>NC_092163.1:53413085-53724085 GCF_045791955.1 Oncorhynchus clarkii lewisi | reverse complement strand
TCAACCTCTCCCATCTATTTCTGATGTCCATCCTCTACCCTCAACCTCTCCCATCTATTTCTGATGTCCATCCTCTACCCTCAACCTCTCCCATCTATTTCTGATGTCCATCCTCTACCCTCAACCTCTCCCATCTATTTCTGATGTCCATCCTCTACCCTCAACCTCTCCCATCTATTTCTGATGTCCATCCTCTACCCTCAACCTCTCCCATCTATTTCTGATGTCCATCCTCTACCCTCAACCTCTCCCATCTATTTCTGATGTCCATCCTCTACCCTCAACCTCTCCCATCTATTTCTGATGTCCATCCTCTACCCTCAACCTCTCCCATCTATTTCTGATGTCCATCCTCTACCCTCAACCTCTCCCATCTATTTCTGATGTCCATCCGGTTCTTTTTGCCATGTCTTTTCAAACTGTGCTCTTTCACTAAAGTTCTGAACCTATATACGTTTTACGGCACAGTATGTTTTACACTAGTTATCTTGTTATTAGTCCCAACCTTCAGCTCCATTCAACCCCTCCCATCTATCTCCTAACACCATCCATGTTGGATTTCCATTTGCCATATATTTTTCAACTGTGCTGTGATGTTTCACAAAAGTTCTGAACCTTTCTACTCTCATTGTTTCTACAGATAGTAAATTGAAAATATATTTATTTTTAAAGTATTTATTTTGTATTATTATTATTATTGATCGATTTGACTATGACTTTTCAGATCACCCAGTAGTGCTATCTGCAGGGTTCCTGGAGCTGTGACTAAAAACAAGCTACATATGGACAGTACCAAACAAATTATCTAATGATTCTGTCTCTTCGCAGCAAAATCTGCAGAGCTGGGAAGGTTGTATCCACCATATACATTTTAAATGTATTTATTTTTATTTAACCTTTATTTAACCAGGTAGGCTAGTTTAGAACAAGTTCTCATTTACAACTGCGACCTGGCCAAGATAAAGAAAAGCAGTGCGACACAAACAACAACACAGAGTTACACATGGAATAAACAAGCATACAGTCAATAACACAATAGAAAAAAAAGAGTATATACAGTGTGTGCAAATGGCGTGAGGAGGTAGGCAATAAATAGGCCATAGTAGTCGAGTAATTACAATTTAGCAGATTAACACTGGAGTGATAGATGAGCAGATGATGATGTGCAAGTAGAGATACTGGTGTGCAAAAGAGCAGAAAAGTTCATAAAAACAATATGGGGATGAGGTAGGTAGATTGGGTGGGCTATTTACAGATGGACTATGTACAGCTGCAGCGATCGGTTAGCTGCTCAGATAGCTGATGTTTAAAGTTAGTGTGGGAAATATAAGTCTCCAGCTTCAGCGATTTTTGCAATTTGTTCCAGTCACTGGCAGCAGAGAACTGGAAGGAAAGGTGGCCAAAGGAGGTGTTGGCTTTGGGGATGACCAGTGAGATATACTTGCTGGAGCACGTGCTACGGGGTTGGTGTTGTTATCGTGACCAGTGAGCTGAGATAAGGCGGAGCTTTACCTAGCATAGACTTGTGGATGACCTGGAGCCAGTGGGTGTGGCGACAAATCTATAGCGAGGTCCAGCCGACAAGAGCATACATGTCGCAGTGGTGGGTGGTGTAAGGGGCTTTGGTAACAAAACGGATGTCACTGTAATAGACTGTATCCAGTTTGCTGAGTAGAGTATTGGAAGCTATTTTGTAGATGACATCGCCAAAGTCGAGGATCGGTAGGATAGTCAGTTTTACTAGGGTAAATTTGGCGCTGTGAGTGAAGGAGGCTTTGTTGCGAAATAGAAAGCCGATTCTAGATTTGATTTTGGATTGGAGATGTTTAATATGAGTCTGGAAGGTAAGTTTACAGTCTAGCCAGACACCTAGGTATTTGTAGTTGTCCATATATTCTAGGTCAGAACCGTCCAGAGTAGTGATGCTAGTTGGTCGGGCAGGTGTGGGCAGCGAACGGTTGAAAAGCATGCATTTGGTTTTACTAGCGTTTAAGAGCAGTTGGAGGCCACGGAAGGAGTGTTGTATGGCATTGAAGCTCGTTTGGAGGTTTGTTAACAGTGTCCAAAGAAGGGCCAGATGTATACAGAATGGTGTCTCATGCGTAGAGGTGGATCAGCGAATCACCCACAGCATTAGCGACATCGTTGATATATACAGCGAAAAGTAAATAACTTTCTATTGGTTGCAAGAATTTTGTATAATTAAAAAATTTTAATTCTAAGTTTTGAATCCGGCATCATTTTGCATATCAGGTTATAAACCATGTGCCATGGAATCGGTACGTAAAATATCTTCCCAACTATTTTGTCATCTAAATGGCACGGCTGTACATTTTTTGGTCCTTAAATGAAACGGGTATACTTTTTATTTATCACAATTTTTTTTAACCAATTATGGTCTTTAATGCAGGGCCGACAGACAAGTTCCTTACTTTTTCCCCCTTACACTTTCCATTCTTGCGGTGATGTTCCAATTAGTTGGTTGTAATTTTGGGTAGAGCAGACATTTCCATATGTTTTTGTTGGCTGCGTGTGTGACAACTCCACCAGTCCTACAGTTGAATTTGGAAGTTTACATACACTTAGGTTGGAGTCATTAAAACTCATTTTTCAACCGCTCCACACATTTCTTGTTAACAAACTATAGTTTGGCTAGTCGGTTAGGACATCTACTTTGTGCAAGTCATTTTTCCAACAATTGTTTACGGACAGATTATTTCACTTGTAAATTCACTGTATCACAATTCCAGTGGGTCAGAAGTTTACATACACTAAGTTGACTGTGCCGTTAAACAGCTTGGAAAATTCCAGAAAATGATTCTGATAGGCTAATTGACATAATTTGAGTCAATTGTAGGTGTACCTGTGGATGTATTTCAAGGCCTACCTTCAAACTCAGTGCCTCTTTGCTTGACATCATGGGAAAATCAAAAGAAATCCGCCAAGACCTCAGAAAAACAATTTTAGACCTCCACAAGTCTGGTTCATCCTTAGGAGAAATGTCCAAATGCCTGAAGGTACCACGTTCATCTGTACAAACAATAGTACGCAAGTATAAACACCATGGGACCATGCAGCCGTCATACCGCTCAGGAAGGAGACGCGTTCTGTCTCCTAGAGATGAGCGTACTTTGGTGCGAAAAGTGCAAATCAATCCCAGAACAACAGCAAAGGACCTTGTGAAGATGCTGGAGGAAAGCGGGAGAAAAGTATCTATATTCACAGTAAAACGAGTCCAAAATTGACATAACCTGATAGGCCGCTCAGCAAGGAAGAAGTCACTGCTCCAAAACCGCCATTCAAAAGCCACAGTTTGCAATTGCACATGGGGACAAAGATTGTACTTTTTGGAGAAATGTCCTCTGGTCTGATGACACAAAAATAGAACTGTTTGGCCATAATGACCATCGTTATGTTTAGAGGAAAAATGGGGAGGCTTGCAAGCCGAAGAACACCATTCCAACCGTGAAGCATGGGGGTGGCAGCATCATGTTGTGGGGGGGCTTTGCTGCAGGAGGGACTGGTGAACTTCACAAAATAGATGGCATCATGAGAAGGGAAAATTATGTGGATATATTGAAGCAACATCTCACATCAGTCAGGAAGTTAAAGCTTGTTCGCAAATAGGTCTTCCACATTTCCATTGAAATGTTCCAGGCAGTTATATATAAACTCCAGTTGTACTTTATCAAAAGCGTTTTCAAGGTCTGCTATGAATAACAGTCCTGGTTTCCCAGATTTTTCATATTGTTCTATTGTTTCCAGTACTTGACTTATATTATCTCCAATGAATCGTCCATGTAAGAAATCTTTCTAATTTAGAATGAATAATGTCTGACAATACATTTTGAATTCTACGCGCTATACATTTTGCTAGAATTTTTGCCTCACAACACATGTGTAAGGGGCCTCCAATTTTTTTAATGGACTGGATCTTTATATTTCCCACTTGTATCCTGTTTCCAAAATAATGAAATCAGGTCAACTTGTTGAGTGTCTGATAATCTACTATTTACATAGGAGTGGTTAACCCTAACCCTCTGAGTATATCAGAAAAGGTTTGGTATACCTCATCTGTTATGCCATCCAGCCCTCGAGTTTTCCAGGACTTAAAGGATTTTATTGCATTAGGAAGTTCCTCCTCTGTAATTTCACCTTCACATGAGTCTTTCTGTACGGCTGTTAATTTGACATTATTATTTGAAAATAAATTCATACAATTAGCTTTGGTTAGAGGAGTTGGAGGAGACTGAAACAAAAACATATGCTTAAAGTACTTCCTCTTTCAAAATATAATTTGGTGAATCATGGGTGACTCTGTCATGTTGAAGATTTGAAAATATTTGGGTGCATTTTTCCCCTTATTCCACCCAGTTTGGTTTATTTTTATAATATATTACACTTGATCTTTCTTGAATAGGTTCCTTCATTTCTATTTGTTTTTCCTCTAACTTATTCTGAGCCTATATGGTACAATTTGTATTGCTATCTATCTGTTCTGTTAGACCTTCTATTTCCTTTGTTAGTATGGACTCTTGACTGAAATTGTTTTTGTTTTAGAGATGAGTACTGAATGAGTACTGAATATATACAATAAGGGGATTTTCTGTACTGATGTTATGTCGGAAAAAGTTCAGTTATAAATTCCTCTGTCCTAGGTAACTTGTTTTTATCATCCCATAGGCTTTGATTAAATGTTCAGTATACTCGCCACGTGGAAATTCAGTAAGAGCAATGTATATGCCAATTATTATCTGATGGTCCGACTGCATTCTATCCCTTATCAACACTTAAAAAAATATATACTTTTGGTGCCAACGAGAAAGACATAAGAAAGAACTCAAGACGACTAGCTTGATTGAGCCTCCGCCATGTATAACTCACTAGGTCAGGATATTTAAGTCTCTCTATATATCCACTAGTTCCAATATATCCATGACATTCGTGATTTCCTTAAGAGCATGAGGGTGATACTCATGAGTTTACATGTCAAATTGCACACGAATGCCTGGCTGTCCCGTCTTCAATAGCTGTTGTTTCCAAAAAAGAAAAACATATATATTGCCCATACATGTCAGTTACACAGTTATACGTTAGTTGTGCCAGCCCTACCCACTTCATATTAATTAGATTGAACGGTGTAGATCCAGGTGTCTCCCCCAATGAAACTATGTGATCCCAAGGTCACACACAGTCTGGTCTGTTGTCAAGATAATTGTGTGTACAAAGATATTTCAGACTTCGTTGTTTAATGGTTGGTCAGCACTTGGTAAACACGAAGTGTCAGAAATGAGGGTTACACAAATTGCCTCTGAAATGATGATCTGTGCAAGAGTTCACACAAGAGCCCCTTATTCAAACTGTACAATAACAAGTTCCATCGGGGAATTTTGATGTTCCTACGTTGATATAAACTAGCAACCGTAACAGAAATGCAATAGCTTATTGAACAGCTTGGCGATTGCGATTTTAGAGGGTGCGAAGATATGTAGCCTTTTTTCTCTCAGAGCAGATTACTAATTTATGACCTTGCTCTCTATTGAACTTGGAAATGGGACCGTGGCTTTGATGTAGTCAGTTGGCACTGAACGTGCTGCACATACTCTATCTGCTGGTGTTGAAATAACCAAGATTCTGGGAAGTGGCTCTGCTCAACCTCATTACCCACTAACCCGGAGGTACCTTCTGCTCTGCCATGGCACTCGTCTACTGGAACACACATCTGCTGCTTGACACAGCCCCCACTCTGCCCTAGATCAGCACATGCAATGTAATGCCTGGCTTACACTCGCACATTCCTACTGTATGTAATGACAGCAGTGTGATGTATAACTGCTTTGAGACCAGGTTAAAAGGTGCTATTAATATAAGATTTATAGCAATGAAGATTAATGGTACTGATGTGGTTGTCTTTTATGCTAAGTGTATGACCCCTACAGTAGCTGGAGGCTAACAACAGTTGCTGTCTTGTTTCCATCTTTGGACTGACATATAATGTACATATACGTAAACATTTATCCCAATGTGTCTGGGGTTTTTAGAAAGAAATGGATAGGGCGGAGGGATGGACGCGCCATAGGGGACATCTCTGTCCTCAGTGTTGGGGTGACTGCCCACATGATCCTGATCAACTGTGACTCGGCTGGCATTTTTTGGGCACCGGTGACGTAGAGCACTGTGCTCGAATTAGGCCGGGCACACTCCTTCAAGAGCTTCTCTGTTGTCTCCCTCTCTAGTCCTCTCTTCTCCATCTCTCTTTCTCAGTCTCTACCTCTCCTCTTGTCCCTATCGCTCCCTTTTTTCTCTCTTCAGTTTTCTCTGGTATTTATCTCAAGCTCTCCCTCTTGTCTCTCTTCAGTTTTCTCTGGTATGTATCTCAAGCTCTCCCTCTTGTCTCTCTTCAGTTTTCTCTGGTATGTATCTCAAGCTCTCCCTCTTGTCTCTCTTCAATTTTCTCTGGTATGTATCTCAAGCTCTCCCTCTTGTCTCGCTTCAGTTTTCTCTGGTATGTATCTCTCCCTCTTGTCTCTCTTCAGTTTTCTCTGGTATGTATCTCTCCCTCTTGTCTCTTCAGTTTTCTCTGGTATGTATCTCAAGCTCTCCCTCTTGTCTCTTCAGTTTTCTCTGGTATGTATCTCTCCCTCTCTCTGCTTCTGCCCCTTACTGTAACTCAACTTCACCCAGGAAACTTCAACTGTCAACATTTGTAGCTACATTGAGCATCACCTCAATCAAATTCTACAAATCATTTCAATTCTTTGCACATTTTCAATATACTTTTTTTGAATTGTCATGCGAGCCAGGCTTGTTTGGTGACTGCCTACTTGCTTCCTAACAGGCTGGCAGCCTGGCTAGGTTCAACTGACCCAAACTGTAATTTTATCACGGTGTTGGCTATAGATGGTGGAAGTCATCCAATCCTTTCTAGCCTTTTCATTGTGTTGAGGTGACATTTCTTTAGTAATGCACCAAAGGGAGCTGAATCTGTGCCATTAAACATTTACCGGGTGGTTGGAAACAGGATTCTATTAATATTTTAGACAATGAAAGTTGTCTATCTGCCTCCCAAAGGCCCCAGCCGGAGAACTTTCTCTGCTGTATGTGTAAGCCCACACACACACACACACACACACACACTGTAAGTTTGCAGTAGCAAGCACGTCAACAGTAGAAAATAATGACTAGAGATTTAGATTTGGGACTGGATGTTTTCTACAGAGCAGTCTCTTTTTATACATGACATATTCCAACAGAAGTTAAAACAGATACAGTGCACTCCAAAAGTATTGGGACGGTGAACAATTTTAGTTTTTGACTCTGTACTCCAGCACTCTGTTGTGCCCAATAGAAATTAATGTTAAATAATGTATTGTGTCATTTTGGAGTCACTTTTATTGAAAATAAGAATAGAATATGTTTCTAAACACACTACATGAATGTGGATGCTATCATGATTACAGATAATCCTGAATGAATTATAAGTTATGATGAGTGAGTAAATTGGACACACAAATATCATACCCCCAAGACATGCTAACCTCTCACAATTACAATAACACTGGAGGTTAGCATTTTTGGGCGTGTATGGCCTACATCTCCCATAAAGTGGAGAGGTCCTCTATTGTCCCACCCTCAGGCTATCAGATTTAGAGCTTCTCCCAGGGTTGATATAGGTCAGGGTGTGTGGTAACAATAACATCAAGTCATGTGTATGTTATGTATACTAGTTTGGGATCCGAACTGAATAGGGACACTATTAGAAAAGGATTTCACACTCTGACATAATCAAATGATAAATGGGATCTAGATTTACAGCAACATTATCTGAATAGCTTGATCCCTGAAGAGTTTACTATACTGTATTTAGAGTCTGGCGGGCTGTGTTACCGATGACGCTTTGTCTTAATCTTGTCATAAATATATATATATACACACACACACACACACACACACACACACACACACACACACACAGTGGTGGCTTGGCGCTCATACAGGCTCAGTGTGTGTTTAATCTCTCCCTGGCGCCACTTCTCTGCTGAGAGCATTCCTGGCACACAGAGGCCATGGGGGGGTCAGCCATAGGGCTGGCAGGGCTGTCACACTCCAGAGCTGGCACCTTGTCCCTTCACCATCCCTTCTGTCCCCCCCACCCCCTTTTCCCAGCAACAAGCCCCATTCCTAAAGCAGAGCTTCCTTCTCTACAGAGGCACCCTTTTTTGAAAGACTGTCTGGTTTCTATTAAAGAGCAGATTCTCCTCGCATACTGTTTCCAAGTCTCTTTGTCTGTCATGGACCTCTGCCCAAGCCTTCATCCAAGAATGCCACATGGCAGAGAACATAATTAAGGGAATGTCTGCTCTCCTGATACGTAGCCTAAACTTTAAGCTTCTCAATTCCATGTGTTTTGTTGTCCTATTTTCTGGCTCTTGCTCCATTTGGGGATCAGTGGCTACATGACTGCCTGTGATGATGGGCAAAGAAAAAAGGAATCCTAAAATGCCAGGCTTGAAAATAAGTGATACGCTATTATCTTGCTTTATATTATCGTGGTGAATTCTGAAGGAGTATTTATAGGCAACTAGGCATAGTTGAAGTCGAAAGTTTACATACACTTAGGTTGGAGTCATTTAAAACTTGTTTTTCAACCACTCCACAAATGTCTTAACACCAAATTATAGTGAAGTAATTTTTCCAACTGTTTTTTACAGACAGATTATTTCACTTATAATTCACTATCACAATTCCAGTGGGTCAGACATTTACATACACTAAGTTGACTGTGCCTTGGAAAATTCCAGAAAATTATGTCATGGCATTAGAAGCTTCTGATAGGCTAATTGACATAATTTGAGTCAATTGGAGGTGTACCTGTGGATGTTTTTCAAGGCCTACCTTCAAACTCAGTGCCTCTTTGCTTGACATCATGGGAAAATCAGCCAAGACCTCAGAATTTTTTTTTACACCTCCACAAGTCTGGTTCATCGTTGGGAGCAATTTCCAAATGCCTGAAAGTACCACGTTCATCTGTACAAACAGTAGTACGCAAGTATAAACACCATGGGACCACGCAGCCGCCATACCGCTCAGGAAGGAGACGCGTTCGGTCTCCTAGAAATGAACGTACTTTGGTGTGAAAAGTGTAAATCAATCCCAGAACAACAGCAAAGGACCTTGTGGAGATGCTGGAGGAAACGGGTACAAAAGTATCTATATCCACAGTAAAACGAGTCCTATATCGACATAACCTGATAGGCCGCTCAGCAAGGAAGAAGCCACTGCTCCAAAACCTCCATAAAAAAGCCAGACTATGGTTTGCAATTGCACATGGGGACAAAGATCGTACTTTTTGGAAAAATGTCCTCTGGTCTGACGACACAAAAATAGAACTGTTTGGCCGTAATGACCATCATTATTTTGGAGGAAAAATGGGGAGGCTTGCAAGCGGAAGAACACCATCCCAACCGTGAATCACGGGGGTGGCAGCATCATATTGTTGAGGTTCTTTGCTGCAGGAGGGACTGGTGCACTTCACAAAATAGATGGCATCACGAGGGAGGAAAATTATATGTATATTGAAGCAACATCTCAAGACATCAGTCAGGAAGTTAAAGCTTGGTCGCAAATGGGTCTTCCAAATGGACAATGACCCCAAGCATACTTCCAAAGTTGTGGCAAAATGGCCTAAGGACAACAAAGTACAGGTATTGGAGTGGCCATCACAAAGCCCTGAACTCAATCCTATAGAACATTTGTGGGCAGAACTGAAGAAGCGTGTGCGAGCAAGGAGGCTGACGCAGTTACACCAGCTTTGTCAGGAGGAATGGGCCAAAATTCACCCAACTTATTGTGGGAAGCTTGTGGAAGGCTACCCAAAACGTTTGACCCAAGTTAAACAATGTAAAGGCAATGCTACCAAATACTAATTGAGTGCATGTAAACTTCTGACCCACTGGGAATGTGATGAGAGAAATAAAAGCTGAAATATATCATTCTCTCTACTGTTTTTCTGACATATCACATTCTTAAAATAAAGTGGTGATCCTAACTGACCTAAGACAGGGAATTTTTACTAGGATTAAATGTCAGGAAGTGTTTAAATGTATTTGGCTGAGGTGTATGTAAACGTCCGACTTCAACTGTATATACTTAAATAGGCCAATTATGTGACATAATTAAAATATTACATTCTTTTTCAATTATGCAACTTATCAAAGCTGCTGAAGGTCTTCTGACTGACATGTGACATATGATTCAGCATGCAAATGTCAACAATGATTAAAAAGTGAAAGCAAGATGTGAATTGCCACGTTTAAGGATGAGTTTGCTGAATTGTGATGAGCTCAGTGCTGTCATGATAAAGATGGCACTGGTGCCACTCGTCACTACGTTGACTTGAAGGATAGGATGTGGTATAAGCTTTCTTAGACAACTTTTTTACTGTGCAGTTACCATTTCATGATTGATACAAGGCGTGCCAATGTACACAGCTAAGCCTGTGTGGGAAAGGCACCGAGACACTACTTTCATCTCCCTAGATTAAATGTTAAATTGAATCTCGCTTTGCCCCTCTTTCCCAAAGCATCTGACTGTTTTCCATTTTTAATGTCCCTCTGACACGTTCTCCTCACCAATTTGTTTCTGTGTGAATACCTTTCTGTATGCACAGACAACACAGATATGTGTGTCTGAGAGAGAAGTGCCCCTTCCCAGTCCTCCCTCCAGCTCTGTTCACTCTGCTCAGGGCCTGAAGTGTTCCAGTGCGGGAGTGGCAGCAGAAGGATTAAAGCAGTGTCAAGACATGCTGCTCAGTCTTCCTTTCTCTCTGCTTCTCTACTCTCTTCCCACTTTCTCTCTCATTTTGGCGCTGGGTGTTTAAACATGTCCTGTGCCAGCCTGGGATCCGGTAGCTTCCACAGTGTTGCTGCCTGTTTGTGTGGTTGGTTGGGTTCTCTCCTCCACCAAAGCTCAGCTGAGGGGTTCTGTTCTGTTCTCTGGCCCACATCCAGAGCCCCCAGACAAAGAGACTATTGATTACAGTGGAAAGGGAAGAGGAGGAAGAGGCTGGGGCTTGTTTTCACGACAGGTTTGATTTGATTAGGCGTGTTTTATGTTTGCCCTTCAGGCAACAGACTAGCAAACACTGCTACAAATAAACCCTCTCTCTCTCTGCTGACCTTAAACACACAACGCTGTAGATCAAATGTATAACAGAGTCAAGAATAGGATTGGTTTCAGATCTTTTTTGGACAATTTTATCTATTGATTTTCACAAAGATCCAGACAGACGGAGACAGGAGACTGGATGACACTGTAACAGAGAACATCAATAACACCAGTAATATGTTGTATACATGTATTGTATACCTACAAATCCTTACAAATGCCTCAACCACAGAGTCTATTTGAGTTGGTGAGAAGAGATGGTTGGATGATGTTGGAGAGGGCCGTGATTGTTTAACTTATGATTCCTGAACTGGGATCATGTTGCCTTGTCAGGAGCAGAGGCATGTATTCACAGATGCCAAGGAAGCCAGGTTTCCCTAACAAATGGACCAAGAGAAAAACATTTCTTTCATCTCTCTGTGTTTCATAAATGTCCTTCAATTCGCAAGAGACTGAATGTATCTCACCGGAGAAAGCATCCGAGCGAATGAAACAGCCCCGCTTTTGTCTGTGTGTGTAGCCCATCTATCTCATCTCTGGTCACAAAAAGTATGACATTGTTGCTGCCCGTAGCATTGAATGCAAGGGAAGCCAGCGATCATTTGTCTTCACTTGATAATAAAAAATAAAAAAATAGCCAATCAACGTTGAGCTAAACTGAGTAAGCTCAGCTGTGAAGGGTCCTGGCGCACCAAAAAAAAGGGAAGCCCATTTTGGATTTGGCTTCACACCAATTACATCAGAAGCCAAATGTCATTGACAGAAAACTTTAATTGTTGCATCTCGTGTCGTTGTCCTCCGATGGCTAGCTATCTAAAATCGTCCCTTTCCTAAGTTAGCCATGGATGGAGATAGGGATTTGTACTTGTGATGTCAAGGCATATGAACTAACAGGTTATAGAACAAACAATGCAATTATCATAACACAGGTTGTAATATGGCCTTTCTTTCCGTGGCTTTCCCGGTGATTGTATCCACGTACCGCTACTATCAAGGAGTTCTGAACAACAGAATACATTATGTATTTCTGCTCTTTGAATACATTTGCAACCTGAAGGCATCTATTTTTAATGGAGACCTAGGTTATAGCTACTACCTGTGATATGGTTCAGGTTCAGCCCATGTCTTTTTTCAATGCTAGCACTGATGTTGTGTAAGTTCTCTTGATGAGAGGATCCTTTAAAATTGGAATTGCTTCCTATTGATGGGTCTTTTCTGCTTGTTAGCGACATGGCTTACTTGTTACTCCACTTTTTGTCTCTTGTTATTTCTGATGATGAGCCTGTCCGGTTTTTTTTTCATTATTTCACTCACTGTGCAGTCCTCAAGATGATATTTTCTTTAAGATGTTTTCCTCTGTGTTGTCAATGTGGTTTACAGTAACTGGAATGAGTTCTGCAAATCAGCTTACTAAAGGAATCACTCAATAGGGTTTGACGTATATAAGGTATTGGATAATTGTGGGCTGAGATGTAGTTGTAATGCAAGGCCGTGGGAAGGAATTGATAGGATGGCGTTTCAAACAACAGTAGTAAAGGCTAGAGAAGGATGAGCTGTCCTTGTATGTGAAGGGGAAAGGACATTTTAGATGTGTATAGCTCATTATACAGACAACTGAATAGCCTTATTTTATTAACCCTTTGGATGCAGGGAGATGGATATCTGTGTTGTGAATACATGCAAAAAAGGTCCAAACTGAGTTTAAAAATGGTTTATTATTATACATTTTGGGGATGGAAAAATGCTTTCAGTATAAACCAGGTGTATTAGCTCTTCTATGTACTTTCCATTTTTTTTTAAACAATATAATAATATAACAATCACCAAAATAAAAGCTAAACAGTTCGGGAGAATTGAAAAATTGGGACCCTCGTTGATTTTGTCAAAATGTTTGAGCATTGCATTAGCCATGGCAAAATGTGTAGAAAAATGTGTAGAATTGCAGGAAACAATCTTGAAAACTGCTAAATTCTCTCTGCTGCCAAGATGGGGGGCCTCTAAAATGTCTTACCCGGATTGAACCCAGTCGCATTGATTGTCAAGCCTCCTGCCACTCCCACCATCTAAGCCCCTTATATATCCAGAGAAAAACCTCTACTGTTTGTGATATAAATCCAGGTTCTGTATTATTAATACTGTGCTCCTCTCCTCTTTCTCTCCTGTCAGATGGGATCCACTCTGTGTCGGCCCAGTGTCTGCTCCAGGTCACCATCATCACAGACGAGATGCTCTCCAACAGCATCACACTGCGATTGGCCAACACTTCCCAGGAGCACTTCCTGTCCCTGCTATTGGCCCAGTTCCTGGAGGGCGTGGCCCGTGTGCTGTCAGCTGACCGCGAGGACGTGGTGGTGTTCAACATCCAGGATGACACGGACGTCAGCGCCCGCATCCTCAACGTCAGCCTGTCTGTTGCCGTGCCCTCGCACAGGGAGGACCTGCCCGGGGGAGGAGGGGGGCGCGACAGGGTGGGCAGAGGGGCATCAGGGGCCAGTGGTGGGGCAGAGTTCTTTGGGTCTGAGGAGCTTCAAGAGAGGCTGTACCTGAACCGCAGCCTGCTGGCCCATATCTCTTCCCAGCAGGTGCTGCCCTTCGATGACAACATCTGCCTGCGAGAGCCCTGTGAGAACTACATGAAGTGTGTGTCTGTGTTGAAGTTCGACAGCCTGGCACCCTTTGTGGCGTCCGACACCATCCTGTTCCGGCCCATCCACCCCATCGCCGGGCTGCGCTGCCGCTGCCCCACGGGCTTCACAGGAGACTACTGTGAGACAGAGATCGACCTGTGCTACTCCAAACCCTGCGGAGCCCACGGCCTGTGTCGCAGCAGAGAGGGAGGCTACACCTGCGAGTGCCTCAATGACTATACTGGTGAGTGACCTCTCTCTGGATTTGATGTTTCATAACAGATTAAGAAATTTCACTTCGTAGATATAAACTGTCCTTAAATACATCTAAAAGCATTGTATTTGGCTCAAAACGTTCTCTAAGACCTAAACCTCAATTAGAGTTGTACATAAATGGTGTGACCATTGAGTAAGTTGAGCAAGCTGAACTCCTAGGTATAACATTGGATGGTCAATTATCATGGTAAAGTAATATTATCATACAAAGTCATACCACCCTGCATACCACTGCTGGCTTGCTTCTGAAGCTAAGCAGGGTTGGTCCTGGTCAATCCCTGGATGGGAGACCAGATGCTGCTAGAAGTGGTGTTGGAGGGCCAGTAGGAGGCACTCTTTCCTCTGGTCTAAAAATATCCCAATGCCCCAGGGCAGTGATTGGGGACACTGCCCTGTGTAGGGTGCTGTCTTTCGGATGGGACGTTAAACGGGTGTCCTGACTCTCTGAGGTCATTAAAGATCCCATGGCATTTATCGTAAGAGTAGGGGGTGTTAACCCCGGTGTCCTGGCTAAATTCCCAATCTGGCCCTCAAACCATCACGGTCACCTAATAATCCCCAGTTTACAATTGGCTCATTCATCCCCCTCCTCTCCCCTGTAGCTATTCCCCAGGTCGTTGCAGCAAATGAGAACGTGTTCTCAGTCAACTTACCTGGTAAAATAACGGAAAAAATAAATATTGACAAAGTTGTTGTGAAGATGGAGTACGTTTCTTATAAAACACAAAAAACAACTGTACTAGTTGTTCAAGCCTGGTCTTGTCCCATTTTGATTACTGTCTGGTAATATGGTCAAGTGAAGCAAAGAAAGACCTAGCAAAGCTGCAGCTGGTTCAGTACAGAGCAGCACACCTTGTCCTTAACTGCACATACAGAACTAACATCAACAGCATGCATGCCGGTCTTTCCTGGTTGAGGGTTGACGAGAGAGTAACTGCTTCTCGTCTAGTTTTTATGAGAAATATTACTGTGACAAATTACAGATTGTCTGCATAATCAAATAACATTCAGCTCAGACACATTACATACCCCACAACACATGCCACCAGGGGTCCAAAATGAATTCACAGCAACGCAGTTTTATACAGAGCCATGATCGCATGGAACCCCCTTCCATCTCTAATTACTCAAGCAAACAGAAAAATTACCTTTTAAAAACAGATTCAACGACAACTCATGGAATGGCAGGGACTGTGAGGGGAAACACACAGGCGCACTGTAACACACCATTTTTTTAGTTACGTTGTTTGTATAATTTTTTTTTTGTATTTTGAATTTGTGTAACTGTCCTTGTGTATCAGTGATTTTAGTACTTGCCGTGTTTTTTGTGGACCCCAGGAAGAGTAGCTCTTGCTTTTGCAAAAGCTAATGCGGATTCGAATAAATAAACGAACAAACGTACATTTCACATAGAAAACCACTTGCACATACGTTCAACATTTTTCATCTCCTGTATTTATAGTGAATAGCCTCATTCCGGTCATAGACACAACAATGACAATATGCAACGACATCATTCTTGCCACATGGTCATAAAGTTCCTTTTCGTATCTAATGTCCCACGGGAAATTCTATGGATGTATACATCATCAGTCATTCATGTCATCCTACCCTCAGGTCTATATATTGACCCTGACATGTTACAGCCTGGCTAAAGGCCTATACAGTGATGGAACCCATTCAGCTGGACAGGCAGTGTGATGACTAGTTGATTTAATAATCCCTAGACCAATTAGGTGGGACTGCGTTAAACATGCGCCAGCCGGTTAACTGTTCATACTTCCTACCCTTCCCCACTGTTGGAGAGAATGAAAAGTGAGTAAAAACCATACATCTCAATCCAGCAGGGATCAATGGAAGATTATGAACGGGTAAAAAGGAAGTATGTGTAGGAGGAAGTCTGGATCAACGACACGTTCTGTTTTTGTTGAGCTAACATCAGGGTCTTACAATATGAGTGCTTTGAAGACAGGCCAGGTCCATCATGGTGCACCAGAGTGTGGTATTGTCACAGATGGAATAAGATGTCTCACAGGATATATAAATCTGAAGCAAATATGGTGGGAGATGATGGAGCTAAATGAAACTTGGCTGACATTCTGCAAATTTTCAGTATCGATTTAAACATTCAATCTCAATACAGTTTTCTGTTCCCAAACTAGAATCTGCTATGAACAGGGTGCACTAAGAATTGTAGACTTAACCAAAGTTTCAAAAAATTGGGTTGTTCCGAGTGCAAGGGCGAATTGAGTTACTGCGCACTTCACAGAGAAGGCGTTCCCTAATGAAAATATGACAAAACATGGCAATAGGATCTCGCTAGGTCGTCCTTGGCTCTGCCCACCACCTTGCTTTTTCTGCCCATTATGCTTAATTTGCTCCAATTGGAAAAGATGCTGACGATATATCTTTGGTTAGTTACAGGTATCTTTGGTATTGCCTTCCTGGGGCCTCTCTTGGCCTGAGGTCCTGTAGAGCTTGTAGCATTACAGGGATGAGTGTGTCTGAGAGGGGGGAAACAATAGTAATTTGGCCGGTCAGCAGCAGAGTATCTCTGGGAGGAATAATGGAAGGAAGTGCTGAATTATGTATGGCTACAGATGGAGAGGGAGAAAGAGAGTGCGCCGCCTTGTCTTAATAATGCCCCCTGGTAAAAAATACCTGGAATTGAAAAGTGTAACAAAGAATACGCTGTAGAGACGGGCTGTGAGGATTGGTGCTAAGGAAGAACTTTTAAAATGTTCAATTTTTTGAAGATACTGAGGTACTCTAATGCTAAGCAATTACTATCTCAGCCTCAATCTCAAATGGGTCTTCTTTTTCCACTTAAAGCAGATTTAGGAAGGGAAGATGTGCACACTGCTCCAAATATTATGCATATCAGGTAAATATCAAAGACGATCTGGTTTCTCTCTGCTGAAGGTGAGAGAAGTAGACAAACTAAGAGTGGATGGGGAGAATGAGAAGGGAATGGAAATATGCTAATATGAGTGATTACCAGAGTTTTTACCCTCTGCTTTATCCGATGGTTATGGAGTTGTATGAGTTAATTTGATTTCACCCAAGCCCTGCTCTCTCCCTATGTGACACATACTATGTTCTTTGAAGTTAACCGCTGTTCTAGTTGGATAAAACCATGAAATGTGGTTGGATTCTCGCTCCTTTCTAGAAAGATGGATTCAGTTTTTAAAGGGTTGATCTTACATGTACATAATTGTTGTCACTTTTACTAGACCATTGGGTTATCTCCATTTAATAAACAGCGTATACAGTTTAAAACCCTCTTGTGTGGTTCAAATCTTGGCAAGACCAGACCTTGTTTAACCTTATTTTTTACAAATCACTATGATAATATTGCGTTTTTGTAGATCTGTGTTTCTGGTTTAGGTTAGCTAGCTAGGTAGAGGGTGTTTTTAGTTTTGTTTGGCTTCAGATATTCTCTGCAGCAATACAGTGAGGGACTCGTATCCACCACCACCACATTTTGAAATGCAATGATCTCTATATATTATCATCTCTAGATATGATACACTCAATTAACCCTGCAGTCTCTACTCCAATTTATTTCACAGATAGAATGCCCCTTTCAGGATCTGCTGCCTATGTTTTAGGATATCATATTGACTTTGGAATTCCCTCCAGGTCTATGCAGCTAATTAAATGGGCCACCGGCACTGATTACAATGGTGATCAATTATAGTGGTAGTCTCTTATGGTCTCTTCAGTGGATTAGACACTTAAGGGTATCTTCTATATTATGCCAAATCAATGTATTTATTTTTTATTTAACCTTTATTTCACTAGGCAAGTCAGTTAAGAACATTCTTATTTACAATGACGGCCAAACCCTAACCCGGATGACGCTGGGCCAATTGTGCACCGCCCAATGGGACTCCCAATCACGGACGATTGTGATACAGCCTGGAATCGAACCAGGGTCTGTAGTGACGCCTCTAGCACTGAGATGCAGTGCCTTAGATTGCCGCGCCACTCGGGAGCCCAATGTGTTTCTGCCACTTCCATTGGACACATTCTGATTGTGTGGGAGAACATAATATGTTGTTCTAATAGTGAGTGGGTGTCACTGAGGTTCCGGTTGAGGACCACTCTTTCACATGGTCCCTACTGTTGTGGGTGTGTGAGAGCTGAACTGTGGAGGATGATGGTGTGTGTGAGCCATGTCAACTCAGCAGAGTGATCCTCATCAATCTCACTTAGATCAGGGTCTGTACCGCGTTGAGCGGGCTAGCTCATTTCAACTTCACCTCCTGGGTGTGCCTACCTGCTGGGTAATCAGAGTAGTAATATGATCGAGACATGCAGTATGTCTGTGTTAGCGTGATTCATAAATCATCAACTTTTGCCTTGCTCTAATATTTGCTCAAACAAAGCCTCTGAGAGAGCAGTCAATCTCTCCTCTCCAGATCTATCCAAGACTAGGCTGGGTTGATGGGGATGTCCTGGATGCAATCTACAGCTCCCGTTGTTCAACATGACTGACTGTTGGATTTGACACACTCCCACTGTGCTGAGAGCCACTGTGTATGGGTGTGGGGGGTCAATTGGCTGCTCTGTGTGTGTGTGTGTGTGTGTGTGTGTGTGTGTGTGTGTGGGTGCTGAATTGCCTACTCCATGTGGGTGGGTAGGTAATTGCTGTGTGTGCGCTCGCGTATGTATGTGTGTCTGTGTTCCCATGCTTGTGTGTGGTGTGGAACTACAGGGGCCCGTGGGCGTTGCCAGATGGCAGTATGATGGAAAGCGAGAAAAAATAACAGAGCAGAGCAGCCATCAATTTCACTCATATTGGGAAGGACTGAGCGAATGATTAAGCCTGGCTGACTCAGTCTGGTACAGGACAAATGGACTGAGAATACTCACATACAACAACCTACTTTTAGCTCTTACTTTTAACATGCTTTATATACCATCTCCTCAGCTCCAATCTCACTACAGTATACTGCGCTGCAGCATATTTCTACACACACTCTGCCCCATATATGAAAGGAGGCCCCAGTACAACACGGTTGTTGCTGCTGCAGACTTTTACTTTGATCTAATCAAGCACTTCTTTATGTTGTGGTTAGTTCAATCAGTAGCCTATAGCACACAACTGCTGAAAGCTTTATATTTCAGTGTTTGATGTTGTATTAATCAATTAAAAAATCAAAGCATGTCGTAGGAATGCCTCATGGAAAGCCTCCAATATTACACCAACTGAATTTGAATTTGGCAGATCATAGGATTGTGTTTGGTGAGATATTAGATACTGTTATTCATATAACGCTCCTACAGTCTCGGTTTTAGTCCACTCACCTCTGGTCTGGCTAGTTCTAAAAAGCAGCAGTGTTGTTTCGTGTAAGCCTGTCATCTGGTCCAGGTTCATCGCCTGGCAGGTGGCGTAAAGCACTACTTCAGTGTTTTGGGGTATCTGTACCATTTATATTTTTGACAACTTTTGCTTCATTACATTCCTAAAGAAAATAATGTAATTTTTACTCCATACATTTTCCTCTGACACCCGAAAGTACTTTTATGCTTAGCAGGACAGGAAAATTGTACAATTTATGCACTTATCAAAAGAACATCCCTGGTCCTCCCTACTGCCTCTGATCTGGCGGACTCACTAAACACAAATTTTTAGTTTGTAAAGATGTCTGAGTGTTGGAGCGTTCCCCTGGCTACTTTTGATACAAGTATATTTTAGCAATTACATTTACTTTTGATACTTAAGTATATTTAAAAACAAATACTTTTAGACTTTTACTCAAGTAGTATAGACTGGGTGACATTCACTTTTACTTGAGTCATTTTCTATTAAGGTATCTTTACTTTTACTAAAGTATGATAATTGGGTACTTTTTCCACCACTGCACCTGGCCCATGCTACAGTGTGTTTGGCGGGGTGGGATCACAATTATGCCACTCTTTCACCTTCACTACTAGTGACTGGAATCAGTGGATGGGATATAGAAAAATGTTTTATATACCATCACCCCTACCTGATTTACATGGTAGTCACACCAGGTTAGCTGCAACTGAATAAATGAAGTGTATTCTTCCAGCAAACTGTCAGTATGATTGGTGGGTTGGTGTTGTGTTGAGTAAGCCCTGTCGATAGTGCCAGGAGCGTGTAGTGTTGTCGTCCCAGCGTTGAGTTATCTTAACTCTTGTATGCCTTCACGTCCTTAGGGAGAAACTGCCCATCTTAGGACTCTCTACCACTCTGTTTCACTTAGGAGAGGAGACCATGCGTTTCAGTTACCTAGCAGCACAGAAACGCCCGTTTCCATTTTAGATCTGTAAAGGGGTCTCAGCAGGAGGAGTTAGTTACAGCCCGTCATTTAATCCCCCTGTTTCTTCACACACCATTGTTTTAAAAGACGCAGCTTAACAAGTACACTAATCTAAGGATCATATGAATTAGTCATGGTAATCATTGTCTCTGTTATCACCACATTAGATTCAATAAAGATTAGTGAAGATGATGCCAGCTATGGGCTGAGACTGAAAGGTTTCTGTGTGTGCCTATTCTTCTGGTGACTCTTATCTATTGTGTGATTCATTGGCTGTTGTTGTGTTTGATAAGCACCTCTGTCTCACCTCTGCTGAAGAGAACAGAACCCCATTTTTATTTTTTTTTAATCTGAGTGCCTTGTCAACTGGGGAGATTTGATATGGTGGTTGGAGACGAGGCGTGTGTGTGGCATTAGTGTGTTGTAATTGGTTTAATAAGGTTACCCTTTCAAGTCCCTCATGAAAACATTACATGTTAATATATGGTAAAATCTGAGGAGAAATCCAACAACCCTACTTTCCTTTTGGAAATGCTTGTATTTCAAAGTGCCACATGATTTTATAGGTACATTTTCTCATGTTCTCCACAGTATAATGCTTTCAGAGCTTTTGAATTGCCGGTTTTATATCTATTGGATTGCCACAAAATGGTACACTTTCTCTCATTGATATTTACCATACTTGAGTAGTTTAAAGTGTGTGGTGTGTCTCCTCCTGCCTAAAACTGGTCCCATTTTGACAGCCTTAATGATTCATATTTGCAGTAAACAGAGAGTTGGAGAGGGCAGGGGTAGTAAATGCTTCCAAAAAATGGATTTTCAAGCTCCTCACATGGCCCAGCTCACCTAGCAACCGAGAGCTGTTGTTCCAGAACCCTGCACCTGTTGTGGGAGGGCGTCCCAGAGGGATGCCTGACAGAAAAACATTGGCCTGTTTATTCCCAGGTTACCGTATAGACAACAGAACAGGCTCAGGTGACTGCAGGGTGGAGACCGGATGCTCACTATAATGTCTCTTACTGTCTTCTGTACAGTTTCTAGATAGGTACTTACATGGGGTATAGCCAGTACAGTTAATGTGTGTAGCTGAGCTGGTAGGCATTTTGATGTAAACAGAATGCTACTATTTCTCCTTTCTGAGTGTTAGAAGATTTTTCTACCATAAAAAATACGTAATTTTTGATCTGCGTATGATTGTAACTGTATAAAGAAGAATACATCACATTTAACTTTGAAGCCTCCTCAGTGAAAATGAGGCCACTGTAGAGCCCAAGCTGACTTTAGAGGAAGTTGAAGACTATCCCAGTGGCCCGTTTCCTACAGTAGCCCAGCGTTGGCTACACCACATCAAGCCCTGACTAATGTCCCCTCTTCCCCTGATTTGTTTAAAGAGACAGAAGTAACTTTTTGCCTGAGGCGAGTCACTGATTAATTTCCTCACGACTCATGCAGTTAGTTTTTTCCCACTCATGCAGTTAGCGTGTTTTCTACTAGCGGTAGCCAAGTGTCCCCAAGCGCCATCAACAAGGAAATAACAAATTGTCATAGTTCGCCAGTGTAAAGTGACTGTTCTTCTGCCTGTGTAGCACACCACGGTACAATACTGTCATGGCAATGCATCATAGGATAACATCCACATCTTATCAAAGCTTAATCCATAATGACCACAATGACCTTGCAGTTGGGTGAATGAATGGATACACCCTACAACAGTAGTAAAACAAAGGGTTCCCTTAATTGCCTTAGACTGAGAATCCTGTGATTGGCTGTAGGATGTACAACACAAGCCCTGTGTGTGTGTAGTCTATAGAGATGTTGTCTTTTTCTGTGTGGTGTGAACAGTACAGTAACTCTACACACAGTGGAAGTGTTCTGCACTGCCGAGTGCCTCTGACACACATTCCAACTCTTGCAAGGAGGCGTGCATTCTCGCCATAGCAACCGCAGCTTCTCATCCAGAGACTGGAGACCAATAGAAGTTGTAAGCAGTGCGCTACATGATGCATGAAGGCTTACTAACAGTTCCCCATTGCCATAGCACTCTCTGTCTCTCTCTCAGTCTGACTTTCTCTCTTTTTGTCCTGTTCACTGTCTGAAATCTGTCTCTTCCTTGCTGCGTCCTTTGACCTCTTCTCACCGTCTTTGCCTCTCTCACACATTCCCTCCCTCTCGGAGAAGGCTCGTAGTAAGTGCTGGAGGCATAATGCATCTTGTCTTGACCCATGTTAAACCGCAGCAGTAGTCTGGTGAGAATAGACACTAATGAAGTTGAACTGGAAGGGAGGACCAATTTCTTTCTTTTTTTACCCACAGACTGTCCAGGGCTGGCACTGAAATTTGTCACCTTGAAAGTTGTAATTCTGACTGGTCTCTCTTTCCCTTCCCCCTCTCTCTCTACCCCTCTCTCTTCCTCCAGGCAAGCGGTGTGAGCTATCGTCCCGCTCCGGGCGCTGCGGCCCAGCTGTGTGTAAGAATGGGGGCACCTGTGTGAACCTGCTGGTGGGGGGGTTCAAGTGTGAGTGCCCATCTGGCGGTTATGAAAAGCCCTACTGTGAGATGACCACCAGGAACTTCCCCCTGCAGTCCTTCCTCACCTTCAAGGGACTCCGCCAGCGCTTCCACTTCACCCTCTCCCTCTCGTAAGAACAACTATTACCCCACACAGTGGGACATTGTGCCATCTCAATCATTCACTTTCGTAGTACAAAGTAGCTCTCTAAATATAGTACTGTGAGTCACTCCTCTACACCTCTCTCGTTCTTCCTCTCACCACTCTACCCTCTCTCTCTCTTTTTTTATGACTCCTCTCGAACATTACTCTTGCGCTCTCTTTAAATGATCACTTTCTACATTCCACCACTGCTCTCATACGCTCACGCCTCTTTACGGCCTTCCTCCCCTCTCATTTACATAAGCTTCCTGGGGTTTCATAAGTTATTAAATCATTTGATAGCCGTAGTCTTTAAAAGGCTAATCTTCTCTTGCTGGGTTTGGGTTCTGTGAGCATGGTGAGTATCATGGTGAGTATCATGGTGAGAGAGGTTTCTAATGGGGTCTGTAGACTTACTTTTTCTGGAATGGCACCTTGTGTAACCGGGGACATTAATCTGAGACCCAGGAGTCTGATCTGATTACATTCAGTGGTCACTTTGAGCTTTGAGTCAGCGCTTGGCCTATTTCTCCTCTGTCTGTCTCGCTCATCAAGGTGAAGCTGGAGATATGCAACACACAGTCGGGCCTTAGGATTAAATCAAATGTTATTGGTCACATACACATGGTTAGCAGATGTTAATGTGAGTGTAGCGAAATGCTTGTGCTTCTTCTTCCGACAGTGCAGTAATATCTAACAATTCCCCAACAACCTAATGCACACAATCTAAAGAGGTGAATGCGGCACAGATGGTATAAAATACAGTATAAGTCAAGCGTTATTTGACACATGCTCCGAATACAACAGGTGTAGACCTTACAGTGAAATGATGAATACAACGGGTGTAGACCTTACAGTGAAATGATGAATACAACGGGTGTAGACCTTACAGTGAAATGATGAATACAACGGGTGTAGACCTTACAGTGAAATGATGAATACAACGGGTGTAGACCTTACAGTGAAATGATGAATACAACGGGTGTAGACCTTACAGTGAAATGATGAATACAACGGGTGTAGACCTTACAGTGAAATGATGAATACAACGGGTGTAGACCTTACAGTGAAATGATGAATACAACGGGTGTAGACCTTACAGTGAAATGATGAATACAACGGGTGTAGACCTTACAGTGAAATGATGAATACAACGGGTGTAGACCTTACAGTGAAATGATGAATACAACAGGTTTAGACCTTACAGTGAAATGCTTACTTACAAGCCCTTAACCAACAATGCAGTTTTAAGAAAATACCCCCCCACAACAATAGCGGGGCTATATACAGGGGTGGTGTCAAGGTAATTATATACATGCAGGTAGGGTTATTAAAGTGGCTATGCATAGATAATAGAGAGTAGCAGCAGCGTAAGGGGGGGGGGGGGTTACAAATAGTCTGGGTAGAAATTTGATTAGTTGTTCTGGAGTCTTTAGAAGCCTCTTGGACCAAGACTTGGCACTCCGGTACCGCTCTCCGCTAGCAGAGAGGACAGTCTCAAATCAAATCAAGTTTATTTGTCACATGCGCCGAATACAACCGGTGTAGACCTTACAGTGAAATGCGTGTGTGTGTGTAGGTAAGTAAAGAAATAAAACAACAGTAAAAATACATTTGAAAAAAGAGTAGCAAGGCTATATACAGACACCTGTTAGTCAGGCGTATTGGGGTAGTATTACATGTAGGTATCGTTAAAGTGACTATGCATATATGATGAACAGAGTAGCAGAAGCATAAAAAGAGGGGTTGGCGGGTGGTGGGACACAATGCAGATAGCCCTGTTAGCCAATGTGCGGGAGCACTGGTTGGTCGGGCCAATTTAGGTAGTATGTACATGATTGTATAGTTAAAGTGACTATGCATATAAGATGAACAGAGAGTAGCAGCAGTGTAAAAGAGGGGTTGGGGGGGGGCTCACAATGCAAATAGTTTATCCCTCAACATAACCAAGACTAAGGAGACCATGAGTCTTATGGTTTGGGGGTAAAAACTGTTGAGAAGTCTTTTTGTCCTAGACTTGGCACTCCGGTACTGCTTGCCATGCGGTAGTAGAGAGAACAGTCTATAACTGGGATGGCTGGGGTCTTTGACAATTTTTAGGGCCTTCCTCTGACACCGCCTGGTATAGAGGTCCTGGATGGCAGGCAGTTTTGCCCCAGTGATGTACTGGGCCATACGCACTACCCTCTGAAGTGCCTTGCGGTCGGAGGCTGAGCAATTGCCGTACCAGGCAGTGATGCAACCGGTCAGGATGCTCTCGATGTTGCAGATGTAGAACCTTTTGAGGATCTCAGGACCCATACCAAATCTTTTTAGTTTCCTGAGGGGGAATAGGCTTTGTCGTGCCCTCTTCACAACTGTCTTGGTGTATTTGGAACATTCTAGTTTGTTGTTGATGTGGACACCAAGGACTTTGAAGCTCTCAACCTGCTCCAATACAGCCCCGTCGATGAGAATGGGGACGTGCTCGGTGCTCCTTTTCCTGTAGTCCACAATCATCTCCTTAGTCTTGGTTACGTTGAGGGATAGGTTGTTATTCTGGCACCACCCGGCCAGGTCTCTGACCTCCTCCCTATAGGCTGTCTTGTCGGTGATCAGGCCTACCACTGTTGTGTCGTCAGCAAATTTAATGATGGTGTTGGAGTCGTGCCTGGCCACGCAGTTGTGGGTGTACAGGGAGTACAGGAGGGGACTGAGCACGCACCCCTGGGGAGTTCCAGTGTTGAGGATCAGCGTGGCAGATGTGTTGCTACCTACCCTCACCACCTGGGGGCGGCCTGTCAGGAAGTCCAGGATATAGTTGCAGAGGGAGGTGTTTATTCCCAGGATCCTTAGCTTGGTGATGAGCTTTGAGGGTACTATGGTGTTGAACGCTGAGCTGTAGTCAATGAACAGCATTCTCACATAGGTGTTCCTTTTGTCCAGGTGGGAAAGGGCAGTGTGGGTGGTATGCAAATTGGAGTGGGTCTAGGGTTTCTGGGATAATGGTGTTGATGTGAGCCATTACCAGCCTTTCAAAGAACTTCATGGCTACGGATGTGAGTGCTACTGGTCTGTCGTCATTTAGGCAGGTTGCCTTTGTGTTCTTGGGCACAGGGACTATGGTGGTCTGCTTGAAGCATGTTGGTATTACAGACTCAATCAGGGACATGTTGAAAATGTCAGTAAAGCCACCTGCAGTTTGTCAGCACATGCCCGGAGCACACGTCCTGGTAATCCGTCTGGCCCCGCAGCCTTGTGTATGTTGACCTGTTTAAAGGTCTTACTCACGTAAAACGGTGAGCGTGATCACAGAGTCGTCCAGAACAGCTGATGCTCTCATGCATGCCTCAGTGTTGCTTGCCTTGAAGCGAGCATAGAAGTGATTTAGCACGTCTGGTAGGCTCATGTCGCTGGGCAGCTCGCGGCTGTGCTTCCCTTTGTAGTCTGTAATAGTTTGAAAGCCCTGCCACATGCGATGAGCGTCGGAGCCGGTGTAGTATGATTCAATCTTAGCCCTGTATTGACGCTTTGCCTGTTTGATGGTTCATCGCAGGGCATTGTGGGATTTCTTGTAAGCTTCCGGGTTAGAGTCCCACCCTTGAAAGCAGCAGCTCTACCCTTTAGCTCAGTGCGAATGTTGCCTGTAATCCATGGCTTCTGGTTGGGGTATGTACGTACAGTCACTGTGGGGACGACGTCCTCAATGCACTTATTGATAAAGCCAGTGACTGATGTGGTGTATTCCTCAATGTCATCGGAAGAATCCCGGAACATGTTCCAGTCTGTGATAGCAAAGCAGTCCTGTAGTTTAGCATCTGCTTCATCTAACCATTTTTTAATAGATCGAGTCATTGGTGCTTCCTTTTTTAATTTTTGCTTGTAAGCAGGAATCAGGAGGATAGAGTTGTGGTCGGATTTACCAAATGGAGGGCGAGGGAGAGCTTTGTACGCGTCTCTGTGTGTGGAGTACAGGTGATCTAGAATTTTGTTCCCTCTAGTTGCACATTTAACATGTTGATAGAGATTTGGTAGAACTGATTTAAATTTCCCTGCATTAAATCTCCGGCCACTAGGAGCGGCGCCTCTGGGTGAGCGGTTTCCTGTTTGCTTATTTCCTTATACAGCTGATTGAGTGCGGTCTTAGTGCCAGCATCCGTCTGTGGTGGTAAATAAACAGCCACAAAAAGTATAGCTGAGAACTCTCTAGGCAAGTAGTGTGGCCTGCAGTTTATCACAATATACTCTACTTCAGGCGAGTAAAGTCTAGAGACTTCCTTAGATTTCGTGCACCAGCTGTTTTATACAAATATGCACAGACCACCCCCCCTCATCATACCGGAGTGTGCTGTTCTCTGCTGCCGGTGCAGCGTGTATCCCGTTAGCTGAATATCCATGTCGTCATTCAGCCACGATTTCGTGAAGCATAGGATATTACAGTTTTTGATGTCCCATTGGATAGGATATTCGTGATCTTACCTCATCTAGTTTATTGTCCAATGATTGCACGCTGGCGAGTAATATAGTTCAGTTATCTTTGCCTTCTTGGGTACAGGAACAATGGTGGCCATCTTGAAGCAGTGGGGACAGCAGACTGGGATTGGGAGCGATTTGAATATGTCCGTAGACACTCCAGCCAGCTGGTCTGTGCATGCTCTGAGAACGTGGCAAGGGATGCCGTCTGGGCCAGTAGCCTTGCGAGGGTTAACAGGTTTAAATGTTTTACTCATGTCTGCCATGGAGAATAGGGGGGCGCGCAGTCCTTGTTAGCGTGCCTCGGCGGTGGCATTGTATTATCCTCAAAGTGGGCAAAGAAGGTGTTTTAGTTTGTCTGGAAGTGTGACGTCGGTGTCCGTGACGGGGCTGGTGTTATTTTTGTAGTCCTTGATTTCCTGTAGACCCTGCCACATACGTCTTGTGTCTGAGCCATTGAATTGCAACTCCACTTTGTCTCTGTAATGGCATTTTGCTTGTTTGATTTCCTTGTGAAGGGAAAAGCTATACTGTTTATATTCAGCCATATTCCCAGACCTTTTTCCACCTTTTTACATGTGCGTGCGCATATGAGATGAACTCCTACACCTAGGGGACTTTCATCCTGGTATGCCTTGATATTTTGGGAACATGTATTTGCTCTCAATTAACGACCATCCAGTTTTATATGAGCACGAAATCATAATGGTGTCATTTGTCTGATACAGGTAGAGCAAGTTGTATTTCTAGTCCAACATCAAGGACTAGTATCTTGCGATGTAGCCAGGGGATGGTGGTGCTTAAATAAAACAGATGAGTAACACTGAACACAGTCGATCACGGATGTACATTCATGTAAATGAGACACGGGTACACTAATTTGAATGAAATGCTCCATCCCAAGTGACAATAAAAGCACTACCGTGGGTGTAATATCCCATCATAGCAAAGACAATACCCCCAGTTGCTATCACTGTACAATTACATGGCCATTTTTTATATAAATTTGTGATGTTTTCTCACTCTAGAAGTTCTTGGCAGCGCTTGAAACTAGCCATTAATGAGTAGTGGTGATAATGATATGCCTTTGTGAGTTTTATGGAAGTGGTGGCCTTTGTTTAAATGTAGCTCAGATGGCAGTCTTTTGGATCTCTTTCTTAAAAGCCTTGGCCTGTGGTTCCCAGATTGCTCCCAGAGCTGTGAAGTAGGTGGTGTGTAAAGCTGTGGATATAACAGCTAACACCCAGCAGGCTGTCTATCAGGGCGCTCTGTTACCTGAACCTGGCTTGATCAGGTAACTGTGGTAAAGAGCTTTTCTCATGGGGAACCTCAGTGAGGTGGAGCCTATAGACTGCACTACAGTAGAGCGAGAGTTAGCAGGAAGAGGAAATTGTGAGTTGGAAGTGTGTCTGTTACCAGAAACAGCCTTAGTAGGAACATTTGTGTCACATATTTTAATAATACCTCTCACATGGTTAGTATTCATGTCAGGTTTTGGCCATCTATAGACTTCCTCAATGCACATGTCTAATACAGTCACATCAACTTGCCATTATACCATGGCCCTTGGCCCTTCCACATGTCAATATGTGTAGACTGGTTGTTAACTTTGCTAATGGCAGTCTAATGTTGCCAGAGGAGTCAGTTATGGTTGATTTCACTCAGTCCGGGGGGGGGGGGGGGGTCTGGAAGCTGTGTGCACAAGCCTTGGAAACCTATTCATTGATGACAAGAAGGCCAAGCCATAGAGGAAAAAAAATAATATTTCTAGATGCTAACCATAATAAACAACACAAGATTTTCTGTTTCAAACCAAATCCAACTGTATTTGTCATATGCTTCTTAAACAACAGGTGTAGACTAACAGTGAAATGCTTACTTACGGGGCCCTTCCCAACACAGCAAATAGAAAAATTATAGAAAGATAATAACACAAGGAATAAATACACAATGAGTAATGATAACTTAGCTATATAGATGGGTTACCAGTACCGAGTCAATGTGCAGGGGTACGAGGTAATTGAGGTAAATACATACAAGTATGTGGAAACCCCTTCAAATTAGTGGATTCGGCTATTTGAGCCACAGCCATGCAACCTCCATAGAAAAACATTGTCAGTAGAATGAACTTACTGAAGAGCTCATTGACTTTCAACGTGGCACCGTCCGATAGGATGCCACCTTTCCAACAAGTCAGTTTGTCAAATTTCTGCCCTGCTAGAGCTGCCGCGGTCAACTGTAAGTGCTGTTATTTTAAAGTGGAAATGTCTAGGAGCAACAACGGCTCAGCCATGAAGTGGTAGGCCACACAAGCTCACAGAACGGGACCGCTGCGTGCTGAAGCGCATAGCGCATAAAAATCTAATGTCCTAGATTGCAACACTCACTCCCGAGTTTCAAACGGTCTCTGGAAGCAACGTCAGCACAAGAACTGTTCGTCGAGAGCTTCATGAAATGGGTTTCCATGGCCGAGCAGCTGCACACAAGCCTAAGATAACCATGTGCAATGCCAAGCGTCGACTGGAGTGGTGTAAAGCTCGTCGCCATTGGACTCTGGAGCAGTGGAAACGCATTCTCTGGAGTGAAGAATCACGCTTCACCATCTGGAAGTCCGACGGACAAATCTGGGTTTGGCAGATGCCAGAATAATGATACCTGCCCGAATGCATAGTGCCAACTATCGTTTGGTGGTGGAGGAATAATGGTCTGGGGCTGTTTTTCATGCTTTGGGCTAGGCCCTTTTAGTTCCAGTGAAGGGAAATCTTAACGTTACAGCATACACTGACATTCTCAACGATTCTGTCCTTCCAACTTTGTGGCAACAGTTTAGGGAAGGCTCTTTCCTGTTTCAGCTTGACAATGCCCACGTGCACAAAGCAAAGTCCATACAGAAAAGGTTTGTCGAGATCGGTGTGGATGAACTTGACTGGTCTGCACAGAGCCCTGACCACAACCCCATCAAACATCTTTGGTATGAATTAGAATGCCGACTTAGAGCCAGGACTAATCGCCCAACATCAGTGCCCGACCTCACTAATGCTCTTGTGGCTGAATGGAAGCAAGTACCCGCAGCAATGTTCCAACATCTAGTGGAAAGCGTTCCAAGTAGCTATTTGGTTAACTACTTAGCAGTCTTATGGCTTGGGTGTAGAAGCTGTTTAGGGTCCTGTTGGTTCCAGACTTGGTTCATCGGTACTGCTTGCGGTGCAGTAGTAGAGATAAGTCGTACACATTATGCCGTACACATTACCCTCTGTAGCGCCTTGCGTTCGGATGTCAAGCAGTTATCATACCAAGTAGTAATGCAGCCACTCAAGATGCTCTCAATGGTGCAGCTGTATCTTTGCCAAATCTTTTCGTGCCTTCTTCACGACTGTGTTGGTGTGTGTGGACCTTGTTAATTCCGTAGTGATGTGGAGACTGAGGATCTTGAAGCTCCCGACCCGGTCCACTACAGCCCCGTCACAATGGATGGGAGCGTGCTCGTCCCTCTGTTTACTGTAATCCACGATCATCTCCTTTGTCTGGCTGATGTTGAGAGAAAGGTTGTTGTCCTGGCGCCACACTGCCTGGTTTCTGACTTCCTCCCTATAGGCTTCCTCATCGTCGTCTGTGATCAGGCCTACCACCGTTGTGTCGTCAGCAAACTTAATTACGGTTTTGCAGTCGTGCGTGGCCATGCAGTCATGGGTGAACATGTTTGAGATATTCAGTGCTATTGTAATCAGTTGGTGCGTTTTGTTTTTCTCCTCTTCCCTCTTGTCTGAGGTCATGATTATCATTCTCCTCAGTAAGCAGGTCAGCATTGCTGTGCCCCATGGCTACACTCTGGGATAATGCATGCACGCTCACACACTGGCACACACACACACATAGCCTCACAACATTTACCAATGTGCTCTGAAAGCGTCCTGAGAGACTGTATTTAGATCTCTGGAATCTCTCCCTCATTTATATTAAGAAAGTAGGCTTCATCCGTCTGACACAGTCTCCATCTGAACAGGCAGATGCGGACTACAAGCGCCAACGAGTCACACCAGTAACACAGACGACAGGGATCTCAGTTCTCCCACAGATGTTCAGAATGTTCCAAATGTAAAACGGAGCACATCCACTGTTTGGTCCCCTGGGACATGAATGAGGGGAAATGATTTTCTGGTTCTATAATTTTCTGGCAACTTCTACATTTGGCCTGGACTGCCGGCAATATCATTATGTAAGGTAACACGGTGTCACACATGAGCTTTTTACCTTTGTGGTGAATCAAATTAAGACACCTCAGAACTCGGTGACCCAATGAGTTGGCTACCCAGACTATTTGCATTGCCCCCGCTCTCCACACCACTGCCACTCTCTGTTGTCATCTGTGCATAGTCACTTTAATTAACTCTACCTACATACTACCTCAACTAACCGGTGCCCCCGCACATTGACTCTGTACCGGCACCCCCCTGTATACATTGTTATTTTTACTGCTGCTTTAATCACTTGTTACAGTTATCTCTTATTCTTATCCTTATCTTTTGAAACGGCACTGTTGGTTAGGCGCTCGTAAGTAAGCATTTCACTGTAAGGTTGTATTTGGCGCATGTGACTAATCAAATTTGATTAGATTTTTGATTAGATTTTTTAATAGAGCTGGTGCCGTCTTTTTTCTATGCCCTGTTGTCTTTCTGCGGTTGGAACACGTCGTTCCTTGAATCCCGGGTTGGACGAGAGCGTTAGTGGCGTCACTTGGCGTGGCCTCTGGATGGGTGCCAGAGGTGCACTGGATTGGTTAAATGTGTCTAACTGTCCATTAACGTTACAGTAAAAGACAACAACACAATGACCTCCAGCTCTATGGACATTCTATTTCTGTGGTTTAGTCACTGTCCACGGCATGCTGTCTGAGTTTATGGACTGTGTCATGCTCCACACCAACACTGCAGATATTACGTTATTTTGTAGCGCTTTTCTCCATCTCTGTCAGAGAACAGTGGTCGTGGTGGTTAACCCTGTTGGGTGCTGAGTGATATGTGGAAAATTGCAGCGTTATTACATTTTGTCCTCTCTGCTCCTCAATGGGGAATCACTAGGGACAGTGCATCAATATGCCCTCCTAGTAACCTAATGGGAAAGGAAAAATGTTTCCTGGTGTGTTCATAATCTGTATCCTCTGCTATAATAGGGCATGTCAGTCAGTATATTGTACGTCTGTCTGTCTTGTGGCGAGGGTACTGGATGGGGTTCTAGACATGATATTGATACAGAACCATTTAGACATGTTTTTCAGCACTGAATGTTCAATGTGGTTGAACCCCCCCCCCCCCACAAAGACCCTTCCTCAGTGAAAAGACTGTTGTTTACTCTCTTAGTCTTTGGCTGTGAATGTACACTCTGAGCCCTGTTTTTTTCTGTCTTCCAGATTTGCCACAAAGGAGCCAAATGGTTTGTTACTCTACAATGGCCGCTTCAACGAGAAACACGATTTCATCGCTGTGGAAATCATTAACGAGCAGATCCAGCTCACCTTCTCTGCTGGTAGGAGGGGCTTCTGTTAGTGCACGTCAGCCAATTAATCCCAAATCTTGGTTGTTAATATATTCACATGTGATGGTGCCAAGTGTTGGCACGAGCCCTGATCCAATGATGTGTGAATAACCTTTGCTGACTTGTTCTTTTTTTTAGGTGAGACCAAGACGACTGTGTCGCCCTACATCCTTGGAGGTGTCAGTGATGGCCAGTGGCATGTGGTGCAAGTTCACTACTACAACAAGGTACGTCGGGGAAAACCTGGGCGAGAACCAGTCTATAAAGTATAAACTGGTTCAACACTAGACAAAACACAGATTTGCTGGGTCTGGGAAATTTTATTTTACCTTTATTTAACTAGGCAAGTCAGTTAAGAACAAATTCTTATTTTCAATGACGGCCTAGGAACAGTGCCAAGGAACAACTGCCTGTTCAGGGGCAGAACGACAGATTTGTACCTTGTCAGCTCAGAGATTTGAACTTGCAACCTTCTGGTTACTAGTCCAACGCTCTAACCACTAGGCTACCCTGCCGCCCCATATACAGTAACTTGAGTCAGACTAGGCTACTAAAAAGGCCCATTATAGACTTGGCTTTATCAGACCTCACTCTGAAGCACTGAGCAGGAGGACGAAGAGCAGGTCATTTCCAACATCAGTACAGTACATGCCTAAACTGAATTATGTTTGTCTTTTACCACAGACTTGAAATATGAGACATACAAGACATATTTTCTTAACATGTTTGGCCTGCAATTGACTTGTATAATTGATTTATGGATGTTGTGTAGTGTTTGTAGATCTGGATATAGATTTTTACACTGTACTTCGTGTCCTGTTGACATCCATTTATACTAGATCAGCTGTACTTCATCAAGTGTCTGACGGCGCTAGTCTATAGAGTGATGAGAGTCAGGATTCTAGCTGGACCACACTGGGAGAAGAATACCCACGGTCCTCTGTGGATGTTTTCACTTTGCTGCATCCTGTCAGAACTGCTGCTGTGTCATTCCAGAGAACCGTTGATGGGACAGTGGAATGTGCAGTGTGCCAGACAGACATAGGAGGAATGAGAGAGAGCTAGAGAGATGGAGGGGGATGAGACAGATGGATAAAGAGCGAGAGAGACACTAGAAAAGGGTGGGAGGAATGTTTTCACAGCTATGCTCAGAGTATATGTTGGAGAAAATAGAACTCATACAAACAAGATATTTTTCCTTGACGACGGCTTCAACTTTTTTTATTTCCATATCAATCAGTGAAGAATGTATGGAACTCTAACCCACTACCCCTTGTCCCTTATCCCCATCCTTTTCAGCCCCCCCCCCCCCCCCCCCCCCCCCCCCCCCCCCCGCCCCCAGACCAACACACAGGATGTTACATTTTGGTCTATTCAGAAAGTCACTTTGCATTATAAAGCTGTTGCCAGGCAACCCCCTCCTAGTGTGGATATTCTATTCATGGTCTATAATAACAGGGCCATGTCAGATTCAGCCAGCAGAATGTGAGGGAACACAACATCTCGTGGGCCATTGGAGGAAAAGTCTTTGGTTCCCATCAAAGCGGGGACATTATTCTTTCATTAATCACTTTGTTACAAACCAACAAGTCCAATGAAAGTCTCCATTGCTTGTTTTATTGTGACCTAGTAGTTTTTGGATTAAACAGACAGTAACAGTCTCCAGTGACCTACAGAAGTGCTTCCTCTTGAGTGCCCACTGCACACACTAACGCCTTTTATGACCTGTTTTCTTTTCTATCATATTTTACCAGCTAGTTTCCTACTCATCTTTAGCACATACAAACATGAACTCAATAATAGAACAAGCATAATGTTAAGCAGAAGCGCAGACCAATGGAAGGGACATTTTCCTAGATAACTGCCCAGAGTTTTGGTTGAACTAACCCCTAACTAACACCCCCCCCCCCCCCCCCCCCCCGCCGCCGCCGCTGCTGCAGCATTGTCTCATTGGTCCAGATCCAGCGAGTCATAGAGGTAGAATGATGGCTCCTCCCCTCTGAGGTATCTCACGCCGACCGGCTCACCCCGGCCTGTCCCTGTCCACAGGGGGGTGGGTGGGATGAGGTGGGGGCATTTTAGATTGAAATGTGCCTTTCAGGGGAGAGGGGGAGTGTGGAGAATGGCAATGACCACTGCTTTTGTGCTGGGCTCGGCCTCCAAAGGGACCATAGGCAGTGAATGATGCGGCCCCGGGGAAGGTGCCCTGCTCTCTGTTCACCAGCAAGGAGAGAAAAACAGGGTGGGAGAGGAGCAAAAGGAGGAAAAGAAAGGCGAGAGAGGTTTTGACTTGGGCTTTGAGCGGGACACTGCACTTCAGGGCTAACCTCTCTGGTTGCTATGGTGTTTCCAGTCAGACCTAATATTACTGTTGTTTGCTCCCATGCTCCTCCTGTCCATCCCTGTCATCGTGGATAACAATGAACTCATATTCCCATGTTTCCCTGTCACCCCGCTGTAATGAGGGGAACAGTGGTTTTATGTAGTCCTGAGTAAGTATGCTCTCCAATCAGCTCTGACAGGCCGGGGCTTTGTGTAGCAGACTGAGCGGCTGACAGACATTAGCAGAGAGTCATTATAGCAGAGTCAACAGCCATGACTGATGATTGCTGCTGGGAGCGATGGCCCAATGCGTAGGTCAGTGAACGAACCAGAGAATTTGGACCAGTCTGTTCCGGACCTTTCTCAACTGAGGGGAACCGTGGAAAAGAGCGTGTCGGGTGATTTGGTTTGTGACCATTCTAACAGATCATCTCACACTGCAGGTTTGTTTGTCCCAACAAATTAGTTTCCCATTGCCTCACAAGGGGTCAACTAAAGGACTAAGACATTTTGGTCAACAGGTTTAGAGGTTCTTTCTACCGTTCTAGTAGCCGGTGTGTTGTGAATAATGAAATCCATCTGCACATATTTCAGACTCAAATCAGCAAAGCAAGTAATCCTATTTGCCAGTTATTAGATACGATAACAATGCCTAATGGGAGACAGATGAGGTGTTTAAAGAGTAGGGCTAATATTTGATCAGTGCAGTGGAACAATGTAATTAAGTCTCCATCCTCTCAGAGGCAGCCAAGTGTGATCACAAGATCCACAATGAGCTCCTCTAGTATTCAGCTCCTCACAGACAGCCCCTCAATGGGACAGCTGTATTAATAGCATGCTGCAAGCACAGATATAATCTAATCTACTCACTGGATAGGATACAGGGTTGGAATGAGAACCATGTGAGGGAGATGTGGCAGTGCCTCTGTCTGCAGTGCTCCTTGGAAAAGGGATGGGGCTCTGTCATGACCTACAATATTACAGCTGTCTAGATGTGTTATGCCAGCAGTGTGTGTAAGGTCCACCTATACTCCATTTGTCTGGTCTGTATTCTTAGCCCAATTTGATTAAAGGGCTCATACAGTTATTATGGCTCTGCAGGAATATGTAGACCAATCATAATTGTAATTTATGATAATCTTATGCTATGAATAAAATTAGCTAATTATATTTTTGTTAAGAAGATACCATTTTTTAAATGTTTTATCACAACCCCCCCCCCCCCCCCCCAAATTACATGTATTCCGCAGCTCTCAACAATCAGACCACCCAGGAGAGAGCAACACTATTCGCTCAGTAGCCCACGCTACTGAGCGATTAGAGCTTTTTGAGGTCGGTTCAATTTTGGTTTAGGTTATTTTCTTTAAAATTTAAATGTGGGTTGAATACTGTAACAACACAGAATAAAACAATTAAAAGTCCCATGATGGTAGTGACTGTCCATTACTGCTTATCATTGATTATCTTTTATTCACATTGCGTAAAATATTCATAGTCAATTCTTTAATTTGTTTTAATTTCACATTTATTTAACAAGGTAGGCAAGTTGAGAACAAGTTCTCATTCACAATTGCGACCTGGCAAAGATAAAGCAAAGCAGTTCGACACATACAACAACACAGAGTTACACATGGAGTAAAACAAACATACAGTCAATAATACAGTAGAAAAATAAGTCTATATACAATGTGAGCAAGTGAGGTGAGATAAGGGAGGTAAAGTCAATAAATAGGCCATGGTGGCAAAGTAAATACAATATAGCAATTAAACACTGGAATGGTAGATTTGACAGTAGATGAGTGTGCAAAGTAGAAATACTGGGGTACAAAGGAGCAAAATAAATAAATACAGTAGGGGAAGAGGTAGTTGTTTGGGCTATTTATAGATGGGCTATGTACAGGTGCAGTGATCTGTGAGCTGCTCTGACAGCTGGTGCTTAAAGCTAGTGAGGGAGATAAGTGTTTCCAGTTTCAGAGATTTTTGTAGTTCGTTCCAGTCATTGGCAGCAGAGAACTGGAAGGAGAGGTGGCCAAAGGAGGAATTGGCTTTGGGGGTGACAAGTGAGATATACCTGCTAGAACGCGTGCTACGGGTGGGTGCAGCTATGGTGACCAGCGAGCAGAGATAAGGCGGGACTTTACCTAGCAGGGTCTTGTAGATGTCCTGGAGCCAGTGGGTTTGGCGACGAGTATGAAGCGAGGGCCAGCCAACGAGCGCGTACAGGTCGCAGTGGTAGGTAGTATATGGGGCTTTGGTGACAAAACGGATGGCACTGTGATAAACTGCATCCAATTTGTTGAGTAGGGTGTTGGAGGCTATTTTGTAAATGACATCGCCAAAGTCGAGATCGACCATCTTGATCGCGCATTCTTCCATCTCTTCTTTCCCTCTGTGTCAGCTCCACACAGACCGGACAAGTTGGCGGCGCAATAGGTTATGGTCATTGTAGTTAATTACAATGTTTTCTGCACTAAACTATGTAGAATATTGGCCTGTTGGAATCTACAACTCCAATCTACATCGCACAGTTCGGGCTTGATCTGATTTCTCTCTAAAGGACTGAGCTTGAGCTCACAGAAAAAAAAGGAAAGTAATGGAATTCAAATAATTGAACCGATGTTGGTCAATTAGCTGTTTAAAAAAACTAAAAATAATCGACATCGCTCAGCACAAGACCGCACTGCACATGGAGACTATTCCTATATGCTCTGTCCATAGCTCAGTGCCCAGGCCTGGTCAGTCAACAGTGGGATGGTGGTCAGTGGTGGTTACCCCTCTCATTACAGTGTTGCTAGCCACTGCTGACACAAGCTCTAACCGGGCTGACGGTCTATATGAGCTCTGTGTGACCTCGGGAAACGCTTGTGTTTGAAAAGAGGTTGTGACCTTTATTGACGGGATCGTTATTCTACCCCTCCGCCCCTCCTTGTCTTGTTTCTTCCTCCATTGATTCCTCACACAATGAAAGAGATCCTTTGTGCTGAAGAAGACCGTCACTGTGCTGTTGAGCAGGGCTTTTCCGCCGTGCGTGTGCTGTTGAGCAGGGCTTTTCCGCCGTGTGTGTGCTGTTGGTTATGTGTCAGGCTCTGACTTAAACTGTGGGTGTTTGGCTTTAAATTATTGAAGCACTGAAAACATTGAGATAAATTGGGGTGATGTTCCAGAATACTGTCGGGCTTGAATATAAAAGCTGACTTTTCTTTTCAGAATTTATTCAAACTTTTCATTAGGGTTGTTAAAGCTTCTTGAAGCTCTTGACTTGAGAAAATCCTTCTCTAGGGTGAACGTTTCAATGACAAAGTAGATGGTGAGTGTTTTTGATTTTTAATGCTAGTTTTTACGCTTAGTATTTTGCATTTGAAAAATCAGTGTGATTACTGAGTTTTTGACACCTTGTTAGACAGGATTGGTTATGATCACACTGATATACTGAGATGTGTGGCACAACTTCACACTACTTTCAGACAGACAAGCAATCTATTTATGTGCTGAGCAACCAAAAATGCTTGACAGTGACACATACAAACAATAAATTGGATATTCTGAGACAAAAATAAACTTCCACACATTTACCTGCCTTTTGTAACTTGAAGAAGAAACCTAGAGTCTCAGCATATTTTTAGCATCAAGTAGTCCTTGAGATACACCTGCGATTTTTATTTTCAAAGAATCCTCTGAACAGTCCCAGAAGGCTCATTATATCCTAATGTGTGCTTTCCTGTCCCTCTCAATCTATCTAGCCATCCATAACCAAACACTACATACTGTATGTATGTCCACGTTCTTCCCAAACGCATACAGTATCGCCCATTTAGGAAGGAATAGCATAACGTATAAATGCTGTACTATTTAGAAACTCCTATCACCATGTGCTGCTATTTACAGTAGTATGTCAGGTGACTTCCCGCTCCCCCCACCCATCTGCTGTAGATGCTCTCACCATAACACTGGAGCCAAACTCAACAACTTCTCTTCTCTCCTCACAGCCAATCCTAAACCAGGCCAGCATGCCCCAGGGTCCCTCTGACCAGAAGGTCGTCGTAGTAACCGTGGACAACTGTGACACCTCAGTGGCACTGCGATTTGGTCATGTAATTGGGAACTACACCTGCTCTGCCCAGGGCAGCCAATCAGGATCCAAAAAGTAAGGGAATGGGAGGGTCTTACTAGTATTTCACTATGCACTGTTATTTACCAACAGTTGCAATTATAGTAGAGTTGAGTAAAAGCCTTTTGAAACCATGAATTCAGTTTTAAAATTTTGCCACAAGCTGAACTTACTCTTGATCTAGTGTACTATTGTTGTGACGCCAAGAGCAAAAGAGAAATCCCAATTGGCTGAGCAAAACAGGGCTCTCATTATGGTACAGATGATATATTTTTTAATTAAGTCTGTCACGTCCAGCTTGTAAACATATTTTAGTTCAGTGAGGTGTATCTGTTTTCCTCCCTGGAAAAAAACAAGCTGATAAATATTTAATAAACGCTGTTCCAGTGTGTTGATGTGTTTTGGTATAGAAGCCAAGATCGTAGAAGCAGAGCTAAGTGTTAATGATATGTTGTGGTATAGAAGCAGAGCTCAGTGTTTTTATTGATATGTTGTGGTATAGAAGCAGAGCTCAGTGTTTTTAATGATATTTTGTGGTATAGAAGCAGAGCTCAGTGTTTATAATGATATGGTGTGGTATAGAAGCAGAGCTCAGTGTTTATAATTATATGGTGTGGTATAGAAGCAGAGCTCAGTGTTTATAATGATATGGTGTGGTATAGAAGCAGAGCTCAGTGTTTATAATGATATGTTGTGGTATAGAAGCAGAGCTCAGTGTTTATAATGATATGTTGTGGTATAGAAGCAGAGCTCAGTGTTTATAATGATATGGTGTGGTATAGAAGCAGAGCTCAGTGTTTATAATGTGTTGTGGTATAGAAGCAGAGCTGAGTGACAGATTCTAAATGTGCCTGACTCTGTCCTATCTTTCTGCTGTAGATCTCTGGATCTGACTGGTCCTCTCCTCCTAGGGGGCGTGCCCAAACTTCCTGAGGACTTCCCCATCCAGAACCGCCAGTTTGTGGGCTGCATGAAGGACCTGAGGATTGACAACCGCCACGTCGACATGGCTAGCTTCATCGCTAACAACGGCACTCTACCAGGTTAGTAATCTTGCACATTGCCATTTGACTGAACCATTCTGTGCCTGTTTTATAGCATCCACCCTTCCCTGCTGTCTTAGTTGAGCACTATGAGCTGAGTTGGGGAAGTGAATGTACCTTAAGTTTTACCTGAAGCATGAATAATTTATTACCTCTTAGCATAATGAGGTTGGCTTGAACTATTCCTCAGATGTCTTTAACTTCCCAGGATGCTCTGCTAAAAGGCACTTCTGCAATAACAACCCATGTTTGAACGGAGGGACCTGCGTCAACATGTGGGGCTCCTTCAGCTGTGACTGCCCCCTAGGATTTGGAGGGCGGAACTGCGAGAAGGGTAAGTGAAGAACGGCGTTGCCAGAGGTTGGAAAGCTTCCTCAAATGGTTAAAACATGAGATCAAAGCTAACCAGGTTTTGTTGGCCCCATGACCTACCATTATAGGCCCTTCTTAGTAAAGAGGTACAAGGACTTTACAGGCGTGCATTAGGAGTAGACTACTAAGTGACCCATCAGACAGACAACATCCCCCAGCTCGCCTGACCTACACTTAACTAGTGTCTTTGTAGTTGATGGACTGTACCATAACTCGACAACCAGGTGGTTACAGTGACACTGACCATTTAATTTGCTTCTTAGTGCTGCAGTGTTAAAAGAGCATCTGCTATATTGTATTTTCTTATCATTTTGAAACATGCCTTTTTGAGTGTACAGTGTAAATCTAGTGCGGAAACATTTGCATAGACACCACGCAGAGGAGATTGCTCAGGGTGATGCATAGAGGGAATTGGCAGGGCTGTAAATAACTGAAGTAGGCTCTTCAATCAGCAGAGTGTTGAAATATTTCCTCATCGTTTTAGAATCGACTCTTTCCTGGCACAGATAAAGCCAGTCATCATTTATTTGCTGACATGATGGTTTCATAAGCATAAGGTTACCTATGGAACACTGTGTTTTATTTGTTATGTTGATTCCTGTTTGGACCCAGGAAGAGTAGCCGCCGCCTCAGCTGCAGCTATTTGGAGATCTTAATAAATACTAAGACGGAGCATTGTTGTTTAATGCCAGACATTTCACAAGGGTTTGTGAGGGTCCCATATGTGTATACAGTATGACGGATGCGACGTGATATCCCATAAGCTTGTATGAATCTGTCATGCGGGATCATGTCACATTTTAATAGAGCTATATGTTTAAACCTGTTCTCTTGAATAACACCTTGGACATGTTTAAGGTAAAGTATTTTATTTCTCAGTTTGAGAGAGTTGTGTTTGTTAGAGCATTACTAGTGTCCATTTCTCTTCTCAGCTCCTCTGTGCTCTGCAGTTGTTTGACTTGCTGGTTTACGAGCTGGGACGGCTCATAAGAGGGAGATTGCGAGAGGGAAGAGAAAAAGGGATACTACTCAATAAATGGTGAATTACACAAAAGCCTCCCTGTTTTAGTTTAGAGTAAAATCCAGTGATAAAGGACCACTTCTTTCTCATAGTTAAGGGGAGCCCGAGAGGATGGATAATGAACGGGGATGGGGAAAGGGTTCCTCTCTCACTGAAGCAGATGAACCCATGTGACTCCTTCATTTCAAGAAGAGAGGGAGAGCGGAAGGGAAAAAGGAAAACAGAATGTAGTCTAGAACCGTGCTGCTGATCTTTAATCTAGATAGTGGGTTCCGATGGCATGAACATTCATGTTCTACCATGCCACGCCACTACAAAGGTCACTATCAAAATATTGCTGTTAAACTTCCAGTATGTAATAGGATCGGCCATTAGGGGTTAGAGAGGGCAGAACAGCTAGTAACCATGGAGAAAATCCCCAGCATCTCACTTCCTTTCTGATGTTCACCACTGACTCTGGGTGGACAAGGGTATGGGGGAACAAATACTTTCATTGTCAATCCCATGAGCATGCCTTCCTTTTTATATGGGCCCTGTTTAGACCAAACACACTGAGTGTACAAAACATTATAAACACCTGCTCTTTCCATGACGTAGACTGACCAGGAGAATCCAACTGTAAACTATGATTCCTTATTGATGTCACCTGTTAAATCCACTTCAGTCATTGTAGATGAAGGGGGTGGAGACAGGTTTAACGAGGATTTTTTTAAGCCTTGAGCCATTTGAGACATGGATTGTGTATATGTGCCATTCAGAGGGTGAAATGGCAAGACAAAAGATTTAAGTGCCTTTTGAACGGGGTATGGTAGTAGGTGCCAAGCGCACCGGTTTGTGTCAAGAACTGAAACGCTCTCATATTGCAATCTTGGAAATTGGAGACTGTACTTACCTTTTGAAATGTGGTCACGGGATTTAGGGAATGTAATACATATGGAAAAGATTCGATACAATACCTCCAATAGAAGTCCAGTGTTTTACAAAATATTGCAGCCGGTACTGGATAAATGGTCTGACGATCTGCTGCTACTCTGTGCTGTACTCCACTCAATATTTATTTTTGGCTTAACTACCCTGCTTGTAATGACTATATACTGTCTTCTTATGCATGTACCACCTAATAGGATTTAGTTTTATTTTGTGTATGTGGGAGTTAAGTTTTGTTTTGTCCTCTAAATTGGCCATCCCATTCAACAGTATAATGAATGTCATTGTTTGTATTGCTGTCTTTTTTATTTGATTTTTTATTGGAAAATAATAAACATATAATTTTTTGGGAACGAAGAAAAGAAAGAAGTGAAACGCTGATAACGGTGGGAACCATTGGAGTCAACAAGGGCCAGCATCCCTGTGGAACGCTTTCAACACCTTGTAGAGAACATGCCCCGTCAAATTGACGCTGTTCTGAGGGCAAAAGTGGGGGTGCAACTCAATATTAGGAAGGTGTTCTTAATGTTTTGTACACTCAGTGTATCAACCTCTTTTCATGAGATTCTGTTTACAATCTTTTTGTAGCTTTAGACCAGTGCCAGACTGCACCACAACCACTATCCCCTGGGTCCTCTGTTTCTCTTTCTCCCTCACTCGCTCTCTCTAGTGCCAATGACAGGCTTGATTTGTGTCATTAATTATGGACGGCCGTGTTTTGCATCTCTGCCACTGTGTAATGAGAGAGAAAAACATGTCTAACACCCAGCTAAAAGTGACACTAGTGCCTCTCTGCCAGAATGGCTGTCTTCAGAATGCACAGACTGCATGTCAAATACACAGACACATACAACTGAACACACACCCCACCCCTGAGCGTTGTCTAGCCAACACTCATCACAAGTACTAGTGAATAGGGGTAGGGGGCATGTTGAATCTTCTCCGGTATTTGGCTCTGTATGTGAACAGTATTTATTCAGGGGTATCTAGTTTCAAATTGCCACACATACTATTTTATGCCCATACAGCGAGTGCCAAGCTTATCATTCCATTGACGTCTTAATTTGTTTTTTTCGTAAGGTTAGGTGTAACGTGTAGCACTGCTGGCTTTGTACTCCCTCATTTTTGTTTTCTGTGGTAATCATAGATTGTGTATACTCTCCCTACCAGTAACTGGAGCTGGGTTGTTCAGACTTGATCACAGAACATATTACTGTGAGAGTGGTAATGACTCTCTGTCACATGTCACCTACTTTTCCTCATTTCCTCATTCTCGCTCTCAATTTATCTCTTTCTCGTTCTCTCTTGTTCTCCCCTTCCCTCTCTCTCTCCTCACTTTCCTCTCTCCCTCTCTATCTGCCTCCCTCACCCCCCACTCTCTGCCTCCCTCACCCCCCCCCCTCTCTCTGTCTGCTTCCCTCCTTTCCATCTGCCTCCCTCACCCCCCCTCTCTATCTGCTTCCCTCACCCCCCTCTCTCTATCTGCCTGCCTGTGTTGCAGTGATGGCCAACCCGCAGCGTTTCCTGGGTAACAGCCTTTTGCAGTGGACTAACCTGGTGGCGGTGGTCACTGTGCCGTGGCACGTGGAGCTTATGTTCCGCACACGCCAGCCTAGTGCCACCCTGCTGCACCTCACCGCCGGACAGCACCACAACCTCACCCTACAGGTACAGAGAAAACACATCTAATAGTCTCGCCATACACAGTCCTACCCACACACCCTCCTCTCTCTCACACACACACACACACACATCACACCTTCCTTAAGCCCTACTCCCAACTTTGTTTGTCTACTTTCTGTTTAGCCTGGAATTATTTTGTTTAGATTTGTTTCTTATTTTTCATTTCTACAACTGTAAAGCATCTTTTAAGTCCTTTGAAAAGCACTATATAAATGTATTTTCCATTCATTATAATTATTTTTATTATTATTACTACCCTATAGTGTCTCACGCCAGCAGAGGCCTGGTCTGCCATGTCACAGTATACTGTACAGCCCTCCTCAATCTGGCATATGCACACACCTTCAACAGCATTACCCAACAATACGGAACAGCACTACAAATACACCTCACAGGTGCAAAGGTGTTTACTGTAGGCCATTTCATATGTCATTACGTACAGTATAATACATATTAAACAGGATTTCATCTTATCTGAAGCTAAGACAGAGCCAAACAGCCAATAGTTTTGATAGGAATTCCTTTCACTCATTTTGTATCAGATTATGCATGTGTTTTCCCCCTCAGTATGGTGTTGGAATAGATTAGTGCATTGTGGAATAGATTAGTGCATTGTGGCATGTAACTCCAGCAGCTCACACAGAGTGACTGTGGGTTAGTTGATGTAAAGCTCCACCTGTTGGCTGTCTGGGCAGCAGCATGACTTTAAATATTTGATGAGATGAGAGATGAAGCCTGCCAACTAACAAACGCCTCATCCTGAGATCTGAGAGCTGCCTTTACCCAGGCCTTTCAGATAGCAGCTGTTGTTTGTCTAGACAGGTGCCTTTTTTGAAGTTGTATAACAGTCCAGCAACTATTTTAAAGTTGGTACATTTAAATAAAAAAAATATTTAAAAAACAGGGCTATTTTCTTAGCTACTGTATTACCATAGATGATCTGATATGGATGAGAAGAAAAGCTCTCTGTCTGTGAGCATGTGATGTTTGCATGCTAAAGGTCTTTTTCTCTCTCCTGCCGTCCCTCACCTCTCTTCACATTGCCCCACCTCTCTCATGCCATTCCATCCTCTCCCACATATCTCTCTATCCTCTCCCGACCCCCTCTCTCTCTCCCTCCCCTAGCTGCGCGGTGGCAGTGTGGTGATGGGCCTGCAGAGGGGCGAGGACTCCACCCTGTCCCAGGTAGAGGAGGTGACAGTGAATGACGGAGACTGGCACCATGTGCAGATGGAGCTGAAAGATATCCCGGGCGGCGAGCCCCGCCACAAGGCTGTGCTCTCCTTTGACCATGGCCTCTACACGGTGAGACACTGTTAGAAGACAGACTGTAGGTTTGGAATTTTAATTACATTTAAATAGGTACAATACCAGTCTAAAGTTTGGACACACCTACTCATTCAAGAGTTTTGCTTTATTTGTATTATTTTCTTCATTGTAGAATAATAGTGACGACATCAAAACTATGAAATAATACGTTGAATCATGTAGTAACCAAAAAATATATTTTAGATTTTAGATTCTTAAAAGTAGCCACCCTTTGCCTTGTTGACAGCTTTGTACACTCTTGACATTCTCTCAACCAGCTTCATGAGGAATGCTATTCCAATAGCCTTGAAGGAGTTCCCACATATTCTGAGCACTTGTTGGCTGCTTTTCCTTCACTCTGCGGTTCAATTCATCCCAAACCATCTCAATTGGATTGAGGTCGGGTGATTGTGGAGGCCAGGCCATCTGATGTAGCACTCATCACTCTCCTTCTTGGTCAAATAGCCCTTGCACAGCATGGAGGAGTGTTTTGGGTCATTGTCCTGTTGAAAAACATATGAGTCCCACTAAGTGCAAACCAGATGGGATGGCGCATTGCTGCAGAATGCTGTGGTGGCCATGCTGGTTAAGTGTGCTCTTGAATTCTAAATAAATCGTTGAGTGTCACCAGCAAAGCACCCCCACACCATTACACCACCTCCTCCATGCTTCACGGTTGGAACCACACATGCAGAGATTATTCGTTCACCTACTCTGTCTCACAAAGACACGGCTGTTGGACCAAAAATCTCAAATTTGGACTCATCAGACCAAAGGACAGATTTCCACTGGTCTAATGTCCATTGCTTGTGTTTCTTGGCCCAAGCAAGTCTCTTCTTCATATTGGTGTCCTTTAGTGGTTTCTTTGCAGCAATTTGACCATGCAGGCCTGATTCACGCAGTCTCCTCTGAACAGTTGATGTTGAGATGTGTCTGTTACTTGAACTCATTTATTTGGGGCTGCAATCTGAGGTGTAGTTAATTGCTGATTTCTGAGGCTGGTAACTCTAATGAACTTATCCGCTGTGTAACCGATGTGAAATGGCTAGCTAGTTAGCCGTGGTGCGCGCTAATAGCGTTTCGATCGGTGATGTCACTCGCTCTGAGACCTTGAAGTAGTGGTTCCCTTTTCTGTGGCGGTCCTCATGATAGCCAGTTTAATCGTAGCGCTTGATGGTTTTTGCGACTGCACTTGTAGTAACTTTCAAAGTTCATGATATTTTCCAGATTGACGGACCTTCATGTCTTAAAGTAATGATGGACTGTCTTTTCTCTTTGCTTATTTGAGCTGTTCTTGCCATAATATGGACTTGATATTTTACCAAATAGGGCTATCTTCTGTATACCAACCCTACCTTGTCACAACACAACTGATTGGCTCAAACACATTAAGAAGGAAAGAAATTCCACAAATTAACTTTTAACAAGGCACGCCTGTTAACTTAAATGCATTCCAGGTGACTACCTCATGAAGCTGGTTGAGAGAATGCCAAGAGTGTGCAAAGCTGTCATCAAGGCAAAGGGTGGCAACTTTGAAGAATCTCAAATATAAAATGTTTTTATTTGTTTAACGCTTTTTTTGGTTACTACATGATTGTTATTTCATAGTTTTCATGTGTTATTTCATAGTTTTGATGTCTTCACTATTATTCTACAATGTAGACAATAGTAAAAATAAAGAAAAACTGTATTTGTTTGTGATCTGATCTACCAATCCAGGCCAGCATGGAAGTGGATACTAAACTGAAGGGGGCGAAGGTCAAGACTCTGAGTGTCGGGGGCATCACTGGGGCTGATGGGAAAATACAGCATGGCTTCCGCGGCTGTGTGCAGGTTCATTAACCTCTTGTCACGCAAACACAGACGACACACACATACTATGTCTGTCCATGTGTCTGAGTGCGTTCTCCCTGGTGTGTGTGTTCCTCAGGGTCTGCGTGTGGGGGAGACCTCTTCCAGCTCAGTGTCTCTCAGCTTGTCTCAGGCCAGGAGGGTGAACATGGAGCAGGGCTGCAGCGTACCAGACCCCTGTGTCTCTAACACCTGCCCCTCTAACAGCTACTGCAGTGATGACTGGGACAGCCACTCCTGCACCTGCCTCACCGGTCAATCTGCCAACCATCATCAGCATTATTTTCCTCATCATTAGATTTTACAACCATATTATACGACCATATAGTCTTACGTTGATCCCTCCCAGACATAACTTATGAATTCTTATTGTGTTGTTTACCTGCCAGGTTACTATGGCGATAACTGCACAGACGTATGTGCGCTAAACCCCTGCGAGCACCAATCAGCCTGCACCAGGAAGGTTAGCTCCTCCCGCGGCTACACCTGTGACTGTCCCAGCAACTACTTTGGCCAGTATTGCGAGAAGAAGTTAGTAAAACATCTTAATCTTTGCTATACACAGATCATATCACTATGTTTTTGTTGGTCCATAAGAATGTATCTGTGTATCTGTTGTGTTTCTGACTATGTGTGGCCCTCAGGACTGACCTGCCGTGTCCCAGGGGTTGGTGGGGACATAAGACCTGTGGTCCCTGTGACTGTCAGACAGATAAGGGCTTCGATGCCGACTGCAACAAGACCAGCGGGGAGTGCCGCTGCAAGGTGAGCCAGCTGACTACTGTGTCTCAATGGCAGGATGGTTTAAGTGGATAGGGGCGATGGGTGAAACTGCACTGTGGGCTGGTATTATTTTTTTACTTCCTCCCTTCCTTTTCTTCTCCCTCCCCCTCTATCTCTCGCTCTATCCCTCTCTCCCTGCTCTCAGGATAACCACTACCGTCCAGAGGGCAGCGAGGTGTGTCTGCTATGTGAGTGTTACCCAGTGGGCTCGTTCTCACGGGCGTGTGAGAGGGAGAGCGGGCAGTGCCAGTGTAAGCCAGGGGTCATCGGGCGCCAGTGTGACCATTGTGACAACCCCTTCGCTGAGGTGTCGCCCAACGGCTGCGAAGGTCAGCATTAACATGCGTCACATGACAGTAAAGAATTACCAAATGTCACATGCTTCAGAAATGTTTCTGTAGTCCAGTCTGATTCATTTAGTTCACTGATTTAGTAAATGAATGTGATTACATGGCCTTTTAAAAAGTGTTTTTGTGCCAAGCAAATTCTATGTCATGTGTACAGTTACACCTGGACAATTAATTTGATCAGCTTTCCTGTTCTCCCTCCCCTTTCGCCCTCCCTCTCACTTTTCCTCCCTCTCGCTTTCTCTCCCTGTCTTTCTCTCTCAGTGATCTATGACAGTTGTCCCCAGGCAATAGAGGCAGGGATCTGGTGGCCCAGGACTAAGTTTGGTCTCCCTGCAGCAGTCCCCTGTCCCAAGGGATCTATCGGTACGATGAATCTCAGCAGTTTAGCTAATTACCATACTATAATGGAATATACTATACTATGCACTTAAACTTGCCTCGGGTCTTTCCAGCATGTTCCTCTCCTTTTATGAAGATGTCCCCCTTCTTTCTCAGGCACAGCTATTCGCCACTGTGACGAACACAAGGGATGGCTGCCCCCCAACCTCTTCAACTGTACCTCTGTCACCTTCACCAAACTCAAGACCCTGGTGTGTACAGCTCCACAAGAGCTAGACTCATTTACCCCTCATACAGCTCCACTAGAGCTAGACTCATTTACCCCTCATACAGCTCCACTAGAGCTAGACTCATTTACCCCTGATACAGCTCCACTAGAGCTAGACTCATTTACCCCTCATACAGCTCCACTAAAGCTAGACTAATTTACCCCTCATACAGCTCCACTAGAGCTAGACTCATGTACCCCTCATACAGCTCCACTAGAGCTAGACTCATTTACCCCTCATACAGCTCCACTAGAGCTAGACTCATTTACCCCTCATACAGCTCCACTAGAGCTAGACTCATTTACCCCTGATACAGCTCCACTAGAGCTAGACTCATTTACCCCTCATCAGCTCACATTTATATGGATCCATTCACTTCAATGACTTATTCTATTAAGTTGAATGATGAACTGATTTTATTGCTGTAATATAGCAGAGTTAGGTCTTTTTGTTCTACATTTATTTTAGTTACCATCGAGACCAAGGTCACTTTTACAAGGGAGCCCTGCATATACACAACTTATTAAATACAATATATAAAATGGTGCTGTAAGACTGTTCTCTCTCTCCCTGCTGTAAGACTGTTCTCTCTCTCCCTGCTGTAAGACTGTTCTCTCTCTCCCTGCTGTAAGACTGTTCTCTCTCTCCCTGCTTTAAGACTGTTCTCTCTCTCCCTGCTGTAAGACTGTTCTCTCTCTCCCTGCTGTAAGACTGTTCTCTCTCTCCCTGCTGTAAGACTGTTATCTCTCTCCCTGCTGTAAGACTGTTCTCTCTCTCCCTGCTGTAAGACTGTTCTCTCTCTCCCTGCTGTAAGACTGTTCTCTCTCTCCCTGCTGTAAGACTGTTCTCTCTCTCCCTGCTGTAAGACTGTTCTCTCTCTCCCTGCTGTAAGACTGTTCTCTCTCTCCCTGCTGTAAGACTGTTCTCTCTCTCCCTGGTCCAGTCGGAAAAGCTTTCCCATAACGTGTCTCTCCTGGACTCTGGGCGGGTCCAGCAGATGGCAGCCATGTTGGCCAACGCCACGCTGCACACGGTGGAGTACTACGGCAGTGATGTGAAGGTGGCCTACCGCCTCACCCAGAGCCTACTGCAGTACGAGAGCCACCAGCAGGGCTTCAGCCTGACCGCCACCCAGGACGTCCACTTCACTGAGGTAACACGACAACACACAACACTACACAACACAATATTGCAGAGTGTAACACACCACCATGCAGTGCAGCATAAGGCAGCGCAACACAGTTAATACAGCATAACACCACATGACCAGAGGAGGCTGGTGGGAGGAGCTATAAGAGGACAGGCTCATTGTAATGGCTGGAATGGAAAAATGGAATGCTATCAACCACATCAAACATATGGAAACCAAATGTTTGAATCCATTCCATTAATTCCATTCCAGCCATTACAATGAGCCTGTCCTCATGTAGCTCCTCCCACCAGCCTCCTCTGCACATGACACAATGCAACATGCATCTCGGATAAACTCTTTAGGTAACTGAACACAACACATTTGCCTCCACCACCCTATGCCAGTCTCTCTCTGACCCCCTGCCCTCCTCCCCACATCAGAACCTGGTGCAGGTGGGTAGTGCCATCCTGTCCCCAGGCACACGGCCACACTGGGAGCTGATCCAGCAGACGGAGGGGGGCACGGCGACCCTACTGCACCAGTATGAAGAGTACGCCAACACCCTGGCACAAAACATGAGGAAGACTTACCTCAGCCCCTTCACCATTGTCACACCACACATAGGTGAGTGTGGTCTACTTTGCTTTACACTAGGTATAGACGTTATGTCGGACAGAAAGACACAATTTTATGTAGACCAGGGCTCTCCAACACTGTTCCTGGAGAGCTGGTTGATAAGCTGAATCAGGTTAGTTACAGCTGGGTTTGGAGCGAAGACTTACAGGAGGGTAGCTCTCCAGGAACAGGGTTGGAGAGCCTTGATGTAGACTTTTTATCAGTTGGAATATTTGTTGAATATTATTCCATAAGTTGTAGGATTCACAAACTGAACCATCTAGCCATCTACCTCTTTCTAGTGGTTTGTCTGCTGTCTAACCTACCCTATCTGTGTTGGGTGTTCTCCACAGTCATCTCAATAGATCGCCTCCAGAAGATGAACTTTGCCGGAGCCAAGCTCCCTCGCTACCAGTCTCTGAGAGGGCTGAGGCCTCAGGACCAGGAGACTGCCGTCACCCTCCCCGATTCAGTGTTCAAGCCGCCCATGGAGACCAAGGGCCACCGCCACCTGGACACCTTCCCAGAATCCTCTGTGAGAAACCAAACGTCCAGCAGGAAGAGGCGACATCGAGGTCCTGACGACCCTGAGCAGGAGGCCATCGCTAGCGTGATCATCTTCCACAGCCTGGCCTCGTTGCTGCCTGCGAGCTACGACCCTGATAAGAGGAGTCTGAGGTGAGACAGAGGGAGACAGGGACCTGATTCCATATTGACCCCTTACCTCCTACCTCTAGATACTTCACATAGATTTTATTGGATACATACTAGTAATATGTTCATGGGGCTACATTTCCCTGGTGGTATTTCTGCCATATTGCGGATCCTTTCAGATCTACACAAAGGTCTAAGGCAGGGGTACGCAGGTACTATTTGATAAGGTCTGGTCACACAAATTGCCTACGTGACAAAGGACCAGACTGATATTTTATTGTCGTAGTAACAAACCCCCACCTCGCAATCCATGCCAACCCCAAACTGTTCACAGCCCTCATGTTAGCGGAGAGAAAATGTTGCAGTTTTTAAGCCAATTTCTTGCAATTAGACACATTTTTCCGTGTCTTGTGTGTTTATATGATCCCAGTGGTCGAAGCCTGACCAAGTTCATAAAGAATACAGTAGTCGGTACTCGCGATACGTAATTACCCCTTTTGGGTCCAGATCCATACCGATGGCCACCAGTGGAGCATGGAGGGTGCAGGGCAGGGCTGCCCAACCTTCTTCCTGGAGATCTAATGTCCTGTAGGTTTTCAGTCCAACCCTAATTTAGCTATCTGATTCAGCTAGTTAAGGTCTTGTTGAGCAGCGAATTAGTAGAATCAGGTGTGTTAAATTAGGGTTGGATTGAAAACCCACAGGACTGTAGATCTCCAGGAAGAGGGTTGGACTGAAACCCCACAGGACGGTAGATTTCCAGGAAGAGGGTTGGGCAGCCCTGGTGTAGGGGTTAGGGGCCAATTTAGAATTGGAGAACATTATTAATGAGGAGGAGGAAGAGCAGCAACAAGGTTCCTGTTGAAGAATTAATTAGTGGTTTTGTGTGATGTCCACCAGAGTGCCTAAGCGTCCAGTCATCAACTCCCCGGTGGTCAGCATCACGGTCCATGACAACGAGGAGCTGCTGCAGCACATGCTGGACAAACCCATCACTGTGCAGTTCCGCATGGTCACCACCGAGGAGCGCTCCAAACCCATCTGTGTCTTCTGGAACCACTCCATACTGTGAGTTTTACACACACACACACACACACACACACACACACACACACACACACACACACACACACACACTAGCTATTTCAACTTTGAGCTGTAGAAACAAAGACTTAAAAAGTTATATAAAGGATTAGGTTGAAACCCAATAATCTGTCATCGCATTGTTTGACTGTTGTTTTTGTTTGTCAGAGCGGGGAACGGAGGCTGGTCAGCCAAAGGCTGTGAGGTGGTGTTCAGGAACAACACTCACATCAGCTGCCAGTGTTACCACATGACCAGCTTCGCTGTTCTCATGGACATCTCCAGGAGAGAGGTGAGCAAGGCCACACCACTACACAACACTAGACAGAACTACACCATATGCTGTATGAGTCTCGACTTCAATATACCTCAGACCACACCCTATAGGGGTCTTGTTCACTATAATGACCAAACAAAGCTCTTCTTAAACTAAACTTTTCCTCCACCCTCCTCTTCCTCTCTTCTTTCTCAGAACGGTGAGATCCTTCCAGTGAAGCTGGTGACGTGGAGCACGGTGAGCGTGACACTGGGCTTCCTCTTCCTCACCACGCTCTTCCTCCTCTGCCTGCGGGCCATGCACTGCAACAAGACCAGCATCATCAACAACGGCGCCACCGCCCTCTTCATCTCCGAACTCATCTTCATCCTGGGCATTAACCTGGCAGACAACCCGGTAAACTACTGGAACAAAGTTATTTTCTGTCTACCTTTTAATACTGAATTTGACCTCCTGTCGATCTCGGGTTCAGTACACCACTTTCAATATCCTACCTTCCCTCTCCTCTGTTTGGAATAGCTGTCTGATATGGATCTGATTAAAAACAAAGGAAAAATCATCAGAGCATTCTGCCCACTTTGAGCCCTGTAATATAGAGTATAATAAGTTCCCTTCCTCTCCCCCTCGCTCTCTCTCTCCCCCCCTCGCTCTCTCTCTCTCTCCCCCTCGCTCTCTCTCTCCCCCCCTCGCTCTCTCTCTCTCTCCCCCGTGTCTGTAGTTTGTGTGCACAATCATCGCCATCCTGCTGCATTTTTTCTACCTGTGCACCTTCTCCTGGCTCTTCCTGGAGGGCCTGCACGTCTACCGCATGCTGAGCGAAATACGAGACATCAACTACGGACCCATGCGATTCTACTACATGATCGGCTGGGGCGTGCCTGCCTTCATCACAGGTCTGAACAATACACACATCCTTACACACACACACACACACTGATGGACCGACCCCAGGTGGTAAGGGTAGGCAACATCACCTCCGCTACGCTGACCCTCAACATGGGGGGCCACACAGGGTTGCATACTTAGTCCCCTCCTGTACTCCCGGTTCACCCACGACTGCGTGGCCACGCACGACTCCAATACCATTAAGTTTTCTGACGACATGACAGTGGGTAGGCCTGATTACCGGCGACGATTAGACAGCCTACAGGGAGGAGGTCAGTGACGACAGTGTGGTGCCAGGACAACAACCTCTCCTTCAACGTCAGTGAGACCAAGGAGCTGATTGTGGACTACAGGAAACGGGGGCGAGCACGTCCCCATCGACGGGGCTGCAGCAGAGCAGGTCGAGAGCTTCAAGTTTCTGGGTGTACAAATCATTAAGGACTTAAAATGGTCCACACACGCAAACAGGCGCGACAACGCCACTTCCCTCCCAGGAAGTTGAAAAGATTTGGCATGGGCCCTCAAATTCTCAAAGTTCACCAGCTACACCACGAAGAGCATCTTGACTGGCTGCATCACTGCTTTGTATGGCAAGTGCACTGCCCTCCGTCACATGGCGCTACAGAGGGTAGTGCGTACGGCCCAGTACATCATTGATGCTGAGCTCCCTGCCATCCAGGACCTCTATATCAGAAAAATTGTTAAAGACTCAAGCCACCCAAGCAATAAACTGTTCTCTCTGCTTCCGCACGACAAGCGGTAGCGGTGGATGAAGTCTGACAGCTTCTATTCCCGAGCCATAAGACTGCTAAGTAGCTACACGAACTGTCTGCAATGACCTGTCTATTTTAACTTTCTTTATGCACATTCTATGCACATCCTACACACTGACACCCCAACACACACACACATACTTTTCTCACACAAACATTACATGCATAAACATTCATACTGACTCTACGCACACACACTCGCGTACAATCATATCCGCTGCTGTTACTCTGTTTATCATATATCCTGATGCCAAGTCACCTTACCCCTATACATATCTAACCCTACCACTCCAGTATCCCTGTCACCTTACCCCTATACATATCTAACCCTACCACTCCAGTATCCCTGTCACCTTACCCCTATACATATCTAACCCTACCACTCCAGTATCCCTGTCACCTTACCCCTATACATATCTAACCCTACCACTCCAGTATCCCTGTCACCTTACCCCTATACATATCTAACCCTACCACTCCAGTATCCCTGTCACCTTACCCCTATACATATCTAACCCTACCACTCCAGTATCCCTGTCACCTTACCCCTATACATATCTAACCCTACCACTCCAGTATCCCTGTCACCTTACCCCTATACATATCTAACCCTACCACTCCAGTATCCCTGTCACCTTACCCCTATACATATCTAACCCTACCACTCCAGTATCCCTGTCACCTTACCCCTATACATATCTAACCCTACCACTCCAGTATCCCTGTCACCTTACCCCTATACATATCTAACCCTACCACTCCAGTATCCCTGTCACCTTACCCCTATACATATCTAACCCTACCACTCCAGTATCCCTGTCACCTTACCCCTATACATATCTAACCCTACCACTCCAGTATCCCTGTCACCTTACCCCTATACATATCTAACCCTACCACTCCAGTATCCCTGTCACCTTACCCCTATACATATCTAACCCTACCACTCCAGTATCCCTGTCACCTTACCCCTATACATATCTAACCCTACCACTCCAGTATCCCTGTCACCTTACCCCTATACATATCTAACCCTACCACTCCAGTATCCCTGTCACCTTACCCCTATACATATCTAACCCTACCACTCCAGTATCCCTGTCACCTTACCCCTATACATATCTAACCCTACCACTCCAGTATCCCTGTCACCTTACCCCTATACATATCTAACCCTACCACTCCAGTATCCCTGTCACCTTACCCCTATACATATCTAACCCTACCACTCCAGTATCCCTGTCACCTTACCCCTATACATATCTAACCCTACCACTCCAGTATCCCTGTCACCTTACCCCTATACATATCTAACCCTACCACTCCAGTATCCCTGCACATTGTAAATGTGGTATTGGCACTGACTCTGGAACTGATCCTGTATATAAGTTACTTACTTTCTCGTGTTCTTATTTCAATTTCTTGTTTTTGATCAACTTGACTTTTTTAAAAATGTTATATTGGTTCTGCATTATTGGTAAAGAGCCAGCAAGAAAGGCATTTCACTGTACTAGTGCACGTAACAATACAAACTTGACACACACTGATGCACACACAAACACACAGACACAATGCCAACTCATGTATCCAATTAGAACGGTTGAAAGCCTTACTGTAGTTATTTGTTAGTTACTGGTGTGTTTGGTGGTTGTGTCGTCCAGGCCTGGCGGTCGGACTGGACCCAGAGGGTTATGGGAACCCAGACTTCTGCTGGCTGTCCGTGTACGATACTCTGATCTGGAGCTTGGCAGGGCCCATCGCCATGGTGGTGTCTGTGAGTACATTCCACGTCCTCATCAGATCTCTAATACAGTGTATTGTATGATATTTACAGTACCAGTCAAGTTTGGACACACCTACTCATTAAAGTTTTTATTTATTTGTTTGACTATTTTCTACATTGTAGAATAATGCAAAGCTGTCATCAAGGCAAAGGGTTTGAAGAATCTCAAATATTTGTTTAACACTTTGTTTTGGTTACTACATGATTCCATATGTGTTATTTCATAGTTTTGATGTCTTCACTATTATTCTACAATGTAGAAAATTGTCAAAATAAAGAATAACTCTGGAATGAGTAGGTGTCTTAACTTTTGACCGGTACTGTATATACTAGAGTTGTATAATAGTATGCCTTTATGTTATACAGTAATACATAGTTTAATTGTATTTTGTGTTTTCCAGATGAACATCTTCCTGTATATCCTGGCCTCCAGAGCATCCTGCTCCATGAGACACCACAGCTTTGAAAAGAAAGAGCCCCCTATGTGAGTGTTCTGCCTGCCGCTGCCTGAATTAAAAACAACACAAATTCTGTCATTAACACAGGCATGCTGTTGTACACCAAGGGTACATGACTACAGCACTTTAGAGAGTGCATTGTGTCATTGAATGGAGAGTGAAGCTGCCAATTCACTAAACTGTGGTTGTTGGCTCATGATGGATTGCATAAAAGTGAAAAACATATTTCTATATCCTCTGAACTCACTTATCCTAATGTAACCTTTGTGATGTTCTCATCTTACGTGTGTCTTTCTGTCTGTTTGTGTCTAGCTCTGGGCTGAGGACGTCATGTGGGGTTCTCCTCCTGGTCACGGTCACATGTCTGTTAGCTATACTCTCAGTCAACAGTGACATGATCATCTTCCACTACTTGTTTGCTGGATTCAACTGCCTTCAAGTAAACACTGTTTTTGTTTAACTTAAACCACAATTTAAAGACTTAGTCACTAGTTTGACTGTCAGTATCCTTGCTCCATTGACATTATTTGGTCTGTCTATTCCAGGGTCCCTTCATCTTCTTCTTCCGCATTGTGTTCAACAAGGAGGCGAGGAACGCCATGCGCTACTGCTGCAGCCGCAAACGCCCGGATCACATGATCAAGTCCAAGCCCTCGGTAAATCTCTCGTACTGTATAGGGACGTCATCAGTCATCCAAGGCCTAGTACAGACATGCACAGCTGTAGGCCCCCTTCATCATCTTTATGCTTGGACTTATATTACTAAGGACATTAACTAAAGCACCAAACAAATAAAACAGAATACTACCTACTAACTTATACCTCTCCTCTTTTCTTCCTCTCCTCCTCCTCCAGTCGTATAACTGTAACACCAGCTACATGGATGGCAGACTGTACCACTTGCCGTTTGGAGACTCCAGTGTCTCTCTGAACGACACCCTGCAGAGCGGCAAGAGCCAGCAGAGCTATGTCCCCTTTGTCCTCAGGTACGGTAAGCACAGAGGGAAACAACAGGCCCCATTGACACATGCTGTTTAGGTCCTCCTGCATCATTTTGTACTAGAAAAAGTTTTCTTTCCAGGTTAATTGAAAATGTGTGGGTTTTATGATGGTCATTGTTATGTACTGTAATACAGATAGAACACCCCTTTCAAAGCCACATACAAACTTACATTGAGGAGACCAGGGCTTTGTTTGTCCTGCTACAAGTTCTGTTGTGTTTTTCAGGGATGATGGTGGCCTGAATAATAGCCAGGTACACATCGCTCTGAACGAGCACGGCTCACTCTTCCATGAAACTAAAGAGCATTTAGATGGTAGGTCTCCCATTTGAATGTCATTAGGATCACTGTGACTGCCTTTTAGCAGCTTTGGTGCATAGCTCAAACACAGAGAGGCATACAGAGTATTCATTTCATATGGTCAATGTATGTATACAGTGCCTTGCGAAAGTATTCGGCCCCCTTGAACTTTGCGACCTTTTGCCACATTTCAGGCTTCAAACATAAAGATATAAAACTGTATTTTTTTGTGAAGAATCAACAACAAGTGGGACACAATCATGAAGTGGAACGACATTTATTGGATATTTCAAACTTTTTTAACAAATCAAAAACTGAAAAATTGGGCGTGCACAATTATTCAGCCCCCTTAAGTTAATACTTTGTATTTTTTCCCATTCCTCCTTGCAAAACAGCTCGAGCTCAGTGAAGTTGGATGGAGAGCATTTGTGAACAGCAGTTTTCAGTTCTTTCCACAGATTCTCGATTGGATTCAGGTCTGGACTTTGACTTGGCCATTCTAACACCTGGATATGTTTATTTTTGAACCATTCCATTGTAGATTTTGCTTTATGTTTTGGATCATTGTCTTGTTGGAAGACAAATCTCCGTCCCAGTCTCAGGTCTTTTGCAGACTCCATCAGGTTTTCTTCCAGAATGGTCCTGTATTTGGCTCCATCCATCTTCCCATCAATTTTAACCATCTTCCCTGTCCCTGCTGAAGAAAAGCAGGCCCAAACCATGATGCTGCCACCACCATGTTTGACAGTGGGGATGGTGTGTTCAGCTGTGTTGCTTTTACGCCAAACATAACGTTTTGCATTGTTGCCAAAAAGTTCAATTTTGGTTTCATCTGACCAGAGCACCTTCTTCCACATGTTTGGTGTGTCTCGCAGGTGGCTTGTGGCAAACTTTAAACGACACTTTTTATGGATATCTTTAAGAAATGGCTTTCTTCTTGCCACTCTTCCATAAAGGCCAGATTTGTGCAATATACGACTGATTGTTGTCCTATGGACAGAGTCTCCCACCTTAGCTGTAGATCTCTGCAGTTCATCCAGAGTGATCATGGGCCTCTTGGCTGCATCTCTGATCAGTCTTCTCCTTGTATGAGCTGAAAGTTTAGAGGGACGGCCAGGTCTTGGTAGATTTGCAGTGGTCTGAAACTCCTTCCATTTCAATATTATCGCTTGCACAGTGCTCATTGTGATGTTTAAAGCTTGGAAAGTCTTTTTGTATCCAAATCCTGCTTTAAACTTCTTCACAACATTATCTCGGACCTGCCTGGTGTGTTCCTTGTTCTTCATGATGCTCTCTGCGCTTTTGACGGACCTCTGAGACTATCACAGTGCAGGTGCATTTTTACGGAGACTTGATTACACACAGGTGGATTGTATTTATCATCATTAGTCATTTAGGTCAACATTGGATCATTCAGAGATCCTCACTGAACTTCTGGAGAGAGTTTGCTGCACTGAAAGTAAAGGGGCTGAATAATTTTGCACGCCCAATTTTTCAGTTTTTGATTTGTTAAAAAAGTTTGAAATATCCAATAAATGTCATTCCACTTCATGATTGTGTCCCACTTGTTGTTGAAAATACAGTTTTATATCTTTATGTTTGAAGCCTGAAATGTGGCAAAAGGTCGCAAAGTTTCAGGGGGCCGAATACTTTCGCAAGGCACTGTATCTCCACAACACTCATTTGTCATCATCTTAACTTGTGTGTGTGCAACAACAGATCACGACTCGGACTCGGACAGTGACCTGTCTCTGGAGGATGACCAGAGCGGATCGTACGCCTCCACACACTCCTCTGACAGCGAGGAGGAGGGGCCCTACCCACCAGATGAATGCTGGGAAAGCATGGCATCCAATGTGTCTAAGAGACCACACCCTCAGGGTATGACCTCACATCTATAATACACCGAGTCACCAACTCTATACGACCTCACACCTATAATACCTCACTCTCAGTAGACCACACGCAGGTAGTATGTGAGCACAGCCCCATGCAGTAACACTCTTGATAATACCGCTCACACACTTCTGCTTTAACAGTATACCACACCCAAACATCACACACATACCAGACAACTCTTCAATAGAATACACCTACACTGTACACAATTGTCTGGGTTTAAATGAATCCACTTCTGAGCAGAACATGAATCTTACTTAAACATGCATAAATAACACCTGAATTACCCGATTCTGGTCTTGTAAGACAACAGCTTACACCACGATGTAATGCATCAAGCATTTAAGATGTAGTCTTAAAGTTGTCTGGGTGTTCGTCAGATAACAACCTGAGTAAGCTGTACTGGCCAGGGGAGTTTGTGACGACAGCTAGCAACAGTGAAGGCCTGGGGGGAGCAGGAAGGCTAAAAGTAGAGTCTCTGGGCAACCCTGAACTGGGCCAGACACGGGACCACCGAGGCATGCCAGACGACAGGCCAGGGGACAAGGCAGAGGGCTATGGGAAGGACCATGTGATGCTGCTGCCCAGTCTGCCCAACCTTAGCGCACACCCACAGAAAGGTCAGCAACAAACCCTAACGTCAACCCTGCTGCAACATTCCACATGTTATTCCACTCTATATCTTTGTAGAGGTGGGATTTCCAGAACTTCAGAAATGTTTAGGATAGGATGTGTCTTTTCAAATGCAGGAATCCTGAAGAAGAAGCAGCTCTCCCCCATTGCGGAGAGAAATGGTATCAACCGCATCCATAACGAGCTGTCCGAGAACGCTCTTGGCCACGCCTCCTCCCAGGGCTCCTCCTCCGGTGAGAGCCGAGGGGGCGGGGCCAAACCCAGCTTACCAGATCAGCTGAATGGTGTTGCCATGAGCATCAAGGCGGGGACAGTGGACGGTGACTCATCAGGGTCAGAGTGAGTGTCATCACAACACCGAGCACCAAACATGACTCACGTCCAAACAGAATGTCATATAATCCAAAGCAACAGCTCTTAGATAGAAGTTAAGATATTTGTTAGTACTTGTTGCTTTGTGTTGTATACTGCATGTCATATTTTCTGCACACCAGTCTACCAATTTGATGTCCCACTGAATGTGTCGTGCCCCCGTCACCATTGTGTGTAGTCTGTCCCCTGTTCTTCTTTGCCTATGTAGTGTTGATTTTAGCATGCTAGCTTGTTAAAAGTCAAATATATAGAGTACCGGTCACATTCTCATCAATGAGCTCAGACGTCAAGTAACTCCCATGATCAGGTGATTTTATCATGTTGTGAACAAAAAACTGTTAGTTCCATAAACAGAGGGACTTGGTAAAAGCTACTTTTGATGAGTTAATACACACTGTTTGGAACCATTATATAAATTGCTAAATACAAGTGTCTTTAATAGAAGCAAAATCATTATATGACCAGTGTCTACAGTGCAGAGTATTGTAGTTTACTAACCATCAATATCTGTCCTCTCTCTCTCTCCCTCCAAAAAACATAGATTCCTATTCTTTAATTTTATTCACTGAAGCACTTGATCCTCATTTGAAATCAGGATCATTGTCTTCTTATCGATCGATCCTTCATCCCTTATAACCAAAATAATAATCCCATATAATTTGGTTATCACCTCTCACACTGTGTGTACGTACGTGAATCATTCTCATTCATTGTTTTCTGTTCCTTCTGTTTTCCCCGTGTTGTGTAACGTTTGTTCCCCATCCACCCACCCTCCATTTTCCCAGCAGCCACCGCAACCCCTCCATATGAGCCGGCTGACGGAGGGGTGTGTCTTTGCAGGTCATAGAGCCTCGGCCCTCATCGCCATGCTTACTTTTCTCTGAGTAACAGGAGCTGATGTCTGAAAAACAGAGAGCGTTGGACTTTCCTCACCTGGAGATCCATGAAGTACCCTCTCTCCAACCCCAATTTTTTCTGAGTGCACGCGCGCATGAATGTGTGTGAGAGTGCCAAAACCTCAGGAGTCTCTGCAAGGGCCCAGGCACACTGATGGAATGAGTCTCTCTTTGTAAATCATTGTTTACATACTTGAAGTGATGCACTTTTTAAAATAATTTACACTACCCGGCCAGGTGTGCTGGTAGTTACTGGAGCCGATTCAGTTTTGTTTATTGTGGTTTATATGTTTCAAACTCCGGAGATTAAGAACAATGAAGTCCTCCTTTGGCTGGGTCATTTAGCTGTAAGATTTTAAAAGTTCAGGGAATTTCCTCAAGAAGCTTAACTAGTTTGTAATCTCACCTGTACAGTTGTTTTGTTCAAGGATTTAGTTATTCTACTGAGGTCCGTTTGAGTTTTGCTGTAGAGAGAACTCATTTCTCCACTCCGGTCTCAGGAAGCTGCCAGCCTGAGCTGGTGGACAGGAAGAGTCAGTACAAAATGTCTTTAGACTGAACAGGTCTCTGCAGAGGGATGAACAGCTCCACCCAAACCACTACACTGGAGGAAAGGACTCCTGTTGAAGTGTGGCTGTAGGCCATGGGGTCACGCCCCGTAATGGAAGCACTCTGTAAACAGTTTCTCTCACTACTGAAGGATGTTTAAAGGCAACAGCGACTAGTCAGCTGTCATACACAGACACTAGAAGTGAGAATGTCTGCCTTTCTCCACCATTTCGCCTTCATTTTATTGCATTATCATTGGAGGAAAAGAGCCTGCGTGTCAAGAACTTTTGATATCTTTACTTTTGTGAATTTTTGTATAAACTCTGAGAATGCTCACGTTTTTGTCCAAGGGGATATGCTTTCATTTGAATCAGCGACTTTGTATTTTATAGATTAGATAGTTCCATTGTTTTTGTAAAATACGTGCTGTAATACTGACATGTATTCCAATTTTACTGTGAAGAGTTCTGTAAAAAGAAACACTAATACTTCATCTTCAATTGAATCATGTTGCATAAACTGTACACCTCTACATTCCCACTTATAAAAAGCAGTTCAGGCAATTTGTGTATGAAAGAGAACCTGTTATTTTTCTATCAGCACTGGTGCTCCCTAATGACATCTGAAAGCATTCATGATACTGTCAAGGTTCATTGCCAATAACACTATGATAAAGGTTAACATTTGAATCAAGCCTACAAATGAGTGCAACCATTCAGGTTCCTAGTGAATCAGTTTGTTTACTTAACTGAAGCACTAGATAGGGAGTAGCAACTTTTTTCCCATTATCTGGATTGTACAAACAGTTTGCTTTGCGCTCCAATTATGACAATCAACTGCTTAAAACCAAGACTTGTAGTTTTCTGTGAATTCACACATTCGATGTGGTATTGTTTTTCTTTCCGGGGAAATAGGCTAATAAGAGCATTCCATGGATGTCACATGTAGCAGAATGCTGAACTGCAACCAAAACACAATGTTAACTTGCACTGAGTATTTCCTCAATGGGCTGCAGCTCCCACCTAATGCGAGAGGGACACATTGTTCCAATTACAGTTTAGGTATAAAAGTTGCCTGCCCCCCCGGGACTAGAGCATAAATTGAGACTACACTAAGGCGGGCTTCTGTGCATTGTACCCGGTCTTCACCCATGGGATATTTTTTTTTATACTTCGAGTCAAATAGCAAAACAATTCCATGTCAGCATCTTCATAAATACAACAGAACCCTATGTAAAGAGTGATTATTTTGTCAAAATCATTTATTAAAAAAAAGTTGGAATTGCATAGATGCAGGAATTCAATTAATACAATCTAAAATTATATATATTTTTTTTAACATTTCATATCTAGTAACAATTAGCATGGAGGAAAGCATAGTGTACACTAGACAGTTTGTACTATACAAATACACACGACATAAACATGTGAACATGTTTGTCCAGTTTCAGTTCATCTTAAATAGTGTATATTTAACTCCTTTAAAGGAAGAGGAAACTGTCTTGGTCATATCTTTTTTTTTTTTTGACCATAATCCTTTGCAACAGTCTGGTCCGCTTGTGTCAGTTTGAGTCCTCCAGGCTGCTGCTTTTCTGATGCGAGCCACATTTACAAAGCCGTATCATGATGCTTTGCAGGCTGGGCTCTACGATACCGAGCAGGGGCCTCTGGGAAGGGTCTCCATTCCAGCAGGCCTCCATCAGCTGCCAGCATTCCTCATCAAAGCTGGCCAAACGCTCGGGCCTCGCGCCTGAAAACATGGGCACAATTGAGGCCCTGGCAGCCCTCTAGCCCAATTCAGTCAACAGAAACTACACACTAAGTCCTGGATAAAATACAAGTGTTACTGAAATCTTGATCATATCCAGTTGAATTAGTATTTTAGATATGGGTCTACATTACCTTTTTTAACGTTATTCCACAACTGGTCCTTGCTGGAGCATTTCTCAAAGGACTCTGGGAGTTTGACAGAGCCAGTGCAGAGATACCAGAACAGGATTCCAAAGGCATAGACGTCCACAGAATTATCATACTTTCCTGAAGAAAGAGGTCAGACTTGTGGTTAAATCAAAGAGCCTAGAATGAGAGGTGGTCTATGATACAATACTATGACTGAGTAACAGGATATTTGACCTGTAAAGAGCTCTGGGGCCATGTGGATGGGGGTTCCTACGATGCTGCCAGACATCATGGCCTCTGGCTTACAGAAGCCCAGGTCTGTGATCTTGGCCCGGTTCTGCTTGTCCAACTGAGGGCCAGAGGAGCGGAACACATTAGGAACATGTGTACAAGACGTGACATGTCAGGATCATAAATATTGGTTTCTCAAAGGATACACGAGGTCTTGCACATACAGAACTCGATTTGCGGCTGGCGCTAAGGAGACACAAGTGTCAAACGGCACATTAGTTTGCAATTTCATCATGTAAAAACTGGTGCACTGGCATTTTACCTATCTAACATCAGCTCACTTGCACTGAGGTGGGAGTGGTGGACATATGAGGTGTGTCCTTAACACATTCAAAACATGACAATTTCATTCAGCGCTAATGGGAAGTTAAGACCTGCTTTTTGCTGGTCTTAACAGTAATAAAATTGATTTAGAGAACGGAAGCGCAAAAGAGATACGCATTTTGTGCCGGTGAATCTCGTATTTAGAAACAAACGATTGTTTCCTCTTCCCCCATTCCGTTTAATTGGATTAAAAACCAAGCTTAGCCTTAATCAAGGCTTGTTTAGCAAGCCCCTTAATCAAGGCTTGTTTAGCAGCATCGCATAGGTGCTTCTTTAACCAGGCCATTAGCCAAGTAGCCTCTAAAGAAAAGGGGTTTAAATGGTCAGAGTGCTTTGAAATATGTTAGGTTTTTGCCCTCATGCTTTTTCACTATTAACACAAATAATTCATTTAGCTTGTTCGAGCATTTTATCCATCCCCATTTTCAAAGAGCACGCCTCGTTCAATTACCAAAGAACTGTGCTCCAAACCTCCTAGAATGCTATATCAACAGCAGATTGGTTTTATAATCTGCCTCACACATAGGTAACGATACAATTGACAGGCGCCGAGTATTTTGTATAGACATGCAAATGTTGTGTGTAAAGACATGTAGGCCTACGTGTGCACAGACTACATGTAACATAGTAAATCCGGGCCAGTCAAATTAGTACGATATGTTACATAACACAAATGTCTAGCAACCCAAAGGTTAAATAACTTTAGCATTTAAACTAATTAGCAACTTTCCAACTACTTTTTAGCTACTTTGCAAAGACAACATTTTAGCTAACCCTTTAGCCAAACTTCTAAAATTAACCCTAACCACTAGCTTAGCTAACGTTAGCTAGCAAATTTGTAACATAATACAAATTGTAATTGGTTACACATCATACAAAATGGTTGGACAACCACAAATTAATAGGTACCATAGGAAACGTAACATAACATACTAAATATAGTGTCCCGGATTTACGTACAGAATAATGCGAGACTATGTTGCGCCACACTGCAATGGAAAATAAGCGATTCATGATATCATGCTTCTGACCCGATCCAATTTAGAAATAGTTGGTTTAGAAAGCAGACCGTTTTATAATCAAATTAAACAAAAAACAAGATCAAACTTATTAGAAAGAACATTGCTCAAATGCAATTACATTTTGTCTGCTATTTCTGGAGAAGCAAAAATATGATCTGGAAGATGGTTCCATTATGTTTATAAAACATTACATTTGCAAGCAGAAAAATGGTGAGTGAACATTCCCCCTTTCTATTTATATTGGATCTTTATCCAGCTTGCGTGAAATGTTTGGATGTGCGCTGATCACTGCCTTGAGGGAAAATGTACTTACCAATAAGACTGATTAGTGGTTGTCCCACCTAGCAATCTTAAGATAAATGCACTAACTACATCGCTCTGGATAAGATTTCTGCTAAATTACTCAAATGTAAAACTGTATTTAGTCATAGCCTATTTAAAACAAGCTTTGTTATCAGAATTTGATTAGAATTATACACCGTCTTTTCCAGCCTTAATAGCTTAATAACTACGTTTGTCCAGACTGCAATTTACAGTATGCCTAGCCCCTAGATCAGTGAATGCTCTAGCCATTTACAGTATGCCTAGCCCCTAGATCAGTGTGAATGCTCTAGCCATTTACAGTATGCCTAGCCCCTAGATCAGTGTGAATGCTCTAGCCATTTACAGTATGCCTAGCCCCTAGATCAGTGTGAATGCTCTAGCCATTTACAGTATGCCTAGCCCCTAGATCAGTGTGAATGCTCTAGCCATTTACAGTATGCCTAGCCCCTAGATCAGTGTGAATGCTCTAGCCATTTACAGTATGCCTAGCCCCTAGATCAGTGTGAATGCTCTAGCCATTTACAGTATGCCTAGCCCCTAGATCAGTGTGAATGCTCTAGCCATTTACAGTATGCCTAGCCCCTAGATCAGTGTGAATGCTCTAGCCATTTACAGTATGCCTAGCCCCTAGATCAGTGTGAATGCTCTAGCCATTTACAGTATGCCTAGCCCCTAGATCAGTGTGAATGCTCTAGCCATTTACAGTATGCCTAGCCCCTAGATCAGTGTGAATGCTATAGCCTGTTTAGCAATGCAATTAGAACATGTGGACTACAAAAATGTTCACCATATTTAACTAACCAGGCTATAATGGACTAACATTGTTGAGAACGCAATACATAAGACCGTAAATACACAATATGAAGCAACCACATATTTAGCCATGGAGCATGTTCTGAGGGGCCAAGCCTCAACACACCTACAACTTGTTTATTCACTAAAACCCAGCCCTTTCATTCCACCGCCAAACATCATCATACTGTGTAAGCAGGGAGGGGCTATTCTTACATAAGCAAGCAGCACAGCCGGAATATGAATGCTGAAATAATGAGGAATTCATTGGTGTGTGGTGCTGGAGAGAGTTTCTACTGTGGCCAGTCAGCCATGACCACAGTTGAACTCAGTTCAACATTAGAACTACGTCTAAAATTAAATCAATGGAAACAATTGAAGTGATATGATTTTACAATGTGGTAAACAACACTAGTGTTACACATTCAGCATGATTAGAGAAAGCACCTTTAACCCTTACTCACTAGAACGTTCTTTAGTTTAATGTCTCGGTGTAGAAGCCCCTGACCATGCAGGAAACGAATGCCTTCCACCACGTCCAGAGCGATCCGGAGTCTCTCCTTTAGTGATAAACCAGCCTGGGAGAGAGAGGAAAAGGAGACACTGAGGCATGGGATCAGGCAGACCTGTGATATAATAGATATAGAGTACATGGTAGATATGGTTACCTTCAAGCCTGTGTAGAGGTCTCTGTGAAGCCTCTCCATTATGAGCAGCACAGCAATGCTGGAGCCCCCACCGTAAGTGTGGTCAATCACCGAGCCGTGGAGATCCACCAGACGCTCATGTTTAGGGAGGGACCTGCAGCCATTCACAATAGAGTAGGAGAAATAAGGTCTTCAATTATCATATTACATCCTACCCTCTTGTGTAAGTGGAAATGTAGTTTCCTAATCTTTTTACAGTGCTCACTAGCACACACAACTTTTCCTTTCCAGCTGCATGTGTATGAAATTCTTCTGACAGCCACAGGGGGGCAGACCAGTCCCAACACTGAAATCTGGCCACATGAGAAGTTACTTCTCCATGACCTGCATTAGTGAGCTTTAAAGCAGCAATATAGCGGTAGAAACAATAACAAAGCAGTCTCACCGGCCTTAGTGCAGTACTAAGCTGAGGGATGGGCTGGAGAAATAACTTCTCTAAAAATGGATGCAAGGACTGACCATCCATGATATCAAAATTATATAGTTTTAACTATGTTTTGAGGCCATAGTGATTGGTTAAATTTTATTTGTTTAGAAACTGAGTAAAACAAGCTTTTTTATATACACACACATTATATATATATATATATATATATATATATATGGGTTATTCACAATAGGCTCTTTGTGGGTCAATTTCCACAATGACTATGGCATTAACTGTTTTAAAGTCACCATGGCCTCATGGTGAAATCCCTGAGCGGTTTCCTTCCTCTAAGGTAACTGAGTTAGGAAGGGCGCCTGTGTCTTTGTAGTGACTGGGTGTATTGATTCACCATCCAAAGTGTAATTAATTACTTCATGTTCAAAGGGATATTCAATGTGTGCTTTTAAAATTGTTTACCCATCTATCGTTAGGTGCCCTTCTTGGCGAGGCATTGGAAAACCTCCCTGGTCTGTGTATGAAATTCACTGCTCGACTGAGGAACCTTACAGATAATTGTATGTGTGGTGTACAGAGATGAGGTAGTCATTCAAAAATCATATTAAAAACCATTATTACACAGTCCATGCAACTTGTGACTTAAGCACATTTCTACCCCTGAACAGATTTAAGCTGGCCATAACAAAGGAGGAGCTGAATACTTAGAGTCAAGACATTTAAGTTTTTCCATTTGTAATTAGTGTGTACAAATTTCAAAAAACAATTCCACTTTGGCATTACAAGGTATTGTGTGAAGGCCAGTGACAAAAATCTCCCAATTTAATCAATTCAGGCTATAACACAAAATGCAGAAAATGACCTCCTACCCCTGCACATCAAATCAGTACTGGTACTCCATGAATATAGCCATGTTATTGTTATTAAATGTGTACTTATTCCTTGCGTCACTTTCTATTTTGTTATTGTATATTTTTCAACTCTCCATTGTTGGAAAAGGACCCCTAGGTAAGCATTTCACTGTTAGTCGACATATTTTGTTTACAAAGCATGTGACAAATAAAATGTGATTTGATATAGCATTTTAACATAGTAAATATAGGCCTATTTGTCAAGCCTTTGCTAATATAGGCCTACTTGCAGATGTGCATAGTATGCTTTGAGCCTAATCAAAAAGTATTTCAAAACTGTAAATAACAAAAAGGTAGCTAGGTAAGTTGTAAGATTTATAGTTAAAATGCAGCATTGCTTTGCATGGTGTTCTGTTGCAGGTTCTCTTTTGGTTATTCATTGTCAAGCTTTAAAAACCGAAGCCAGACTGCAACATTTTAGTAGCCTAGGAATATGGTGTGTCTGCACTTTCCCTCCTCCCCTCATGCTATAAATGGGACTTATAAGAAAATGGATTAAATCTACATACAATACTCCATAATGACAAAGCAAAAACAAGTTATGAAGTTTGGCAAATTAAATAAAAAGTGAAATATCACATTTACATAAGTATTCAGACGCTTTACGCAGTACCTGTTAAAGCACCTTTGGCTGAGAGTCCTCTTGGGTATGACGCGACAAGCTTGACACATCTGTATTTGGGTAGTTTCTCCCATTCTTCTCTGCAGATCCTCTCAAGCTGGATGAGGAGCGTCGCTGCACAGCTATTTTCAGGTCTCTCCAGAGACGTTCGACCGGGTTCAAGTCCGGGCTCTGACTGGGCCACTCAAGGACATTCAGAGACTTGTCCCAAAGCCACTCCTGCATTGTCTTGGCTGTGTGCTTAGGGTTGTTGTCGTCCTGTTGGAACGTGAACCTTCGCCACCCAGTCTGAGGTCCTGAGCAGGTTTTCATCAAGGATCTCTCAGTACTTTACTCCGTTCATCTTTCCCTCGATCCAGACTAGTCTCCCAGTCCCTGCCACTGAAAAACATCCCCACAGCATGATGCTGCCACCACGCTTCACTGTAGGGATGGTTCCAGATTTCCTCCAGACGTGATGCTTGGCATTCAGGCCAAAGAGTTCAAACTTGGTTTCATCAAACCAGAGAATCTTGTTTCTCATGGTCAGAGTCCTTTAGGTGCCTTTTGGCAAACTCCAAGCGGGCTGTCATGTGCCTTTTACTGAGCAGTGGCGTCCGTCTGGCCACTCTACCATAAAGGCCTAATTGGTGGAGTGCTGCAGAGATGGTTGTCCTTCTGGAAGGTTCTCCCATCTTCAGAGGCTCTCTAGAGCTGTCAGAGTGACCATCAGGTTATTGGTCACCTCCCTGACCAAGGCCCTTTCCCCCAATTGCTCAGGTTTGGGGGTTCCAAACTTCCTCCATTTAAGAATGGAGGCCACTGTTCTTGGGGACCGTAAATGCTGCAGACTTTCTTTGGTAGCATTCCCAAGATCTGTACCTCGAAACAATCCTGTGAGCTTTATGAACAATTCCTTCGACCCCATAGCTTGGTTTTTGCTCAGACATGCACTATGTGGGACCTTATATAAAACAGGTGTGTGCCTTTCCAAATCATGTCCAAGCAATTGAATTTACCATAGGTGGACTCCAATCAAGTTGTAGAAACATCTCAAGGATGATCAATGGAAACAAGATGCACCGGAGCTCAATTGCGAGTCTCATAGCAAAGGGTCGGAATGTTTGTTTAATAAAAATATATATTTTTAAACTTCTCACTTTGTCATTATGTGGTATTGTGTGCAGATTGACTAGGATATATATTTTTAATACATTTTTAGAATAAGGCTGTAACGTAACAAAATGTGGAAAATGTCAAGGGGTCTGAATGCTTTCTGAATGCACAGTGTATAATTAATATGCCGTGTATTGCATTGCAGTGAAGTGAATGGAGTAAGGAGTCACCAGCTCCGTATTAAACCCGGGTGCGGGCTCCCGAGTGGCGCAGCGGTCTAAGGCACTGCATCTCAGTGCAAGAGGCATCACTGCAGTCCCTGGTTCAAATCCAGGCTGCATCACATCAGGCCATGATTGAGCGGCGCAATTGGCCCAGCGTCGTTCAGGTTTTGCCGGGGTAGGCAGTCATTGTAAATAAGAATTTGTTCTAAACTGACTTAACCCTTTTTATTTAACTAGTCAAATAAAATAAAAACAAATTGCTCAGCAAAATAAATTAGTCTAAGTTTTGTACTCTGACTAAATCCAATTACATATATTTGTATTTTATTAAAACTGCATAACATATAGCCTACACAGCTTTCAACAAACCAATATTGGTGTAAACTTTCCAAATAAAAGCTGGTATAAATACAATATAAAAATGCCAAATTATCAATGCATTCTTTTTAAAAAGATGGTTGCAATGCTGTTAAAAACAGGGTTTAACATGTCTTTGTAGGGGGGCCCTTATTTTGAAAAAGACAATCTGCAATCGTGCTGCCAGAAGAACGGTAATGGAGGTGTGTGTGGCAATGTACCATATATGGGTAACTGCATACTTGGAGTGTTTAAAAAAGTGGGCGTTGCAAAAGAAGTGGGTTGATCAACAGCTGTGTCTGTAACATCAGTGGGTGGATCAACAGCAACTGGTGTAACATCCTGCACTCCATTATTGGTTAGACCGGCCATATCCAGGTGCACCTCTGGTCAGCTCAATGTTTACATTGCAGGTTAAGAGAACTAACGTAGGAGGTTAGGATCATTAATGTGACAGGTTTGGAGAATGAGTTGACATTTAGGAAAAGGCCTAGGCTTAGCTAAAATGAGTCTGCTAAATTAGCTGATTCGCTTTCCATAACCCAACTTGTTGATCCTCCTACTTCTGTTGACACACCCACTTTCAGACACTCCAATGCACTGCCGTTTGGCATGCAGCACGTTGGCAGTGCATGCTGGGACTTGTAGCGCAGGGCGCCACAGGCAGTATGGCAGCGGGCCAAAATGAATTGATAACCCAAATCTATGGGCGTGTCCGAGCAGATCACTTTTGTCAAGTGGTCACCACCTTAAAATGTGTTGCATTATGGGGATACAAATTGCCCAACTTGCACCTACACGACAACTACATTAACCGAAAACCATGTGATCAAAGGTCATGAAGTACTGACTGCAAATTTCTTCAACTTCCTCACCTGCATTGTCAGAGGGTCTATTGTCAACCAATAATTAAGGTGTTTTTGTTTAACCCACCCGAACTTGACCAAAGACGTGACTGAAACAGGAACCAACTTTGCCGTGATTCACGTATACAGTGGTTATGTGCAATTAAATGTGATTTGAGTCTCACCAATTGATAGTACGATGTACACACATATGTACAGTTTGAGTGTGTGATATGGGGGTTGGAGACATGTTTAATTCAATATTACAAAGAAAAACATTTAGAAACAATTGCAACACTGCCATGTGGCACTGAGCCTAGATGTTGGAAAACCACATCCGTTTCCGACTTTCTGATGTTGCAGATTCAACTCCCCCGACTTCACTCAACTTTTGTCTAGTCGGTAGCTTGCGCCTTACTACTCAAATGAGCCCATTGCGTGTCCTAGAGGGTGTGCCGATTTATCCAGTACATGCGCTATACAAAGACCTGTCACGTCACCACCAATAAAGAAGAGTTTAGTTGATGACAAATGAGTCGCACCACTGTTGGTTATTGGAGGACTATTCTTCACTTGAGTAGAGCCAAATTTCAATATCAAAAAATAAGTAAACTTTTCTTTAAACTTTCTATTACTACCTCAGGTCTCAGTTTAAAGGCGTGCTGTATTGAAATGCTAGGACAAACTATGGTTGAAACTACAAACTAAAAGGGTATGGCTGAAATCCATGGCACAGGTGTGACCATATATGACAAGCCAAAGCAGCAGGTTGTCTTTAAATCCTTCCCTCTCTGCTGGCTGGGCCGTCTCACCTGGTGTAGTGAAACTCTAGAGCCAGATCGTTCCAGTGCTTGTCGTCGGGCGGTACCACAGACTTCAGAGCGCAGGGGTAGCGTCCCCCCCAGCTGTCACACAGATAGACCACTCCATACTGACCCCGCCCCAGCTCTCGGCCAAGCTTGGGCTTGCCTGCCAAAAAGACGAAGAAACATACAGAGATTGCTTTATTGTGATTGGCCTGTGAGAGAGGACAACCCTGGCAGTGTATACTATTCAAATTCTTCCACATTGTATTACGTTACAGCCTTATTCTAAAATTGTCAATCTACACAAAATACCCCATAATGACAAAGCAAAAACAGGTTTAGATATTTTTGCAAATGTATTAAAAATACAACAAATACCTTATTTACATAACTATTCAGACCCATTGAGACTCATAATTGAGATCAGCTGCATCCTGTTTCCATTGATCATCCTTGAGGTGTTTCTACAACATGATTGGAGTCCAACTGTGATAAATTCAATTGATTGGACATGATTTAGAAAGGCACACACCTGTCTATATAAAAAGGTCCCACAGTTGACAGTGCATGTCAGAGCAAAAACCAAGCCATGAGGTCGAAGGAATTGTCTGTAGATCTGAGACAGGATTGTGTCGAGGCACAGATCTGGGGAAGGGTACCAAAACATTTCTGCAGCATTGAAGGTTCCCAAGAACACAGTGGCCTCCATCATTAAATGGAAGAAGTTTGGAATCATCAAGACTCTTCCTAGTGCTGGCTGCCCTGCCAAACTGAGCAATCTGGGGAGAAGGGCCTTGGTCAGGGAGGTGACCAAGAACCCAATGGTCACTGACAGAGCTCCAGAGTTTCTGTGGAGATGGGAGAACCTTCCAGTAGGACAACCATCTCTGCAGCAATCCACCAATCAGGCCTTTATGGTAGTGGCCAGACAGCAGCCACTCCTCACTAAAAAGGCACAAAAGCCCAATTGGAGTTTGCCAAAAGGCACCCAAGACTCTCAGACCATGAGAACCATGATTCTCTAGCCTGAATGCCAAGCGTCACATCTGGAGTAACCTGAAACCTGGCACCATCCCTACAGTGAAGCATAGTGGTGTCAGCATCATGCTGTGGGATGTTTTTCAGTGGCAGGGACTGGGAGACTAGTCAGGATCGAGAGAAAGATGAACGGAGCAAAGTACAGAGAAATCCTTGATGAAAACCTGCTCCAGAGTGCTCAGGACCTTAGACTGGTGCAAAGGTTCACCTTCCAACAGGAAAACGACCCTAAGCACACAGCCAAGACAACGCAGGAGTGACTTAGGGACAAGTCTCTGAATGTCCTTGAATGGCCCAGCCAGAGCCCGAACTTAAACCCGATCAAACATCTCTGGAGAGACCTGAAAATAGCTGTGCAGCGACACTCCCCATCTAACCTGACAGAGCTTGAGAGGAATTGCAGAGAAGAATGGGAGAAACTCCCCAAATACAGGTGTGCCAAGCTTGTAGCGTCATACCCAAGAAGATTCAAGGAAGTAATCGCTGCCAAAGCTTCTTTATCAAAGTACTGAATAAAGGGTCTGAATACTTATGTAAATGTGACAGTTTCTTAAACATTTGCAAACAATTCTAAAAACAGTTTTTCCTTTTCATTATGGGAAGTGTTTAATCAATTTTACAATAAGGCTGTAACGTAACAAAATGTGGAAAAAGTCATGGGGTCAGAATACTTTCCGAATGCACTGTGTGTGATTATATATACAGTGCCTTGCAAAAGTATTCGGCCCCCTTGAACTTTGCGACCTTTAGCCACATTTCAGGCTTCAAACATAGATATAAAACTGTATTTTTTGTGAAGAATCAACAACAAGTGGGACACAATCGTGAAGTGGAACGACATTTATTGGATATTTAAAACTTTTTTAACAAATCAAAAACTGAAAAATTGGGCGTGCAAAATTATTCAGCCCCCTTAAGTTAATACTTTGTAGCGCCACCTTTTGCTGCGATTACAGCTGTAAGTCGCTTGGGGTATGTCTCTATCAGTTTTGCACATCGAGAGACTGACATTTTTTCCCATTCCTCCTTGCAAAACAGCTCGAGCTCAGTGAGGTTGGATGGAGAGCATTTGTGAACAGCAGTTTTCAGTTTTCCACAGATTCTCGATTGGATTCAGGTCTGGACTTTGACTTGGCCATTCTAACACCTGGATATGTTTATTTTTGAACCATTCCATTGTAGATTTTGCTTTATGTTTTGGATCATTGTCTTGTTGGAAGACAAATCTCCGTCCCAGTCTCAGGTCTTTTGCAGACTCCATCAGGTTTTCTTCCAGAATGGTCCTGTATTTGGCTCCATCCATCTTCCCATCAATTTTAACCATCTTCCCTGTCCCTGCTGAAGAAAAGCAGGCCCAAACCATGATGCTGCCACCACCATGTTTGACAGTGGGGATGGTGTGTTCAGCTGTGTTGCTTTTACGCCAAACATAACGTTTTGCATTGTTGCCAAAAAGTTCAATTTTGGTTTGATCTGACCAGAGCACCTTCTTCCACATGTTTGGTGTGTCTCCCAGGTGGCTTGTGGCAAACTTTAAACACTTTTTATGGATATCTTTAAGAAATGGCTTTCTTCTTGCCACTCTTCCATAAAGGCCAGATTTGTGCAATATACGACTGATTGTTGTCCTATGGACAGAGTCTCCCACCTCAGCTGTAGATCTCTGCAGTTCATCCAGAGTGATCATGGGCCTCTTGGCTGCATCTCTGATCAGTCTTCTCCTTGTATGAGCTGAAAGTTTAGAGGGACGGCCAGGTCTTGGTAGATTTCAGTGGTCTGATACTCCTTCCATTTCAATATTTTCGCTTGCACAGTGCTCCTTGGGATGTTTAAAGCTTGGGAAATCTTTTTGTATCCAAATCCGGCTTTAAACTTCTTCACAACAGTATCTCGGACCTGCCTGGTGTGTTCCTTGTTCTTCATGATGCTCTCTGCGCTTTTAACGGACCTCTGAGACTATCACAGTGCAGGTGCATTTATACGGAGACTTGATTACACACAGGTGGATTGTATTTATCATCATTAGTCATTTAGGTCAACATTGGATCATTCAGAGATCCTCACTGAACTTCTGGAGAGAGTTTGCTGCACTGAAAGTAAAGGGACTGAATAATTTTGCACGGCCAATTTTTCAGTTTTTGATTTGTTAAAAAAACTTTGAAATATCCAATAAATGTCGTCCCACTTGTTGATTCACAAAAAAATACAGTTTTATATCTTTATGTTTGAAGCCTGAAATGTGGCAAAAGGTCGCAAAGTTCAAGGGGGCCGAATACTTTCGCAAGGCACTGTATACACACACACACATACCACACACACACAGTGGGGAGAACAAGTATTTGATAACCTGCTAAATTGGCACTGTTTCCTACTTACAAAGCATGTAGAGGTCTGTAATTTTATCATAGCTACACTTCAACTGTGAGAGACGGAATCTAAAACAAAAATCCAGAATATAACATTGTATGATTTTTAAGTAATTAATTTGCATTTTATTGCATGACATAAGTATTTGATACATCAGAAAAGCAGAACCTAATATTTGGTACAGAAACCTTTGTTTGCAATTAGAGATCACACGTTTCCTGTAGTTCTTGACCAGGTTTGCACACACTGCAGCAGGGATTTTGGCCCACTCCTCCATACAGACCTTCTCCAGATCCCTCAGGTTTCGGGGCTGTCGCTGGGCAATACAGACTTTCAGCTCCTGCCAAAGATTTTCTATTGGGTTCAGGTCTGGAGACTGGCTAGGCCACTCCAGGACCTTGAGATGCTTCTTACGGAGCCACTCCTTAGTTGCCCTGGCTGTGTGTTTCGGGTCGTTGTCATGCTGGAAGACCCAGCCACGAGCCATCTTCAATGCTCTTACTGAGGGAAGGAGGTTGTTGGCCAAGATCTCGCGATACATGGCCCCATCCATCCTCCCCTCAATACGGTGCAGTCGTCCTGTCCCCTTTGCAGAAAAGCATCCCCAAAGAATGATGTTTCCACCTGCATGCTTCACGGTTGGGATGGTGTTCTTGGGGTTGTACTCATCCTTCTTCCTCCAAACACGGCGAGTGGAGTTTAGAGAAAAAGCTCTATTTTTTTCTCATCAGACCACAACATTCTCCCATTCCTCCTCTGGATCATCCAGATGGTCATCGGCAAACTTCAGACGGGCCTGGACATGCGCTGGCTTGAGCAGGGGCACCTTGCGTGCGCTGCAGGATTTTAATCCATGATGGTGTAGTGTGTTACTAATGGTTCTCTTTGAGACTGTGGTCCCAGCTCTCTTCAGGTCATTGACCAGGTCCTGCCGTGTAGCTCTGGGCTGATCCCTCACCTTCCTCATGATCATTGATGCCCCACTAGGTGAGATCTTGCATGGAGCCCCAGACCGAGGGTGAGTGACCGTCATCTTGAACTTCTTCCATTTTCTAATAATTGCACCAACAGTTGTTGCCTTCTCACCAAGCTGCTTGCCTATTGTCCTGTAGCCCATCCCAGCCTTGTGCAGGTCTACAATTCTATCCCGGATGTCCCTACACAGCTCTCTGTTCTTGGCCATTGTGGAGAGGTTCTTAAAGAAAAACTAACAGGTCTATGAGAGCCGGAATTCTTACTGGTTGGTAGGTGATCAAATACTTATGTCATGCAATAAAATTCAAATGAATTACTTAAAAATCATACAATGTGATTTTCTGGATTTTTGTTTTAGATTCCGTCTCTCAGTTGAAGTGTACCTATGATAAAAAATACAGACCTCTACATGCTTTGTAAGTAGGAAAACCTGCAAAATCGGCAGTGTATCAAATACTTGTTCTCCCCACTGTATATACACAGTGTACAAAACATTAGGAACACCTTACTAGTATTGAATTGCACCCCCTGTTGCCCTCAGAACAGTCTAAATTCGTTGGGGCATGGACTATAAGGTGTCGAAAGTGTTCCACAAGGATGCTGGCCAATGTTGACTCCAATGCTTTCCACGGTTGTGTCAAGTTGGCTGGCTGGATGTCCATTGGGTGCTGAACCATTCTTGATTACACACGGGAAACTGTTGAGTGTAATAAACCTAGCAGCTAGTGGCAGGGGACTTTAATGCAGGAAAACTCACATCTGTTCTACCAGCATGTTAAATGTGCAACCAAAGGGGGAAAAACTCCAGAGACACATACAAAGCTCTCCCTCAATTTGGCAAATCTGACCATAATTCTATCCTCCTGATTCCTGCTTACAAAAACTAAAGCAGGAAGCACAAGTGACTTCGTCAATAAGAAAGTGGTCAGTAAGACCTTTAAACAGGTCAACAGGGCCAGGAGTACCAGGATGTGTACTCCGAGCAACCAACTGGCAAGTGTCTTCACTGACATTTTCAAACTCTCCATGACCGAGTCTAATACCAACATGTTTCAAGCAGACCATAGTCCCGGTGCCCAAGAACACAAAGGTAACCTGCCTAAATGACTACCGTCCTGTAGCCATGAAGTGCTTTGAAAAGCTGGTTATGGTTCACATCAACACCATTATCCCAGAAACCCTAGACACACTCACTCCAATTTGCATACTGCCCCAACAGATTATGCACTCCACACTGCCCCTTTTCCACCTGGACAAAAGGAACACCTATGTGAGAATGCTATTCTTTGACTACAGCTCAGCGTTCAACACCATAGTGCCCTCAAAGCTCATCAATAAGCTAAGGACCCTGGGACTAAACACCTCCCTCTGCAACTGGATCCTGCACTTCCTGACGGGCCGCTACCAGGTGGTAAGGGTAGGTAACAACACATCCGCCACGCTGATCCTCAACACAGGGGCACGTGCTCAGTCCCCTCCTGTACTCCCTGTTCACTAAAATCAGATTTGAATGGTCACATGCACATGGTTAGCATATGTTAATGCGAGTGTAGCGAAATGCTAGTACTTCTAGTTCCGACAGTGCAGTAATATCTAACAATTCCACAAAATCTACCTAATACATACACATTTAAGTAAAGGGATGGAATAAGAATATGTACATAAATATATGGATGCAAGATGCAATAGATTGTATAGAATACAGTATATACCTATGAGTTGAGTAATGCAAGATATGTAAACATTATTAAAATGGCGTTAAAGTGACTAGTGATCCATTTATTAAAGTGGCCAATGATTTCGAGTCTATGTTGGCAGCCGCTTCTTTGTGGCAGTGTTGGCTGTATAACAGTCTGATGGCCTTGAGATAGAAGCTGTCTTTCAGTCTCTCGGCCCCAGCTTTGATGCACCTGAACTGACCTCGCTTTCTGGATGGTAGCGGGGTGAACCAGTCTATTGCATGGCCAGGCACGACTCCAACACCATCATTAAGTTTGCGGATGACAACAGTGATCACCAACAATGACGAGACAGCCTATAGGGAGGTCAGAGACCTGGCCGTGTGGTGCCAGGACAACATTTCAGAGGGTAGTGCATACAGCCCAGTACATCTCATTCCAAGATGGCGTAGCAGTCGGACGTCTGTTTTGTCTTTGTTTTGTCCCGTCCTGTGTATATTGTTTTCTTCATATATATTTTTTATCTCAATTTCCATCTACGGACTGAACATACTCTCCTGCAACCCGCCTTACCCAATGTGGTATGAATCTGCTATTTGTTATACTTTAGAACCGGAATCCCCATCTGAAGCTAGCCAGCTAAGTAGCTACTAGTCAGTTAGCCACTGCTAGTGGTCATCACTGTGAACTGTGACATCAGCCAGCCTCAGCCCAACAAATTCCTGCCAATCTGCACAGCACGATATCAACCCAGAACATATCGGACTGCTTTTTCTCTACCACATCTCCGGATTCCTCCGTAAGCTCAAACTTTACACCGGATCATCGCAGCTAGCTAGCTGCTATCCGAGTGGCTACTCCTGGCTAACGTCTCTGTTCCGAAGCAAGCACCAGTTAGCCTGGAGCTAGTCTCAAGATAAGCCCATCTCCCGGCTAGCCGAGGAGATCCATCAGACAATTACTGGGCTTCAATACCTCTTTTGCCAATTGGCCTGGACCCTTTGCTGCCGGCACGGAGCCCCACCGATCCATCACAACTGGTCTGCCAACGTAACCGTCCAAGGGGGTTTCAACAGGCTCTGCCGTTGGGACGCCCCCCTGAGGCCTATCTGCTAGCCCCGGCCTGCTAGCTGTCTGAAACACTGTGTTTCCAGCTTGCCTAGCTACTCACTGGACCCTATGGCGACACATGCCTCTCCCTAATGTCAATATGCCTTAGTGATTTGTCTTATTTCACTGTAGAGCCTCCAGCCCTGCTCAATATGCCTTAGCTAGCCCTTTTGTTCCAGCCCCCACACATGCGGTGACCTCACCGGTTTTAAATGGTGCCTCGAGACAAACTCTCATCGTCACTCAATGCCTAGGTTAACCTCCACTGTACTGACATTCTACCATACCCTTGTTTGTACATTATGCCTAGAATCTATTCCTCCGCACCCAGAAATCTGCTCCTTTTATGCTCTGTTCCGAACACACTGGAAGACCAGTTCTTATAGCCTTTAGCCGTACCCTTATCCTACTCCTCCTCTGGTGATGTCGAGGCTAACCCAGGCCCTGCAGCCCCCAGCATCACTCCCATTCACCAGGCACTCTCATTTGTTAACTTCAGTAACCGTAAAAGCCTTGGTTTCATGCATGAAGCCTCCTCCCTACATTTGTTTTATTCACTGCTTTAGCACACTCCGCCAACCCGGATGTCGTAGTAGTGTCTGAATCCTGGCCAGGGAATGCAAACAGTGTAGCTATTCCCTCCGCAAGGCAATCAAACAAGCTAAGCGTCAGTATAGACACAAAGTAGAGTCCCAATTCAACAGCTCGGACACAAGAGGTATGTGGCAGGGTCTACAGTCAATCATGGATTACAAAAAGAAAACCAGCCCCGCCACGGACCAGGATGTCTTGCTCCCAGACAGACTGAACAACTTCTTTGCTCGCTTTGAGGACAATACAGTGCCACTGACACGGCCCGCTACCAAAACCTGTGGACTCTACTTCACTGCAGCCGACGTGAGTAAAACATTTAAACATGTTAACCCTCGCAAGGCTGCAGGCCCAGACGGCATCCCCAGCCGCGCCCTCAGAGCATGCGCAGACCAGCTGGATGGTGTTTACGGACATATTCAATCAATCCCTATCCCAGTCTGCTGTTCCAACATGCTTCAAGAGGGCCACCATTGTTCCTGTTCCAAAGAAAGCTAAGGAAACTGAGCTAAACAACTACCGCCCCCCCTCACTTCCGTCACCATAAAGTGCTTTGAGAGACTAGTCAAGTACCATATCACCTCCACTCTACCTGACACCCTAGACCCACTCCAATTTGCTTACTGCCCCAATAGGTCCACAGACAACGCCATCGCAACCACACTGCCCTAACCCATCTGGACAAGAGGAATACTTATGTGAGAATGCTGTTCATCGACTACAGCTCAACGTCAACAAAACAAAGGAGATTATCGTAGACTTCAGGAAACAGCAGAGGGAGCACCCCCCCATCCACTTCGACGGAACAGTAGTGGAGGGTAGTAAGTTAAGTTCCTCGGCGTACACATCATGGACAAACGGAGTTGGTCCATCCACACAGACAGAGTGGTGAAGAAGGCACAGCAGCGCCACAGCCAGCTGCCTGTTCACCCCGCTATCATCCAGAAGGCGAGGTCAGTACAGGTGCATCAAAGCAGGCACCGAGAGACTGAAAAACAGCCACCACTAACATTGAGTGGCTGCTGCCAACATACTGACTCAACTCCAGCCACTTTAATAATGTAAAAATGTATCACTAGCCACTTTAAACAATGCCACTAAATGTTTACATACCCTACATTACTCATCTCATATGTACAGTGGGGTAAAAAAGTATTTAGTCAGCCACCAATTGTGCAAGTTCTCCCACTTAAAAAGATGAGAGGCCTGTAATTTTCATCATATGTACACTTCAACTATGACAGACAAAATGAGAAGAAAAAAAATCCAGAAAATCACATTGTAGGATTTTTAATGAATTTATTTGCAAATTATGGTGAAAAATAAGTATTTGGTCACCTACAAACAAGCAAGATTTCTGGCTCTCACAGACCTGTAACTTCTTTAAGAGGCTCCTCTGTTCTCCACTCGTTACCTGTATTAATGGCACCTGTTTGAACTTGTTATCAATATAAAAGACACCTGTCCACAACCTCAAATAGTCACACTCCAAGCTCCACTATGGCCAAGACCAAAGAGCTGTCAAAGGACACCAGAAACAAAATTGTAGACCTGCACCAGGCTGGGAAGACTGAATCTGCAATAGGTAAGACGCTTGGTTTGAAGAAATCAACTGTGGGAGCAATTATTAGGAAATGGAAGACATACAAGACCACTGATAATCTCCCTCGATCTGGGGCTCCACGGAAGATCTCACCCCGTGGGGTCAAAATGATCACAAGAACGGTGAGCAAAAATCCCAGAACCACACGGCGGGACCTAGTGAATGACCTGCAGAGAGCTGGGACCAAAGTAACAACACACAACACAGCCAGGGACTCAAATCCTGCAGTGCCAGACGTGTCCCACTGCTTAAGCCAGTACATGTTCAGGCCCGTCTGAAGTTTGCTAGAGAGCATTTGGATGATCCAGAAGAAGTTTGTGAGAATGTCATATAGTCAGATGAAACCCAAATATAACTTTTTGGTAAAAACTCAACTCGTCGTGTTTGGAGGACAAAGAATGCTGAGTTGCATCCAAAGAACACCATACCTACTGTGAAGCATGGGGGTGGAAACATCCTGCTTTGGGGCTGTTTTTCTGCAAAGGGACCAGGGCGACTGATCCGTGTAAAGGAAAGAATGAATGGGGCCATGTATCGTGAGATTTTGAGTGAAAACCTCCTTCCATCAGCAAGGGCATTGAAGATGAAACGTGGCTGGGTCTTTCAGCATGACAATGATCCCAAACACACCGCCCGGGCAACGAAGGAGTGGCTTCGTAAGAAGCATTTCAAGGTCCTGGAGTGGCCTAGCCAGTCTCCAGATCTCAACCCCATAGAAAATCTTTGGAGGGAGTTGAAAGTCCGTGTTGCCCAGCAACAGCCCCAAAACATCACTGCTCTAGAGGAGATCTGCATGGAGGAATGGGCCAAAATACCAGCAACAGTGTGTGAAAACCTTGTGAAGACTTACAGAAAACGTTTGATCTCTGTCATTGCCAACAAAGGGTATATAACAAAGTATTGAGATAAACTTTTGTTATTGACCAAATACTTATTTTCCACCATAATTTGCAAATAAATTCATTAAAAATCCTACAATGTGATTTTCTGGATTTTTCTTCTAATTTTGTCTATCATAGTTGAAGTGATGATGAAAATTACAGGCCTCTCATCTTTTTAAGTGGGAGAACCTGCACAATTAGTGGCTGACAATACTTTTTTGCCCCACTGTATATACTGTACTCTATACCATCTACTGCATCTTGCCTATGCTGTTCTGTACCAGCACTCATTCATATTTTTTATGTACATATTCTTCATCCCTTTACACTTGTGTGTATAAGGTAGTTGTTGTGGAAGCACAAGCATTTCACTACACTCGCATTAACATCTGCTACCCATGTGTATGTGACAAATAAAATTTGATTTGACTGTCAAATGCTCCCTAAAACACTTCAGTGAGCAGGCCTTTCTAATCGACCTGGCCCGGGAATCCTGGAAGGATATTGACCTCATCCTGTCAGTAGAGGATGCCTGGTTCCTCTTCAAAAGTGCTTTCCTCCCAGTCTTAACCTCTCTAGGGTACGTGGGACACTAGCGTCCCATCTGGCCAACATCCAGTGAGATTGCAGAGCACCCAATTCAAATACAGAAATGCTCATTATAAAAATTCAGAAAACAAAACATTTTACATAGGTTTAAAGATTAACTTCTTGTTAAACCAACCACAGTGTCATACTTATAAAATGCTTTTCGGCGAAAGCATACCTAGCCCAGAACATAGCCCAGTTGACAAATTATTACAAACAAGCCAAGCAGAAGCGTTACAAAACTTAGAAATAGATACAATTAATCCCTTACCTTTGATGATCTTCATATGGTGGCAATCAGAAGACATTCATTTACTCAATAAATGTTATTTTTGTTTGATGAAGTCTCTTTATATCCAAAAACCTCAGTTTTGTTATCGTGTTTTCTTCAGTAATCCACAGGTTCAAAAGCAGTCCAAACAATCACACAAAATCCAAATTGTATCCGTAAAGTTAATAGAAACATGTTTATATTTGGCCTCCCGGGTGGCACAGTGGTTAAGGGCGCTGTACTGCAGCGCCAGCAGAGTCCCAGGCTCTGTCGTAACCGGCCGCGACCGGGAGGTCCGTGGGGCGACGCACAATTGGCCTAGCGTCGCCCGGGTTAGGGAGGGCTTGGTCGGTAGGGGTGTCCTTGTCTCATCGCGCACCAGCGACTCCTGTGGCGGGCTGGGCGCAGTGTGCGCTAACCAAGGTGGCCAGGTGCACGGTGTTTCCTAAGGCGCATTGATGCGGCTGGCTTCCGGGTTGGATGCGTGCTGTGTTAAGAAGCAGTGCGGCTTGGTTGGGTTGTGTATCGGAGGACGCATGACTTTCAACCTTCGTCTCTCCCGAGCCCGTACGGGAGTTGTAGCGATGAGACAACAATACTACAACAATTGGATACCATGAAATTGGGGAGAAAAAGGGCTAAAATTAAAAAAAAAAAAAAAAAAAGTGTTTATATTTAATCCTCAGGTTGTTTTTTTAGCCTAAATGATCTATATTTCAACCGGACAATAACGTCGTCAATATAAAAGGTAAACAAGAAATGCACACGTGCATGAAAAAGCTCGGACACTGTAGGGTCCACTCGTTCAGACTGGTCTTACTCCCTCATTTATAAGAATACAAGCCTGAAACGATTTCTAAAGACTTGACATCTAGTGGAAGGCATAGGAACTGCAAATGGAGTCTTAAGTCAATGGATACTGTAATGGCATTGAATAGAAAACTACAAAACAAAAACTACTTCCTGAATGGATTTCTCAGGTTTTCGCCTGCTAAATCGACTCTGTTATACACAGACACTATTTTAACAGTTTTGGAAACAGTGTTTCTATCCAAATCTACCAGTTATATATGTATATACTGTACTCGATACCATCTACTGTATCCTGCCTATGCTGCTCTGTATGTACATATTATATTATAATATTATGTACATATTCTTTATCCCCTTACACTGTGTATAAGACAGTAGTTTTGGAATTGTTAGTTAGATTACTTGTTGGTTATTACTGCATTGTCGGAACTAGAAGCACAAGCATTTCGCTACACTCGCATTAGCATCTGCTAACCATGTGTATGTGACAAATAAAGTTTGATTTGATTTGATATACATATCATATCTTCTGGGCCCGAGTAGCAGGCCGTTTAATTTGGGCATGCTTTTCATCCAAAATTCAGAATGCTGCCCCCTACCCTAGAGAAGTTAAATAAGCTTGCCCCATTAATTTTTTTTTTAACTAAGCACAGCTATTGCACTTGGTTCACCCAAGACTTGACTGCCCTTGACCAGCACAAAAATATCCTGTGGCGTTCTGCATTAGCATCAAATAGCAACTTCTCAGGGAAGTCAGGAATCAATATACTCAGTCAGTTAGGAAAGCTAAGGCTAGCTTTTTCAAACAGAAATGTTCTTCCTATAGCACTAATTCCAAAACCTTTTGGGACACTAAAATCCATTGAGAATAAGAGCACCTCCCAGCTGCCCACTGCACTGAGGATAGGAAACACTGTTACCAACCGATAAATCTACGATAATCGAGAAATTCAATAAGCATTTTTCTATACGGCTGGCCATGCTTCCACCTTTGCTACCCCTACCATGGCCAACATCTCAGCACCCCACACTTCTCCGTCACCCAAAGCCAGACAGCTGATGTTCTGAAAAATCTGGATCCCTACAAACCAGCTGGGCTAGAATATCTGGACCCTCTTCTTTCTAAAAAATTATCCACCTAAATTGTTGCAACCCCTTTAAACTAGCCTATTCAACCTCTCGTATCGTCTGAGATCCCCAAAGATTATAACGCTGCGGTGGTCATCCCCCTCTTCAAAGGGGGAAGACACACTAGACCCAAAATGTTATAGACCTATATCCATCCTGCCCTGCCTTTCTGAAACCTTTGAAAGCAAAGTCAACAAACAGATCCCCGACCATTTCGAATCCCACCGTACCTTCACTATACAATCTGGTTTCCGAGCTGGTCCTGGGTTTACCTCAGCCACGCTCAAGGTCCTAAACAATATCACAACCGCCGTCTTCAACCTGGCCAAGGATTTTGACTGCCAATTACTGCATCCTTATCGGCAGACTCAATAGCCTTGGCTTCTCAAATGCCACGCCTGGTTCACCAACTACTTCTCAGATAGAGTTCCGTGTGTCAAATTGGAGGGCCTGCTGTCCGGACCTCTGGCAGTCTCTGGAGGTGCCACAGGGTTCAATTCTCGGGCCGACCATTTTCTCTGTATACATCAATGATGTCGCTCTTGCTGCTGGTGATTCTCTGATCCACCTCTACGCAGATGACACCATTCTGTATCCATCTGGGTCTTTGGACACTTAAACCTCCAGACGAGCTTCAACGCCATACAACAACACTCCTTTCATGGCATCCAATTGCTTTTAAATGCTAGTAAAACTAAGTGCATGATCTTCAATCGTTTGCTGCCCGCAACCTCCCACCCAACAAGCATCACTACTCTGGACGGTTCTGATTTAGAATATGTGGACAACGACAAACACCTAGGTGTCTGGTTAGACTGTAAAATCTCCTTCCAGACCCACATGAAGCATCGCCAATCCAAAATGTAATCTAGAATCGGCTTCTTATTTCACAACAAAGCATCCTTCACTCATGCTGCCAAACATACCCTTGTAAAACTGACCATCCTACCGATCCTCTGCGATGTCATATACAAAATAGCCTCCAATACCCTACTCAATAAATTGGACGTAGTTATCACAGTGCCATCCGTTTTGTCACCAAAGCCCCATATACTACCCACCACTGCGACCTGTATGCTCTCATTGGCTGGCCCTCGCTACATACAGTTGAAGTCAGAAGTTTACATACCTTAGCCAAACACATTTAATCTCTGTTTTTCACAATTCCTGACATTTAATCCAAGATTCCATTTTAGGTCAGTTAGGATCACCACTTTATTTTAAGAATGTGAAATGTCAGAATAATAGTAGAGAGAATGATTTATTTCAGGTTTTATTTCTTTCATCACATTCCCAGTGGGTCAGAAGTTTAGTATTTGGTAGCATTGCCTTTAAATTGTTAAACTTGGGTGAAACGTTTCGGGTAGCCTTCCACAACACAAGCTTCCCACAACACGTTGGGTGAATTTTGGACCATTCCTGGGTCCGCTTTGTAGGCCTCCTTGCTCGCACACACTTTTTCAGTTCTGCCCACAAATGTTATGGGATTGAGGTCAGAGCTTTGTGATAGCCCCTCTAATACCTTGTCTTTGTTGTCCTTAAGCCATTTTGCCACACCTTTGTAAGTATGCTTGGGGTCATTGTCCATTTGGAAGAACCATTTGCGACCAAGCTTCAACTTCCTGACTGACGTCTTGAGATGTTGCTTCAAATATATCCACAGAGGGCATCATGAGAAAGTAAAACTATTTTGTGACGTGCACTAGTCCCTCCTGCAGCAAAGCACCCCCACAACATGATGCTGCCACCCCCGTTTGTCACGGTTGGGATGGTCTTCTGCTTGCAAGCCTCCTCTTTTTCCTCCAAACATATCGATGGTCTTTGCCCCCATTTGCAGTTGCAAACCGTCGTCTGGCTTTTTTATGCCGGTTTTGGAGTAGTGGCTTCTTCCTTGCCGAGCGGCCTTTCAGGTTATGTCGATATAGGACTTGTTTTACTGTGGATATAGATAATTTTGTACTTGTTTCCTCCAGCATCTTCCCAAGGTCCTTTGCTGTTGTTCTGAGATTGATTTGCACTTTTCAAACCTTAGTACGTTCATCTCTAGGAGGAGACAGAACAAGTCTCCTTTCTGAGTGGTATAATGGCTGCGTGGTCCCATGATGTTTATACTTGCTTACTATTGTTTGTACTGATGAACGTGGTACCTTCAGGCATTTGGAAATTGCTCCCAAGGATGAACCAGACTTGGAGGTCTACAATTTTTTTTCTGTGGTCATGGCTGATTTCTTTGGATTTTCCCATGATGTCAAGCAGAGGCACTGAGTTTGAAGGTAGACCTTGAAATACATCGACAGGTACACCTCTAATTGACTCAAATGATGTCAATTAGCCTATCAGAAGCTTCTAAAGCTATGACATCATTTTCTGGAATTTTCCAAGCCGTTTCAAGGCACAGTCAAGTTAGTGTATGTAAACCCACTGACCCACTGGAATTGTGATACAATGAATTATAAGTGGAATAATCTGTCTGTAAACAATTGTTGGAAAAATTACTTGTGTCATGCATGAAGTAATGTCCTAATTGACCTGCCAAAACTATAGTTTGTTAACAAGAAATCTGTGGAGTGGTTGAAAAACAAGTTAATCACTTCAACTTAAGCGTATGTAAACTTCCGACTTCAACTGTATTCATTGCCAAACCCACAGGCTCTAGGTCATCTATAAGTCCTTGCTAGGTAAAGCCCCGTCTTAGCTCACTGGTCACCATAGCAACACCCACTCGTAGCACACGCTCCACAGGTATATTTCACTGGTCATCCTCACTGAAGCTAGAGTCTTATCTCCCTTTAACTTTAAACATCAGCTGTCAGAGCAGCTTACCGATCACTGTACCTATACACAGCCAATCTGTAAATAGCACACCCAACTACCTCATCCCCATATTATTACTTACCCTCTTGCACCCCAGTATCGCTACTTACACATCATCATCTGCACATCGATCACTCCAGTGTTAATGCTAAATTTGAATTATCTATTGTGTTATTGACTGTACGTTTGTTTTATGTGTAACTGTTGTTTGTGTCGCACTGCTTTGCTTTACTTCCGGCGCCGACAGAGATGGCCGCCTCGCTTCGCGTTCCTAGGAAACTATGCAGTTTTTTGTTTTTTTACGTGTTATTTCTTACATTAGTACCCCAGGTCATCTTAGGTTTCATCACATACAGTCGAGAAGAACTACTGAATATAAGATCAGCGTCAACTCACCATCAGTACGACCAAGAATACGCTTTTCGCGACGCGGATCCTGTGCTCTGCCTTACAAACAGGACAACGGAGTGGATCCCATGCAGCGACCCAAAAAAACGACTCCGAAAAAGAGGGAAACGAGGCGGTCTTCTGGTCAGACTCCGGAGACGGGCACATCGTGCACCATTCCCTAGCATTCTTCTTGCCAATGTCCAGTCTCTTGACAACAAGGTTGATGAAATCCGAGCAAGGGTAGCATTCCAGAGGGACATCAGAGACTGTAACGTTCTTTGCTTCACGGAAACGTGGCTTACTGGAGAGACGCTATCCGAAGCGGTGCAGCCAACAGGTTTTTCCACGCATCGCGCAGACAGGAAAAAACATCTTTCTGGTAAAAAGAGGGGCGGGGGCGTATGCCTTATGACTAACGTGACATGGTGTGATGAAAGAAACATACAGGAACTCAAATCCTTCTGTTCACCTGATTTAGAATTCCTCACAATCAAATGTAGACCGCATTATCTACCAAGAGAATTATCTTCGATTATAATCACAGCCGTATATATCCCCCCCCAAGCAGACACATCGTTGGCTCTGAATGAACTTTATTTGACTCTTTGCAAACTGGAAACCATTTATCCGGAGGCTGCATTCATTGTAGCTGGGGATTTTAACAAGGCTAATCTGAAAACAAGACTCCCCAAATTTTATCAGCATATCGATTGCGCAACCAGGGGTGGAAAGACCTTGGATCATTGTTACTCTAACTTCCGCGACGCATATAAGGCCCTGCCCCGCCCCCCTTTCGGAAAAGCTGACCACGACTCCATTTTGTTGATCCCTGCCTACAGACAGAAACTAAAACAAGAGGCTCCCACGCTGAGGTCTGTCCAACGCTGGTCCGACCAAGCTGACTCCACACTCCAAGACTGCTTCCATCACGTGGACTGGGACATGTTTCGTATTGCGTCAGACAACAACATTGACGAATACGCTGATTCGGTGTGCGAGTTCATTAGAACGTGCGTTGAAGATGCCGTTCCCATAGCAACGATTAAAACATTCCCTAACCAGAAACCGTGGATTGATGGCAGCATTCGTGTGAAACTGAAAGCGCGAACCACTGCTTTTAATCAGGGCAAGGTGTCTGGTAACATGACCGAATACAAACAGTGCAGCTATTCCCTCCGCAAGGCTATCAAACAAGCTAAGCGTCAGTACAGAGACAAAGTAGAATCTCAATTCAACGGCTCAGACACAAGAGGCATGTGGCAGGGTCTACAGTCAATCACGGACTACAGGAAGAAATCCAGCCCAGTCACGGACCAGGATGTCCTGCTCCCAGGCAGACTAAATAACTTTTTTGCCCGCTTTGAGGACAATACAGTGCCACTGACACGGCCTGCAACGAAAACTTGCGGTCTCTCCTTCACTGCAGCCGAGGTGAGTAAGACATTTAAACGTGTTAACCCTCGCAAGGCTGCAGGCCCAGACGGCATCCCCAGCCGCGCCCTCAGAGCATGCGCAGACCAGCTGGCCGGTGTGTTTACGGACATATTCAATCAATCCCTATACCAGTCTGCTGTTCCCACATGCTTCAAGAGGGCCACCATTGTTCCTGTTCCCAAGAAAGCTAAGGTAACTGAGCTAAACGACTACCGCCCCGTAGCACTCACTTCCGTCATCATGAAGTGCTTTGAGAGACTAGTCAAGGACCATATCACCTCCACCCTACCTGACACCCTAGACCCACTCCAATTTGCTTACCGCCCAAATAGGTCCACAGACGATGCAATCTCAACCACACTGCACACTGCCCTAACCCATCTGGACAAGAGGAATACCTATGTGAGAATGCTGTTCATTGACTACAGCTCGGCATTCAACACCATAGTACCCTCCAAGCTCGTCATCAAGCTCGAGACCCTGGGTCTCGACCCCGCCCTGTGCAACTGGGTACTGGACTTCCTGACGGGCCGCCCCCAGGTGGTGAGGGTAGGCAACAACATCTCCTCCCCGCTGATCCTCAACACTGGGGCCCCACAAGGGTGCGTTCTGAGCCCTCTCCTGTACTCCCTGTTCACCCACGACTGCGTGGCCACGCACGCCTCCAACTCAATCATCAAGTTTGCGGACGACACAACAGTGGTAGGCTTGATTACCAACAACGACGAGACGGCCTACAGGGAGGAGGTGAGGGCCCTCGGAGTGTGGTGTCAGGAAAATAACCTCACACTCAACGTCAACAAAACTAAGGAGATGATTGTGGACTTCAGGAAACAGCAGAGGGAACACCCCCCTATCCACATCGATGGAACAGTAGTGGAGAGGGTAGCAAGTTTTAAGTTCCTCGGCATACACATCACAGACAAACTGAATTGGTCCACTCACACAGACAGCATTGTGAAGAAGGCGCAGCAGCGCCTCTTCAACCTCAGGAGGCTGAAGAAATTCGGCTTGTCACCAAAAGCACTCACAAACTTCTACAGATGCACAATCGAGAGCATCCTGGCGGGCTGTATCACCGCCTGGTACGGCAACTGCTCCGCCCTCAACCGTAAGGCTCTCCAGAGGGTAGTGAGGTCTGCACAACGCATCACCGGGGGCAAACTACCTGCCCTCCAGGACACCTACACCACCCGATGTCACAGGAAGGCCATAAAGATCATCAAGGACATCAACCACCCGAGCCACTGCCTGTTCACCCCGCTATCATCCAGAAGGCGAGGTCAGTACAGGTGCATCAAAGCTGGGACCGAGAGACTGAAAAACAGCTTCTATCTCAAGGCTATCAGACTGTTAAACAGCCACCACTAACATTGAGTGGCTGCTGCCAACACACTGACACTGACTCAACTCCAGCCACTTTAATAATGGGATTGATGGGAAATGATGTAAATATATCACTAGCCACTTTAAACAATGCTACCTTATATAATGTTACTTACCCTACATTATTCATCTCATAAGCAAACGTATAAACTGTACTCTATATCATCGACTGTATCCTTATGTAATACATGTATCACTAGCCACTTTAACTATGCCACTTTGTTTACATACTCATCTCATATGTATATACTGTACTCGATACAATCTACTGTATCTGCCTATGCTGCTCTGTACCATCACTCATTCATATATCCTTATGTACATATTCTTTATCCCCTCACACTGTGTACAAGACAGTAGTTTTGGAATTGTTAGTTAGATTACTTGTTGGTTATTACTGCATTGTCGGAACTAGAAGCACAAGCATTTCGCTACACTCGCATTAACATCTGCTAACCATGTGTATGTGACAAATAAAATTTGATTTGATTTGATTTGATTTATCTTGACCAGGATGCAGTTGTTCTCAACTGGCTTACCTGGTTAAATAAAACACTTTTTTTTTTTTTTTTTTAATCACTGGGGCCAAAATTCCTGCCATCCAAGACCTCTATACCAGGCGGTGTCAGGAAGGTCCTAAAAATTGTCAAAGACACCCTAGTCATAGACTGTTCTCTCTGCTACCGGACAACAAGTGGTACCAGAGCGCGAAGTCTAGGTCCAAGAGGCTTCTAAACAGCTTCTACCCCCAAGCCATAAGACTCCTGAGCATCTAATCAAATGGCTACCCAAACTATTTGCCACCCCCCACACACTTATTTTACACTGCTGCAACTCTGTTTATTATTATCTACTAACCAGTTCCCCCTAACATTGACTCTGTACCGTGCAGTCTACTGTTCAGATGGGTTAAATGTAAACTGAAATCTTTAGATCTACAATCACTCACATAGCCTGCATAATTAAGCATTTCTTGCAGTAAAATTATACACCAAATGTAGGCAAAATGCTGACTCGGTAACAGGAGTGAAGAAATATGATATTTCTTTCAGCATCTTGAGAGAATGCGAATGCTCAGTTAGATACCATCTGTAGCGGCACCATATTTATCAGCATCATAAAAGCTGATAGTATTTCAACCACATAACATATGCATCCAAACCTGAAATCTTATCAGAAACATGTTGGGTCGTTTTAACAGCTTTCCATTTCCTTAAAGATGACAGAAAACTTTACCGATGTCAACTAGATTGAAGCATTCATTCTATTGATTTATGACATTCTGGCGAGTAAAGGTTTATCTAGTCTTCTAGGGCAACATATGACCGAAGAGAATCTGCATGCATCTAATTATAGACAAGGCTTACCAAAATGTCAGAAATTATAAGCAGAAACATCTCAAATCAGGCCCCAAAAAATCCTGCCCCTCTGTCAAAAAAATAATAATTCTGCCGTCTTTGACTGTATAGTGTATTTTCTATATTTGCAGGTAAGAGTTGGGCGCAGGCCTCAGTTTTTCACATATAGTCGGGCGATTGTGGATGGGTTATTAGCAATTGCGGGCGGGTGCGGGTTTACAAACATCTGACCCGCGCACCACTAGTGTGTGTGTGTGTGTGTGTGTGTGTGTGTGTACGTACGTACGTACAGTACCTTCGGAAAGTATTCAGACCCCTTGACTTTTTCAACACTTACGTTACAGCCTTAGTCTAAAATTGATTCAATGTTTTTTCCCCCCCTCTCAATCTACACCCCATAATGACAAAGCAAAAACAAGTGTCAAAAAACTGAAATGTCATATTTACATAAGTATTCAGACCCTTTACTCAGTGCTTTGTTGAAGCACCTTTGGCAGCGATTACAGCATAAAATATTCTTGGGTACGACGCTACACGCTTGGCACGCCTGTATTTGGGGAGTTTCACATTCTTCTCTGCAGATCCTCTCAAGCTATGTCAGGTTGGATGGGGAGCGTTGCTGCTGCACAGCTATTTTCAGGTCTCTCCAGAGATGTTCGATCAGGTTCGCCCCCAGTCTGAGGTCCTGAGCGCTCTGGAGCAGGTTTTTATCAACGACTTCTGTACTTTGCTCCGTTCATCTTTGCCTCGATCCTGACTAGTCTCCCAGTCCCTGCTGCTGACAAACATCCCCAGAGCTTAAAGCTGCCACCACCATGCTTCACCGTAAGGATGGTGCCAGGTTTCCTCCAGAAGTGACGCTTGGCATTCAGACCAAAGAGTTCAATATTGGTTTATTCAGACCGGAGAAACGTGTTTCTCATGGTCTGAGAGTCTTTAGGTGCCTTTTGGTAAATTCCAAGCGGGCTGTCATGTGCCTTTTACTGAGGAGTGGCGTCCATCTGGCACTCTACCATAAAGGCCTGATTGGTGGAGTGTTGCAGAGATGGGAGAAACTTGCAGAAGGACAACCATCTCCAGAGGAACTCTAGAGCTCTGTCCGAGTGACTATCGGGTTCTATGTCACCTCCCTGACCAAGGTCCTTGTACCCCGATTGTTCCGTTTAGCCAGGCAGCCAGCTCTAGGAAGAGACTTGGTGGTTCCAAACTTCTTCCATTTAAGAATGATGGAGGCCACGGTGTTCTTGGGGACCTTCAATGTTGCAGAGATTGGTTGTCCTTCTGGAAAGTTCTCCCATTAATCCTATCTCAGAGCTCTACGGACAATTCCTTCGTCCTCCTGGCTTGGTTTTTGCTCTGACATATACTGTCAACTGTGGGACCTTATAGACAGGTGTGCCTTTCCAAATCATATCCAATCAATTGAATTTACCATAGGTGGACTCCAATCAAGTTGTAGAAACATCTCAAGGATGATCAATGGAAACAGGATGTACCTGAGCTCAATTTTGAGTATCATAGCAAAGGGTCTGAAAAATTACGTAAATAAGGCATCTTTTTAAGATAGATAGATAGAGAGAGGAGAGAGACTCACCATGCAACAGCACGTCTCGGAGGGAGCGGCTCTCCAGAGACAGGCGGGCCAGCCGTGGGGCATGGTCTTTCCTCACACGCAGCCACAGGTCCTCAGTACGCTCCAACCGCCCTGTGTGACCTTCCTCCAGCTACACATATACATGTTATTGGTTGAAATCTCATAGGCAATTGTACAAAACAAACACAGCTTCTCAGTATGCTCCAACAAATGTTTACGACATTCCTCCACATAACACCATCAGAAAAAAACTGTGGGTCTTTCGCAATCATGACAATCACATTCTCAGTCGTGGGGACAACCCTCACAGCAATTTGATCATTGAGATCAAAGAAATTCAAACAGAAAATCAAACTTGTTGCAAAACAAAAGGCATGACTGACGAGTGGCTTAAGTGAGACATTGCAAGTAAGCAGGCTGAGAGTCCCAAGACATAGCATGAACAGAACCTGGCAAAACTGGTTGAAATGTCATTATCACAACAAGAAAATGGTTGATAGTTAATTTTAACATAATTGCAAACAGTTTTTCCCGCTGGGAAAGAAAGTAGCAGCCAAGGCAAAACCAGATGGAGAGTGTGAAGGTGCATGAAAAACAAGGTTTCCAGTTTGAGACAAAAACGTTAGCCAAGGCTGGGTTGGTGTACCTGTCGCAGGGAGGCAGCAAAAGCGTCGTGGGAGCTGTTGAGGCGTGTTCTGAACTGGGAGCAGATACTCTTCGCCAGCTTGGCAGCACTCAGGCTCTCTATGGCATCCTGGGCCACATTTCTCTTCCACTCTGGTGTGATGGCAGGAGGGTTCACAAACGTTATCCTCTGGATGATCTTCATAGGGGAGGAGAGAAAGCGGGAGAGAGCATTTGTGATTTGCTATTTTGCTAATGACAAATCAAGGTTGTTGTTATTCCAAAAAACTACTATTTAAAAAATCATATTCCAGAGGCTTGACTGGGAATTGTTACTTGTTTGATCTGCTCCCAGACAAGTCTCGTAACAGAGGATCCTGAATGGAAGGTCACCTCCACGTGATAGGCAGCGTTAAGGATCTGACCAAGACAGGCAGAGAGATGAGAGAAAACAGAACAAGATGTTATTATTTAAGTTAAAACAACTGTCTTGTGAGAAAAATGTAATTACATACATAGTCTTTTACGTCATCTTTTGAGGAATCCTATTAGCTAACGTTGTGACTTTACACACACACACACACACACACACACACACACACACACCTGTTTGAGGTGGTTGGAGGTGACGTTGTGAACGGAGGACTCCATGTTGGACTTCTCCAGGCTGTTTAGACAGCGCTCAAGGGTTCCTACAAAGCTCTCCCTCAGGTAGTCCACAGAGCTGATCAGCTTGTTGGCCACCGCTTGGTTTAACCTCACAACTATCAGCTCTTGGATCTGGTGGATGCAGGATTTTATAACCTTTGAAGTAACAGGCTCTCCATTGGTCGCCACTATGAGGTCTGTGAGGTCAGAGAAAGACACATTGAATGAAAGCGTGAGTGAAAGATAATGTGGTGAAATTTCAGTGACATTTTTCAAGTAGGCTAAATGGTCTTTCTTACATTAAATGCATAATTTGTAAGCTGTCAAGTAGTATTCAATGTTTTTGGCAAAGTATCATATTGACACCTGCTGCTGACTGAACAATGGATCTTCCTCCCTCTCACCCCCCACCATGCCAACTATTTGACACTTCCACATTTTGCAACTAATCATGTCTTTGGTTGCATCTACTTTTTGTGTCAGCTGTATGTCCCAAATTAACAATTAAGGTCCTTTTAGTTCCTACACAGGTCACCTCAAGATTGTGTCTTGTCAACTCAGTGTCATCCATCACCAAGTGAAGGTCAGTTTGGGGTCAGTAGTACAGCTATGGTATGCTATTATCTCAGAGACTTTTGACAGCATCAGTCTTTAGTTGGCCTTTGGACTGTGTACCTGTGAACTCCAGGTTGGCAGCATCCTCCAGCAGCTGTTCCTTCATGCTGCTCAGCGTCTCCACGATCATCTCCTTCATCTCCTCCTGCTTGCGGTTGGCAATGGCCATCAGGGAGGTGAACAACTCGCCCTCCTTCTCCCGCGTGTACTCCAGCCGCCGCGGCGTGATCTGCAGGTCCCTCTGCATGTCAAAGGCCTGCAGCCAGGGAGAGAAGGATAAGTCAGCCTCTGCCACCACTATCATTTTTCTCTACTTCAAATTAAATCATTTTCTGTTACACATTGTGACACTATATAGATTTAATTAGCTAATTGATTGAATCCCACACAGAAGTCCCTCTACTCCCCTGGTTGATGAAGAGGTCGAGGCAGCGGCAGTGCACCCCGTTGAGCAGGTTAGCAGCCTCCACATGCTGGAAGTGGAGCACCTGGCGGGTGAAGGGCACCAGGAGGCGGTGTAGCCTCTCAAAGGCCTCCCCCAGTACGCTCTGGGGCTTGGTGGCCAGGCTGGGCGTCTGGGAGGGGGCTCCGCAGGAACAGTTCCCTACTGGGGTGCTGAGAAAGCCTAGGGACAGCAGTTGCTTGTAAAGGGGGCTCTTCTCCCTCTCCAGGCGCCGGCTGGGCTCAGGGGAGGCCTCGGCTGGGATACGGATGAAGAAGATGGGGAAGGGGAGCGTATCTTTGACTTTCCTCAGCTCGGCCACCTGCTCGGCAGTGAGGGTGTCCTGGTTGAGCACATAGAGTATGATGGGAACCACGTTACGCGTGCAGTCCTCCAGGGCCTCCTCGATGGGCTGGACACTGGGGCACGGCACCACCATGATTTTCGCCTCCTGACAGAACAGGGAAAATACTTCAGTCATTCAAATGGTCCTAGCAGCACTCAGACACTTATATAAATGTTGTGGAGAAATCTAAACACTTATCAAAAGGCTAATTCTCTGGGATTAGCTTTTTTAATCCAAAGATTTAGGTTGAGCAAACATACAGGGGAGTACACAATATTTCTCCAACATACACTACTACCACCATCTTGTTGATGATTGTACAACAGTCACATAACAGTTTCTAACTAGGACATAAATGAGTGCCATCCCCCATAAACACAAACAGTCTGGTCATGGGAAAGGGTATGGGAGGGCAACAGAAATCTAAGCAAGAAAACATTTTTGCTCCACTTTTGATGAATTATACAGTAACATAAATAGAGCGAGAGAGGGAAAGAAATGAGGGGGGAGCACAGTGTAAAAGAGAGAGAAATAACAAACGCAGCCACACAAAGGAGGCAGTGAGTCCTGTCTCCAAGAAACAAGAGCTGTGGCCAACTGAGCAGTTTCTTTGGAACAAAGATCGGTTGTAAACAAATTTTTCTAGGCTATCAAAATAAATAGAATGTTTGAATTTTCATAATACAATCGATTTCCAAATGTAGTCCAACAGCTGAATATCTTTGGGCTACTTTATCACAGCTATATCAGACAATAGACTGTTTCAACCCGCAATCTGCATATCTTTTTCCCTTTCAGCCTGACAAGTTGTCTAGATAGAGACACATCTAACATGCTGTCAAACTTCTAATGTGTCACTTCAAAACAGCATTCTCCAATAATAGCATACTTGGATAGTCTATGCTAAAGATGTCTCGACCGATTGTTGAAAACAAGCAGGACATTCTAGGCTATATGAACTTGTGGCAGACTAATGTCGGGGAGGTTACGTAGCTCTGAAACACGCATCCAAAGGTTAGCACTATCCCAGTTCTGTGTATCACTGTGTGGGGAGCCCAGGGGAGATGGGGTGGGGAGGTAATTAGAGAGTTAGTGCTTTCCTCTACTGGTCTCCCAAAATGGGGCGTTACAATTCTGCCATGGCTGTGTGAATGTCACAGTGGGCTGAGAGCTGCTTCCCTGCCTGCCTCTAGCCCCTGAGTAAATAGCAGCTGGGTACACCTCTGAAGCACTGCTCTGACTACATTTTTAAACCACATCTTAGCCCACCTACCCGTCCTGGCACATGCGTTTGAATTATCATGAGAAGTTTAAACCAGGTTGACAAGTGTATAAAACGTTACATTACAGCCCAATTTGACAGCTTCTAAGGTAAGGTCTCTTTCATTGAGTAAACAATAGCAATAGCTCCCCATCTAGCCCACCATATATCTTATTTTACTAGGCAAGTCAATTAAGAACAAAATCTTATTTACAGTGACTGACTACCCTGGCCAGATCCTAACAACGCTGGGCCAATTGTACACCGCCCTATGGGACTCCCAATCACGTCCGGTTGTGATACAGCCTGGAATCAAACCAGGGTCTGTGAGGCCTCTAGCACTGAGATGCAGTGCCTTAGACCGCTGCGCCACTCGGGAGCCCAATCTGACTGTCCTTTAACACTGAAAACAAAACAGGAAAAATAAGATGGGTACAGGAGCACCTCCACTTAATATTTACTCATGTGTGTACGTAGTCACACAGGTTTTCACATATAGACTTACTCTGGCTCTGTCACTGCTCCATTCATACTCAGAATCCTGCCTTGCCAATTTAACACAAAAAAGAGACCAAAACCAATAACAGGGCAACCTGACATATATAAGCTCATTTTGGGCTCCAAATAATAAGCTTGCTATTAGAAATAATTTGTCAAAACACCGAAAAAATAGAAAGGTAAACCATGACATGCGCTAATAAACAGTGCCTTCAGGGAGGCATCCGGGCATAACCATGGAAACGTCATCACAGCGAAGGGTTTGGAAGTTATGTGCCCTGGTCATGTGAATCGCATCAGATCAGGGCCATTAAGTGGTGGAGGGTGGGCGGGGGGCCAGGCGGCCGACAAAGCAGTGCAGGCATTGCCTGCAGGACTGTCTGGGGCCTGTCGACGACCAGCTAAGCGAGGCCTTTGTTTGAAGGATTAAGCGCTACTTTCTTCGGCCAGCACGTGACAAGTGAGCACAGTGCACTCCACCCACCAAGGCATGTTGATCAGCCGAGCAAGATGGGCTACATGTCTATCCACCTGGTACAGGAGTCAACGAGTCCTCTGTATGCAACACCACACCACATTTTCCTGGTGCCACAGAAATAAATTGAACCCAGAGGGAGAGTTCTGACTAACATGAAAAATCTACTCTGTGCAGTAATCTGTGTGTCAGCTAAGCCATGTGTGAGAGCTACATTTCCAGCCTGGAGAGAAAGATTAAAAACAAGCCTACCCTTCTAGTAACGGCAAAGTCAGAAACTCACTCATGTGCCAACCAAACAGGCATTTATAATATCAATGCTGTAACGTCAATGAGCATACCAAAAAGTAAAAGGACCCTTTACCACTAATCCTGCTACTCTGTGCTATTTGTAGGCTTACATGGTAAACAGACACCCACCATCAGAATCCTCCTCACATGTCCAAATTGCATCCAAACAAGAACCTCTATATCCAAGGACCCCATTCACTAACTGTTGTCACCCCTACGGTCCGTCAGGCAATCTCAAACCACCTGGTTGGAGACTGCTTCTACCCGCAGGCAGTGCAGATATTGAATAGCTGACTGTGTGGCTAATGTTTCTTCCGCAAGTACATGGAGTAGCCAGCCAAATAAAAAAAAGTAGCCAGCCAGGGTGCTCCATGCCGGGGGGTGGGGGCGCGCGCTTCCCCCCAGGGTAAATACTAGTGTCCTCTAGAACATTCTAATGCTTTGATTACATCCAAAATACACTTAAAATTATAAATACTTTAACGACTTGGTAAAATTAGTTTCGGTATTGAGTAGAAAGACATGACATTACAATTAAAATGACTCAAAATTGATGAATGTGTTAGTTGTTTTGGATATTATGTAGACCTAGGTCTATATTATCAGGACTATTATCTACGTAAGATGACTAAAGAACGACCAATAATCGTCTAGTTCAATATATCAGGCTGATATTGGCCTTTTCTAGGCTATCGGCCCTTCTCTACCAGCTTTGACGATAGCACCAGCTTTGCGATGTAGAGGGACTATACCAGCCGCCACTCACCGTCTGAGCCATGAGCACTGCACAATGCCGAGGAATGTCTAGCTGGGAAAATCAGCAGCAAAAGCATGGCGGCTCAATCTCTAACAAAGGTGCAGCATTTTGAAATTGATGAATTGACACAGTGACCAAAATCAAACTCCTGTTACAAATATTAGTGAATTCACTAATAAGGCTCGTGTCAACATGCCCTGACATGCATGCAATAAGCAAGCTAGCTAAGCATATGTGACCTTTTAACAAAGATTATCAGAACTAACCCTTTCATCTGTGGTGATAGCTAGCTAGATCAGCTACTTTGCGAGCTACCCGGCTAGATAAACATGGTGCTGAGTTGTCATATAGGAGCTAATAGCCAACGTAGCTAGCTAACGTTAGCTGGTTTGCAAACACGGAACCATTTTCGGCAAAGAGACATCTGACTTGCGGTGTAAAATTAGCCACACTGAATAAAAATATAAAATGCAACAATTTCAAAGATTTGACTGAGTTAAAGTTCATATAAGGAAATCAGTCAATTGAAAGAAAATTAGCCCCTAGTCTATGTATTTCACATGACTAGGAATACATACGCATCGGTTGGTCACATAACGATTAAAAACAACAAAAAGTTGGGGCGTGGATCAGAAACCACTCGGTATCTGTCTGGTGTAACCACCATTTGCCTCACACAGCGAGACATCTCCTTCGAATAGAGTTGATCAGGCTGTTGAATGTGGCTGTGGAATGATGTCCCACTCCTCTTTAACGGCTGTTGCCATTAAACACTACTTAACGGAAGTTACTTGATATTGGTGGGAACTGGAAAACGCGTTCATACACGTCAATCCAGAGCATCACAAACATGCTCAATGGATGACATGTCTGGTGAGTATGCAGGCAATGGAAATAGACATTTTCAGCTTCCAGGAATTGTGTACAGACCCATGCGACATGGGGCCGTGCATCCTGAAACGCAAGGTGTTGGCGGTGGCTGAATGGCACAACAATGGGCCTCAGGATCTCGTTGCGGTATCTGTGCTCTCAAATTGCCATTGATAAAATGCAATTGTGTACATTGTCTATAGATTATGCCTGCCTGCACCATAACCCCACCATGAGACACACTGTTCACAATGTTGACATCAGCAAACCAGGTCCACAGTTGACAGTGCATGTCAGAGCAAAAACCAATCCATGAGGTCAAAGCAAATTATCCGTAGAGCTCCGAGTTAGGATTGTGTTGAGGCACAGATCTGGGGAAGGGTACCAAAACATTTCTGCAGCATTGAAGGTCCCAAAGAACACAGTGACCTCCATCATTCTTAAATGGAAGAAGTTTGAAATCACCAAGACTCTTCCTAGAGCTGGCAGCCCGGCCAAATGGAGCAATCGGGGTAGAAGGGCCTTTGTCAGGGAGGTGACCAAAAACCCGATGGTCACTGACACAGAGCTCTAAAGTTCTTCTGTGGAGGACCTTCCAGAAGGACAACCATCTCTGCAGCACTCCACCAATCAGGCCTTTATGGTAGTGTCCAGATGGAAGCCACTAGTCCGTAAAAGGCACATGACAGCCCACTTGGGAGTTTGTCAAAAGTCACCTAAAGGACTCACAGACCATAAGAAACAAGATTGAAGTCTTTAGCCTGAATGCCAAGCATCACGTCTGGAGGAAACCTGGCAGCATCCCTACAGTGAAGCATGGTGGTGGCAGCATCATGCTGTGCGGATGTTTTTCAGCAGCAGGGACTGGAAGACTAGTCAGGATTGAGGGAAAGACAAACGGAGCAACGTATAGAGATCCTTGATGAAAACCTGCTCTAGAGTGCTTAGGACCTCAGACTGGGGCGAAGGTCCACCTTCCAACAGGACAACGAAGAGCCCGGATCTCAATCCCATTGAGCGCGTCTGGGACCTGTTGGATCGGAGGGTGTGGGCTAGGGCCATTCTCCCCAGAAATGTCTGGGAACTTGCAGGTGCCTCGGTGGAAGAATGGGGTACACAGCAAGAACTGGCAAATGTGGTGCAGTCCATGAGGAGATGCACTGCAGTACTTAATGTAGCTGGTGTAGCCCCCCCCCCCGTTCAGAGACACATTATTACATTTCTGTTAGTCACATGTCTGTGGAACTTGTTCAGTTGATGTCAGTTGTTGAATCTTATGTTCATACAAATATTTACACATGTTAAGTTTGCTGAAAATAAACAGTTCACAGTGAAATGACATCTTTTTTTTGCTGAGTTTACATTTGTAAAAATTCCAAAAACCTGTTTTTGATTTTTCATTATGGGGTATTGCTTATAGATTGAGGGGGAAAAAACAATAATACATTTTAGAATAAGACTAACGTAACAAAATGTGGATAAAGTCAAGAGGCTTGAATACTTTCCAAATGCACTGCATTTTCAAAATGCTTACTACCTCCAGCTCACATTGCAAAGTGTTGGGTGACGTGCTGATAGGCAGACTATGTTCATGAATGGAGGAGCTCTGCAATTACCAATTGAGTAATTCAAAAGGCTCTCGCACATCTGAGCTATCTTTTTTGCAGGTGCATGGTAGCAGTTGAGATGGAAAATGATTAGGAACCCACCCACTACTCTTGATAGTATCACTGCTCTTTAATAAGCTTTACGTATCGGCCTTCAGAGCTTTTGTGAGTTTTTTTTTTCAAATTAGCACCCTTATGTAGACCTAGCCCCACCCACATCCGTTCCACGCATCGAATGGGGTTGGAGTCGAAGAAAAACAAAGTGTGCTACCAAATATAACAATATGCATTTCATAAATATTCGAATAAAGTTGAGAAATAAAAAGTAGTTATTTTAATCATGGTCATCAAAACTAGGGATGCACGATATCAGTTAACATATCGGAATTGGACGATATTTGCTAAAAATGCCAACATCGGTATCAGCCCAATGTCTTGTTAAGCCAGTGCAAAACTGATGCCAAAGCTGACGTCATTACGTCATATACCTATAGATATGCACACCACGTAAAATTGCGCTACACGTTCAACACAGCATTCCTAACCTAGCCCATAATGTCTGCTGTGTGGATCGAGCAGTCAACAAGTCGAGCAATCATTTGATAGAGTAAGAACTTCAGCAAGACAACTCAAAGGCGAAATCCATTAACACCAAGATAATGGAATTTATTGCCCTTGACAATCAACCGCTCTCTGTGGGTGATGTTGGCTTTCGCAACTGGTCGAGCACCGGTACACACTAACGTTACCAAGTGCGCTATTTTTCCCAGATGTTGCCCTACCGGAGTTACACAGTAATAGCGTCACTGCTATTAGTTTCACGACATACTATGGAACGCCGTTTGGGTCTTTGCTTGTCAAAAAAGATATGTCAAATAACAGTTCTATTATAGAATGTTGTGTTTTCTGAATTTGCACGAGCAAGTGAAGCGCCACCACTACTATCAGTAGCACTGTCAAAACTGTACAAAAAAAGTCTGCAAACAAGCAAACACCGGCCACAAACAATGTGTTAACAATACCAGGTTGGTAATAAATCATTATTTGTTTGACCGCAACTGGGGTAGCTAGCTAGCTTTAGCTTGGTACCTAGCTAGCACCAATACAACTAGCCTGTAAACAATGACCAGTAGAAACTGCAGTTATTTTCACTACACTTAGCAATGATTTAGGAATCCTTGTGAGTAAGTACTAGCTAGGTAGCCACTTGTTGTTCGCCTATTGAAATTGTACTTCATGAAAATAAATAGCTAGCCAGCTACTTAACCCTGTCGCCCAAAGCTAACATTATAAGCAGCCGGCTAGCTTCATCTGGCTTGTGAGGCTCAACCGGACCAGGTTATGTGTTGTGAAGCTAGCCACAATAAGGATAGGGCACAAGTGGAATTCGCAGTTTGCCTTCAAAATAAAAGTACCTCTTTGAAAGTGATGCAGAAGGAATCATGTCATATTTAGACTATATAATGTTAAAGGTTGGAATGTGAAGCATTGAAATGGGGTATCAGCCTACTCGGTGACACCCACAGAAAACAACTGTTTAGAGTTTACACAAATATGAGCATTGTAGCTCTTATCTTGGAACTGCGAGTATGTGAAATCACCTCCCCAGTCAGCCTATGGTGTGTATTGACATTCATATTGCACTGTACATCTTTACTTAAGGATTGGGGATCAATGAAACGGGGTATCAGTCTACTCAATATGCAAGATATTTTTTCCCCCCAACATCCTCCTCAGAGTTAGCAGACTCCAAAACATTCACACAGTATTGTTTTTCCTCAGGAATAGTGTTCAATGCACATAGGTTAACAATAAATGTGGCTCAATTCCCAGTTGTTTCAGAGTCCCGCAATAAGAGCTACGACAGTAATGTTCTCTGGGTGTCACTGAGTAGACTGATACCCCATGTCATTGATCCACAATCCATAGGCAAGACTGCACAGTGAAATAAGTATGCCCACAATGCAATTCTAAAGTATAATACATCCAGTGTTACGTCAGATTGTCAAATTGTCTTTTGTTGATTTTATATAACATTCCAACCTCGTTTAGCATGATCTATTCAATTATGGCATAATTATACTATTTGCGTCACTGTCAATGACATACTTTTATTTTGAAGGCTAACCACAATGTTCTCCATTGTGGCTAATCCATATTGTGGCTAGCTTCACGGATGGGTCCGACCACCGTTAATCAAATAAGAACTGTCTTATAAATTAGGGTTATTTTAGATGACACATAGCTATTAAGTTAGCTAGCCAACTACAGCTGCTGAAACAGATTTTCGTTTTGCCATGTTTTTGTGGAAGAACATTGTTTGCATCCATCAGCTAGCTAGCTTTTTTTTTAATGACCAGCACTGTAGGTGCGCGAGACAACTACCAGCATCATAGCATATGTATCAATGAATCGTTGTGACATATGAAATTTGAGTGATAGTGTAATCAATTTGTAATAAATTTGTAATAACTACGTAAAAGTATGAATGTATGAAAGCATTAAATTATTGTGACGTGCAGTCATATTCAGGTAAGCGAGCTTATTTGACACCTCAAACAGTGTTATTTGACGTATCTTTTTTGACATGCAAAGACCCAAATGGCGTTCCATAGAAATCCTGGATGAGACAAACTGAACAACGAAACAGCACAGCAAGTAAGTGAAAGAAATGGTTTTGATTATGTTTTACTGGTAATGGGGACATATGTAAATACCAACAAAATAATGTTTTGGTCAGCGTGGTGTGTGTGTAACCTTTATTTAACTAGGCAAGTCAGTTAAGAACAAATTCTTATTCACAATGGCGGCCTACCCCAGACGACGCTGAGCCAATTGTGCGCCGCCCTATGGGACTCCCAATCACGGCCGGATGTGATACAGCCTGGATTCGATCCAGGGACTGTAGTGATGCCTCTTGCACTGAGATGCAGTGCCTTAGACCGCTGCGTCCATGTGTGTGTTAACTATTCAACTGTACAAGAATGATTAAAAGGCCACTAAAATGTTTTATATCAGCATTGTTTTTTGCGACAAGGAAAATATCGGTTTCGGTCAAAAATGTAATATCGGTGCATCACTAATCAAAACTGTTAAACACATTTCACACCAGCAGAAACAATTATCAGAAGCAATTAAGGATAACGGAAACCCTGGTGTACCTGTAGCAGAGGGTGGTGCAGGGTGATCTCCAGCTCGGCCAGTCTGTGGGCGGGGTCCTCACATTCCTCCTGGATCTCCAGATCCTCCCTGGGCACCGTATCCCAGCGCCCACAGTGGGCCGCCAGCTGGTGCACCAGCTCATACTGGCCGGGCAGCGCCAGGCTGAGCCGCGTCTGGCGCCCGTGGGTGAAGCACAGCTTCCTCCTCTTGCAGGCCGTGCCATGAACGCCATTGCAGGCCTCACCCGCCACGGGACCTAGGGGCAGGAGCCGCTCCCCCAGCAGGCAGTTGAGCAGCTGGTAGCGTGCGGCACAGTCCTGGCCAAGAACCAGGATGTAGGGGGCGCTGCCCACGCTGCTGTGCAGGAACTCCTCTTCATGCCGGGGGAAAAAGATGTAGCTCAGCTGACCTGGGAGGAGAAGGTACAACATGTAGAAGGTACAACACCGCCTGGTACAGCAGAGGAAAACCCATTAAATTGTCAAAGACTCCAGTCACCCAAGTAATCTGCTATCGCACAGAAAGCAGTACCAGAGCACCAAGTCCAGGATCAAAAAGGCTCCTTAACAGCTTCTACTCCCAAGCCATAAGAATGCTGAATAATTAATCAAATGGCCACCAGACTATTTACATTGCCCCCCCCAATTGTTTTTTACACTGCTGCTAACTATCATCGATGCAGTCACTTCACCCTTAACAACATTTACAAATTGCCTCAACTAACATGTACACCAACTCGGTACCGGTACCCCCTGTATATAGCCTCGTTATTTTATTGTGTTACTTTTTACTTTAGTTTATTTGGTAAATATTTTCTTAACCATTTCTTGAACTGCATTGTTGGTTAAGGGCTTCTAAGTAAGCATTTCACAGTAAGGTCTACACTTATTCGGGCACGTGACAAATAAAGTTTGATTTGATGTATAGAAGGGAATAGTGCTGGTGGCCAGGGGGGGCTTGAGTCATTGTGCCCCTCCCTTCTGAGGGGTAAGGAAGGAACGTTTATTCTTCAGGTATTAGGCTTAGAAACAATCTGCATATGTTGATAATACAATGTAATGTTATATAACACCAACAAACAATCCACTTTATCTTTGAGCAAATTCCAATGATTGGCTTACAATACAGAAATAACTTGCTTCAGCTTTAACTGGACCTGTTGTGAACTGGTGTCTGGCATCGCTCTGTCTGCACTTCTGGCATATGAAAGGCCTGAGGGATAATCTATTGTGTTTACTTCAAAGCCCCTCAGACTCATCTGTTATCTCCTGACCCATCTCCGTGGCAACCCATATTAACAACAAACAATTCATCCTGGCTCATCACAGGAAGTGGTCATAATCCTCCATGATGCTGAGTCATGGTCTATTTCAGTTAAACAACAGACAAAGAACAGAGGCCAGAAATGGAATACCACTCCTTTCTCCCTCCCCACCCCTTCTTTTCTCCCTCTATCACCATCCTGTTGCTCTGCAACTGTTAATCTGGTATTACCCTGCCTAGTGTTTGACCTAAAACATTATAGATGCAGGAACAATCCAATGAATGATTTAAATGCATTTCCTGTGGTTCAAAAAAGATACACTAGGCAGGGTAATACCAGATTACAGGGCAATTCCACAATAACAGACTCCGATTTTTCACTTTAAAAATGTCAAACAAACTATTACTAGAGCTTGAAGCGTGTTATCTAGCATGACAACCACTGTGGTTTGTTGTTAGCCTTTACTATGAAGGTTTGACAAAGATACATACATATTGTATAGGCCCACTTGATGGGAAGGGTATGGTTAGATTGGCTTTTCCCATGAAATTTGACATTCTAGATGCACTAGATTGAAAGAACGAGAATGTTGAAAAACATTATTGGAAATGTGGATGCAAGTGTGTGTGTACTAGTGGAGATACTAAGCCCAAACACACCTTAAAGCTGTGGTTTTCAACTGGTTTTACCTCAGTACCCAAATTGAACCAGGTCGTGATCCAATTTTCGCATCATGATTTTATGTTGCCAAAATGCAATCAGAAAAACTACTTTTAATGCTATATTGATAGTAAATGTACCAATTGTATGACAAGGGAACAACAGTCCCACCTTTTTCATGTCAATAATTCCACCAGTTGAGAACCACTGCCTTAAAAATGGACAACTAGCGGTCCTCCTACTTTTGGGCAGTCAATTAGCCCATGTCTGCTAACATTATTTAGATAGTTAGTTTAGCCAGCTAACTTATCTAAACCTATAGTAATCATGGTCTTATTACCAAATCGGGGGCCCCCATCAATTATGTTAGTGACTCTCACTCAGATATCATATTCCAAACTGCAAACATTTCTCTCCGTCCCATGACAGAATGTGTAGAATTGCAGCAAACATGCTTTAAAATGGCAACATTCTCTCTATGCCCCATGGCAAAATGTAGACTTTCAGGAAATTAACTTCAAAACATATTTTCTCTCTCTGCTGTCAAGAGGGGGTTGTTAAAATATTCTGCTAACATGATGAATACAGATTTTTTTCTGGCCCCATTTTTTCACCCCCATTAAAAGTTGCCCATCCCTGCTCTACAGAGAAGCTCTCTACATAGTTCATGTCTTTACTTTAGCGCGACAGAATTATTGGAATGCAACACAAACAGAGCTCCGTAGCTCAGCTTTCGTAGACTGAAATCCCTTTGGGAGAGGAAGGTTGGGCTTAAATGACAGCCGTATACAGTGGTGAGGAGGAGCTCAGTAGAGCCTTTGTGTCCGGAAGTAATTTAGCCATTAATTGTAGCCATTCACATTGTGTGTTGCTATTTTCTCAAGTCAATTAACTTGACATTCTTGGATAACTCATTATACTAATAAAGTCAGATTTAAATCAACAAAGAGTTTTAAAAAAGTAGAAGAGTACAATACTGTACATACCTGGCAGTGTTGTTAAAATCACTACATATCCCATTGAGCCAAGCGGGGAGAAGCTGTCACATTTTCAAGACCAGTAAGAAACGTTCAGCAAAACCTACGCCAATGACGCCGCTGGATCTCAAAACTGAACTTAGCCTAGTGTTAAGTAGCAATGATAGCTCTAACCAGTCATGACTTTTCAACAAAATAAATAATTTTCACGTTTCTTTCCAGTACATGTCTTTGTTCAATGATTGTATAACTAGGAAAGGAGTATTGAAGTTGAGGGTACAATGTTTATGAAGTTTGGCAATGAGGATTAAAACTAGCATAGTTCAGCTAGCCAGCTAGTTCAGCCAGGGAAAATCCCCAAATCAACTAGTTTAGTGACTACATGTTTCCTTTTAGCCTCAGTTCCTTCAGTGGGAATCTCTGCGTATTTGTGGCACTTTATGTCCTATTGTTGAGAAAGACTTACTGGTCCTAATCTCTTCATTCTTTCCCTCTAAATCCTATTTAATGCATTTTCTACATTCGACGTGTTGGCAAGGATATCTCTTTCCGGGAGAGAACAATCTTGTTTTTTCCCCAGAGGGGAAACAAGACATTTAATAAGCCTACCTCATCACCCATTCAGAAGACAGTTCATCTAATTTTTATTTTTTTATTTTACCTTTATTTAACTAGGCAAGTCAGTTAAGAACAAATTCTTATTTTCAATGACGGCCTAGGAACTCTGCCTGTTCAGGGGCAGAACAACATAACGACACCTTGTCAGCTCGGGGATTCGAACTTGCAACCTTTCGGTTACAAGTCCAACGCTCTAACCACTAGGCTACCCTGCTGCCCCAATAATAGCTATCCACCTGTTTTGCCATCCCACCACGGTATATAGATTGAGTACAGGTCGGAACCCTGTGTGCCCTGTAGGAAATGCCCTACCTCAGCAGAACACATTCCCAATTAGAACATTATGGGATGTGTATCAATTCTGCTGTGCCGTTTCCAATCCTCCTTGAATGACCACAATCAGAAGAGTTTCCATTCAAACTATGGCTAATATAGAGTGACAGACGTTCCTGTGTTTGTGGTCGGATATGTTTACGGGGCTTGTCGATGGGCTTTATGCTGGAAGCAACAATCATATTACAATTCAAGAGTTTGTTGAATGGTCACTCAACAAAGGCAAAATCTGTATTTTTTTAGTGTGAGATTTTTGGTAATTTAGCAGAAACTCATATTCAGAGTAAGTAGTAAATGCATACTTTTTTTCTGGAATATAAGTTTCTCAAATGCTAGTCAGGATAGGCCTACATGTTAATAAAATGTGTTGATCATGTTCTTTATCATTTGTATAATTTACTTCCTTTCCCAAAGACAACAAAATGATAATTACTGTAGAATGTAAAATAATCACAGGGTCATTCAATGACAGGCATATGAGTACTGTAGCTGCATGAAGCCACCATGGATAAATGTAACCTCAAGAACTGTGTGTGACATTCAATAAGGCCTAACACTACCCATGTTTAGCGAAGCACGATGTATTCTGAGAAATGTGGGAGTTTTACTCTACATTATGTTGTGATGATGCCAAGGTTAATTATATTGGTAACAAATCCGAAGAGCTGCACATCTTACCTGCCTCCAGAGCAGCTGCCTCGGAGCTGGCGGCCGACGCGCAGGCATTACTGTAGTTCTGTTTTATTTCCCGGAAAAATGCGTTGGTCTCTTTCAGATTATTTTTTAGTTGTATGGAGTGTTTATTGTAGCCGTTGAAGATCCGGGTTAATTCTCGAGCTAAAGGAGTCACTTTCTGCAAATTTCCGCCACCGATCCCCTCCATGGCAATTCGAGTCTGCAATGAGACACAAATGGGAGAACGTTCTTCTCTTTAATACTAACGTAACGTTACCACCCTATGAACCGAATATAGTAGACATATGGGTCCCAGTTGAATTGCCATTGAAAGTTAACTACTGGACAAGGGTGCAGGGAGTGATCGTCAATATGTGATTTACTGCTCAGTTTCAGTGAGTTACCTGGTCTCACTTATTTGGATTTCCAGTATTGTTCAACTACTTTCATCAGCATCCCAAATGTTTGATAACCACCTCTAGCAGAGGAGAAAAAACCTAGGGAGTGCCCCGGGCCATGAATGACACAGAGTCAGTCCAAAAAATCCAGTGATTTAAACGCACGGTTTTGCAGGCGAAACCGCAGTCGCGGGTAACGTTAATTTACTGCCGTGGGTAACTAGCTAATTCCGTAGCAAAATCACTGCATCAAAGTGCACAAATAAACAAACTCACTTTGAACGGAAGATATCTTGATAGCCAATGTCCTCCAAAATAATTGAACAAACGACTGGCTTAGCTAACATTAGCTGTACACTGTTTCTAGCCCTAACTAGCTAGCAGGGTCTCAAAGTTAGTGAATTGAGATGGCCAATGTCAACTACGCTAGCTAGCTCCGTAGCTTAATTTACCTTCCTATCCTAGCCAGCAAACCAGGCATCGTATTCCATGCTAATCTGTTTTAAAATAATTGCCACATTACCCCAACCGACGTCATTACGTGAGCTCCCTCAAGCATTTTTTTTAACTGGTGCTATCTACCGAGACCCTGCTAATTTGATGTCTAACCAGAGATACTTTTAAGAAATTAAATTGTAAACTCCATTCGATTGGTATTAACGCCGGCGCGGTGCATTCTGGGCGATTCTGGGACAAGGCGCGCACATCTTCAAGGAGTGAATGGGAGTCAATTGGGTGCGAGCTCAAAAATCCATAATTTGCATAAATTACTGGAATAAGACACACAACATTACACATATTGTGTGAGATAATTAACTTGTTCTCGCATAGCTTTGAAATTGTGACATTACGAGGAAAATAGGCAGGTTTCTCGACTCATTCCTAGATTTCTGGAAGGGATTGCGTGACGCAGCATGACAACGTGACCATTCATTGGCCATTGAAATCCCTATTAATTCAGGGCTTTATTGACATGGGAAATATATTTACATTGCCAAAGCAAGCGAAATAGATAATAAACGAAAGTGAAAAGAACAATACAAAATGAACAGTGAACATTACACTAACAAACGTGCCAAAGGAATAGAGACATTTCAAATATGGCTATATTGGGGCGGCAGGGTAGCCTAGTGTTGGACTAGCAACCGAAAGGTTGCAAGTTCAAATCCCCGAGCTGACAAGGTACAAATCTGTCATTCTTCCCCTGAACAGGCAGTTAACCCACTGTTCCTAGGCTAGGCTGTCATTGAAAATAAGAATTTGTTCTTAACTGACTTGCCTAGTTAAATAAAGGTAAAATATATAATGTAACAATGTGCAAATAGTTAAAGTACAAAAAATAAAATATAAATATGGCTGGTATTTACAATGGGGATTGTTCTTCACTGGTTGCCCTTTTATTGTGGCAACGGGTCACATATCTTGCTACTGTGATGGCACACTGCGGTATTTCACCCAATAGATACGGGCATTTATCAAAATTTAATTTGTTTTCTAATTCTTTGTGGGTCTATGTAATCTGAGGGAAATATGTGTCTCTAATATGGTCATACATTTGGCATGAGGTTAGGAAGTTCAGTTTCAGTTTCAACCTCATTTTGTGGGCAGTGTGCACATAGTCTTCTCTTGAGAACCAGGTCTGCCTACAGCGGCCCCTGTCAATAACAAGGATATGCTCACTGAGTCTGTACACAGTCAAAACTTTACTAAACTTTTGGGTCAGTCACAATGGTCAGGTATTCTGCCACTGTGTACTCCCTGTTTAGGGCCAAATAGCATTAACATTTGCTCTGTTTTTTTTTTGTTAATTCTTTGCAATATGTCAAGTAATTATCTTTTTGTTTTCCCATGACTTGGTTGGGTCTAATTGTGTTGCTGTCCTGGGGCTCTGTGTGGTCTGTTTGAATCACCAAGGTGAAGCTGATTTTATATTCACACATTCGGACATTCAACAGACATTCAACAGACATTCAACAGACATTCATCAGACATTCAACAGACATTCAACAGACATTCAACAGACATTCACCACAAGTCATTTAAAAATGTACAAATCAATAACTAATTCACAGTTTGTCGCAGAATCATCAAACTAGATAGAATTTATTCTAGAAATGTCTAGCATACTTTTACAACCGTTGTTTTGAGTAGAAATTCCAGTTGACTTGATAGAAATACATAATCTATCAAATGCCATTTAAAGCGGTATAAATCAATAACTAATTCACTGTTTGTCACAGAAACATCAAACTAGGTATAATTCATTCTATAAATGTCTAGCATAGCTTTACAATCTTTGTTTTGAGGAAGAAGTTGACTTGATAGAAATAAATAACATCTATAAATGCAATTTAAAGCTATATAAATCAATACCTTTTTCACTGATGACAGAATCATCAAACTAGGTATGATTTATTCTATAAATGTGTAGTAGACTTTTACAACCTTTGATTTGAGTAGAAATTCCAGTTTTGATTTGATAGAAATACATAACATCTCAAATACTGCATTTAAAGATGAAGAAATCTAATCAGTGATTGTCTCAGGAAAAAAAGTGAAAATATGCATTTATTTGCAATATCTTTAAAGAAATGTTCATTTCAAGTGCAATTTGTTCTATATGAAGTAGACAATGTTTATAATCTGAAACTGTATACCAAATCAATGTTTGCATTTTTAGTGCAACAGTTCCACATTTTAAAGTAGTTACAAGGCACAACAATCATCCATTTATACGTCTCTAATTTAACAGCAAAGAGGCCCCTTCCAATCATTTTCTATTTTGACTTTGTTGAAGTCCTGCCATCCCCAGACAAGCTGAATGGTACCATCTCTGGCACACAGAGCATTCTATCTGCAGTATTAAACAGATACTAAAGGGTTATGTTTATTTACATGTAAATTATAGTTCTGGAATACGCAAATTCTGTTACATGCTTTTGCAATTAGGAACATTTTCAAATTGAATTGGATTTTTGTTCAATTGCTAAATTTACATTAAATGTCATGTATTTGACCACAACCCTGACAGAAGCACTCATAACTGAGGTGTTCATCATCGTTGAGTATTCAGGCAATATAAATCATATAGTAATAAAGGCATACATTTGCAAAAACATATGCGTTGATAAAAAAGATATCACACATCGTTGTAATATCAAACATTACAATAATGGCAGTCTTTGAAATCCAAATCAGTACCTATTACAGTGAATTGCTGTCATAGTATGTATCTAGTATCTCTCATAGTAGAATAATAAAATAACGTAATGATAATAGAACATTAGAGCAATAATAACACAAGGATAAAAAAAATTAAAAAATTAAAAAGTTTCAAGACAGTTTCATACTTCTAAATGTATTGAAGGATGAAACTACATGAGTTTTCATAGCTTACTGTTATATTACACAAAGACAAACTCAGTTGGTCAGATGATCATAATTTTTCTCTGGATGATTCAAAGCACACATTGAGCAGTCTTGCTTCTCATTGAAGACTGGAAAAAAAAGCGGACCACATTTTTATGCATTGTTGACTCATTTAAAGATGCTTTCTGGAACCCATAGTTCTAAAGGTTGTGTTTCGAAGACAAAATCTGTCCCTCACAGTTGCGTGCTACATTGTTCTCTCACTGTTTGTGCTTTGCCCCCTTCCCACACCCAGTAGCAAAGGGTTCCCCAAAGATAGTCTTTATGCATTACACAACCCATTGCCGCCAAAGTTTACCTTTAAAACACCTAGTCAACCTTGTTGTAAACTACTGTAAAGGATAATTTCCCTCTTTTTTTCTGTATTTCCTGTTCGCCTGAATGCAGAATAAAAATAACACCTCCCCCTAGTGGCCAAGAAATAAAAACAGCAAGGTTCCATGAGTTCACCATGTGGGTGTCACGTTCTGACCTTAGTTCCTTTGTTTTGTCTTTTGTTTAAGTATGGGCAGGGCGTGAGTTGGGTGGGTTGTCTAGGTAAGTTTGTCTATGATTTTCTATTTCTGTTTTTGGCCTGGTATGGTTCTCAATCAGAGGCAGCTGTCAATCGTTGTCCCTGATTGAGAACCATATTTAGGTAACCTGTTTTCCATTGTGTTTTGTGGGTGGTTATTTTCTGTTTAGTGTTGTGTTGCACCTTACAGGACTGTTCGTTGGTTGTTTATTGTTTTGTTTTCAGTGTTCATTAAAATATTTAAAATATGGACACTTACCACGCTGCACCTTGGTCCTCCTCTCTATCTCCAGACGACAATCGTTACAGAACCACCCACCAAAAGAGGGCCAAGCAGCGTGGTAACGGGCAGCAGCAGCGGCCAAAAACACAAGACTCCTGGACTTGGGAGGAGATTTTGGATGGCAAGGGACCCTGGGCACAAGCAGGGGTATATCGCCACCCTAAAGCAGAGCTGGAGGCAGCGAAAGTGGAGAGGCGCCGGTATGAGGAGGCAGCACGGCAGTGCGGCTGGAAGCCCGAGAGGCAGCCCCAAAAATGTATGGGGGGGAGCACACGGGGAGTGTGGCTAAGTCAGGTAGGAGACCTGAGCCAACTCCCCGTGCTTACCGGAGAGTGAGAGGGACCGGGCAGGCACCATGTTATGCGGTGGAGCGCACGGTGTCTCCGGTGCGTGTGCATAGCCCGGTGCGGTACATTCCAGCTCCTCATATCGGCCGGGATAGAGTGGGCATCGAGCCAGGTGCCATGAAGCCGGCTCTACGCATCTGGTCTCCAGTGCGTCTCATCGGGCCGGTGTACATGGCACCAGCCTTACGCATGGTGTCCCCGGTTCGCCAGCACAGCCCAGTGCGGGCTATTCCACCTCGCCGCACTGGTCTGGCTACAGGGAGCATTCAACCAGGTAAGGTTGGGTAGGCTTGGTGCTCAAGAGCTCCAGTGCGCCCTCACGGTCCGGTCTGTCCGGTGCCACCTCCACGTACCAGCCCTCCGGTGGCAGCCCCCTGCACCAGGCTGTCTCTCAGTCTTCTCCCTACAGGTGCTCCCATCTGTCCTGAGCTGCCAGTCTGTCCTGAGCCGCCAGTCTGTCCTGAGCCGCCAGAGCCGCCAGTCTGTCCTGAGCCGCCAGTCTGTCCTGAGCCGCCAGAGCCGCCAGTCTGTCCTGAGCCGTCAGTCAGCCAGGAGCTGCCAGAGCCGTCAGTCAGCCAGGAGCTGCCAGAGCCGTCAGTCAGCCAGGAGCTGCCAGAGCCGTCAGTCAGCCAGGAGCTGCCAGAGCCGTCAGTCAGCCAGGAGCTGCCAGAGCCGTCAGTCAGCCAGGAGCTGCCAGAGCCGTCAGTCATCCACGAGCTGCCAGAGCCGTCAGTCAGCCAGGAGCTGCCAGAGCCGTCAGTCAGCCAGGAGCTGCCAGAGCCGTCAGTCAGACAGGAGCTGCCAGAGCCGTCAGTCAGCCAGGAGCTGCCAGAGCCGTCAGTCAGCCAGGAGCTGCCAGACCGGCGATGCCAGAATCGCCCTTCACCCCGGCGCTGCCGGAGTCTCCCGCCTGTCCGGCGCTGCCGGAGTCGTCCTTCACTCCGGCGCTGCCAGAATCTCCTGTCCATTCGGGACCCGTGGCTAGGGTCCCCAGTCCGAGGTCGGCAGCGAGGGTCGCCGCTCTTAAGAGGCCACGGAGGCGGTTAAGGAGGCGGAGAAAGACTATGGTGGAGTGGGGTCCACGTCCCGCGCCAGATCCGCCACCGCGGACAGACACCCACCCAGACCCTCCCCTATAGGTTCAGGTTTTGCGGCCGGAGTCCGCACCTTTGGGTGGGGGGGGGGGGGGGGGGGGGGGGGGGGGGGGGTACTGTCACGTTCTGACCTTAGTTCCTTTGTTTTGTCTTTTGTTTCAGTATGGTCAGGGCGTGAGTTGGGTGGGTTGTCTAGGTTAGTTTGTCTATGATTTTCTATTTCTGTGTTTGGCCTGGTATGGTTCTCAATCAGAGGCAGCTGTCAATCGTTGTCCCTTATTGAAAACCATATTTAGGTAACCTGTTTTCCATTGTGTTTTGTGGGTGGTTATTTTCTGTTGGTGTTGTGTTGCACCTTACAGGACTGTTCGTTGGTTTTTTATTGTTTTGTTTTCAGTGTTCATTAAAAAATGTAAAATATGGACATGAATTATAATAACTACTATAGGTACATCAAACCTACATCAAAGTACATTAAACATCCCAAAATGTATTTTCTAGTATCAGTATTTCCTTTTTCAGGCTTTCCCCCTGAGGTAATAGATTCAACTGTTCAACACTTACAGCCAAATGTTTAATACCCGGGTATTCCCAGAACACATTCTGGAAAGTCTATAGATACAGTGGTCACTTTATTAGGTACAACCTCCTTTGCATCTGGAACAGCATGAATTCAAAACTGTTGATGAAACTGGGAAAGGAGATAGACTGCTCAAGTTCATTACAGTCAGTACAAGCTGAGTGTTGGAATTATTAAAAAACAGTTTCGGAACTTTTCTGAGTTACAAAAGACTGTCACAGACTGTGCTGTCATTTTGCACATTCTAAAGTTCAAACAAACAGTAACAGAATACCTGATAACGTCTCTGCATGCTTTAGTGTCTAGCAAGCCAAGACCACTGGGCTTGGTGTATGTAGGAGCAATTCATTTTCGTGAATAGGGTGGTGAACCTAATATCACAAACAATTCCTTTTGAGCAGTGTCTGTTTGTTATATGTTTAGTCAATGGGTATAATGTTAAATCTGATCCCCAAGGTCCTCATACTGTAAGCTCAATTGGATATATAGTTGAAGGTAAAGAAAAAAATATGAAACTAGGACATTAAAACACAGGCAGAATTCTTTCATCCACATCATTCACATAAAACATGTCTTTTAAAGTATAAATACCTTTCTAAGACCACTGTCTTTCTGGACATTTTAAAAGGTTTGCAAACAGTTCTTCCTGCAAGGAATGTGAATTGAATGAGATATGGTAATACCTATGTAGGTGACTTAGTTTCTACACTGGTATAATGGGTATAATGTGTGGTAGTTGCACACCTCCCTGCTGAATTATGTAGAGCTGATTTGGGCAAGTTTATATATTTTTTCATGATCTTTTATGAAAAAACACATTTTCACATAGTCTTTGTGCTAGCAGTTTAAGAGAGAAAGAGAGCAAATAGCATATTTGAAGTCCTAGTTTTTAATGGTTCGTGCCAGTAAATTGCAGAGGGGTTCACATACAGTTGAGAGGCAAATCATAATGTATACATTTAACCCAAAAACCAAACATGTACCGTCTACTTCTTATATTAGTGCTTGCCGGGCTAAAGTGAGCATCTAGCCAGGACGGGTTGTGCCAGCTCTACGCTCCAAACCTCCAGTGCGCCTCCAAGGTCCAGTATATCCTGTGCCAGCTCCATACACCCGGCCTCCAGTGTGTGTCTCCAGCCTAGTACATCCTGTGCCTGCTCCACGCACGAAGCATGCAGTGATGATCCATGGCCCGGAGCCTGCAGTGATGATCCATGGCCCGGAGCCTCCAGTGATGATCCATGGCCCGGAGCCTCCAGTGATGATCCATGGCCCGGAGCCTCCAGTGATGATCCATGGCCCGGAGCCTCCAGTGATGATCCATGGCCCGGAGCCTCCAGTGATGATCCATGGCCCGGAGCCTCCAGTGATGATCCATGGCCCGAAGCCTCCAGTGATGATCCATGAACTGAAGCCTGCAGTGATGATCTCCGGCGGCGGTCCGCGGTCCAGAGCCTCTGGCGATGATCCACGGTCCGGTTCCTCCGGCGACGATTCACGGTCCGGAGTCTCCGGCGACGATCCACGGTCCGGTTCCACGGAAGTGGAGGGATCAGCGTGCGGAGCGGGGGCTAGGTCCCTCCCGTATAGAGTCAGGTTTTGCGGCCGGAGTCCGCACCTTTGGGGGGGGGGGGGGGGGGGGGGTACTGTCACGCCCTGACCTTAGAGCCTTTTTATCTCTCTATTTGGTTAGGTCAGGGTGTGATTTGGGTTGGCATTCTAGTTTGTCTATTTCTTTGTTAGCCGAGTATGGTTCCCAATCGGAGGCAGCTGTCTATCGTTGTCTCTGATTGGGGATCATACTTAGGCAGCCATTTTTCTCACCTTCAGTTGTGGGATCTTGTCTTTGTTTGTTGCATGGGTTGCACTCCTAAGCTTTTCGTTCTTTGAGTTGTTTATAGTTTTTTTGGTGGAACATAATAAAGAAAATGTATGCCTGCCACGCTGCACCTTGGTCTCATTCGAACGACAGACGTTACAATAACAGACTAGTTAGAACTTTGACCACACACCCTCTAGACGGACTTCATGCCCTCTGTAAAATCAAAACTGGACTCTTTCCTCAAAACAAAGGCTGTAAAAGTATGCTAGACATTTATAGAATAAATCATACCTAGTTTGATGTTTCTGTGACAAACAGTGAATTAGTTATTGATTTACACCACTTTAAATGGCATTTTATGTATGTCTATAAAATCTAGACTGGATTTCTTTCCTCAAAACAAAGGCTGCAAACATATGCTAGACATTTATAGAATAAATCATATCTAGTTTGATTCTGTAACAAAACGGGGAATTAGTTATTGTTTTTTACATTTTTAAATGGCTGTCACGTTCTGACCTGAATTAGGGCCAGACTAGTTACCATAATTTTCTCACATTGCCATTGGCAGTTTTTTCTATGGTCTCGTTTTGGTCCATTTAGATTGATAATGTAGATTGTATGCAATTTTTTATATTTTTTATGATATGGTTAAAAATGTTCATGTTTTACTGTGACTTGTTGTAGGCTCCTAAATGGACCATAAGGTTAAAAACCAAACCAAATTAAGAAGGGTGTTTTTTTTACTCACTTTTTGTCTCTCCCACAACATTATTCCTCTCTCCTATGCAAATTAGGTGATGTCATTTAGCGACTTCTAGCGACTTTTAGGACAGCCAATAGCTACTTTCCTTACTGAGGAGTTGGCAACACTGGCTAGAGGCGTCACGACAGACCCTGGTCATTCTCAGGTTGTGTCACAACCGGCCATGATCAGGATTCCCATAGGGTGGCGCACAATTGGCTCAGCGTCATCCGGGTTAGGGAAGGGTTTGGCCGGGTTAGTCCGTCATTGTAAATAAGAACTTGTTCTTAACTGAATTGCCTAGTTAAATAAAATAAAAATACCACATCAGTTCAACAAAATAAAAATACCACATCATGGTTGCATTCCCTTGTTCAGACATTGCATGCATCAACCAATGGTTGCGTGCCACGTCATCGACTATATCATCCACTGACTGGTGTTGTAAGATCTGGCAGGTGTCATTAACGCCTAGGCAGAGGAACACGCCTGATATGTTATAGAACTCTGTCAGTTCATCACTTGGCACGCAACCATTGAGCAGGGGACATCTGAGCAGGGGAACCTACCGACATGTCGGTCGCTGGCACTACACTTCTCAGTCAATACTTAATCAGTTAAAACCACAACTTAATCTATTTTTTATGTTCAAAAGCTCCAATATGTCACTAGTGGTCATCCAATGTAATGCAACAGGAACAATATTGTGCTTTTAGCCTGCCTGAGGACAGCTTTATTCAGTGTATAACGTATTTTGCTACCTGTTGTGAAGACATTGTAAAATGGAATTGATGTATCTTCTTTTCAATCTTGTGTGTAGCTGTTATCGCATCCAGTCTAGAATTTCCAACAGCCTAGACTTTTAGTGCTTTCAAGACAACTCAGAACTCTGAAAAAAAAATAGATCAAACCATGTCTCCTTGACCTTCAGGTCGGAAAGTCTGAGCTCTCAACAAATTGTGTTGAAATCTAGAAAAAAATACCACATTCTTGCCAGAGGGGTCTCAAAAAACACCTGTATCCACATAGGTACAGTGCAGCTTTAAAATACACCACTTGGTTGTGTCGGCCTATATAGAATTCACAAGAAGCTATCAAATGACAATGTTGTGTATGTAAAGTACTAGTGTGTTAACATGCAAAATATGAAATGTGAAAAAGGGTGTTTTCCTTTATGACATTTTGTTGCACATTTAGCCTCCCCTCTGAGTTGAGGGCTTAATTGACTTGTAATGTATCTGTATGGATGATGAAAGTAGGCTGTTCCAATTAAAATCCAAATGCTGCTAGCCTCTAGATAAAAAACTAAACAACCTTCATATAAATATATATAAATATATATATATATATATAGTGTGATATTGGCTTCCATTCATGCATGTCAGTTCTTCACTCATTACGAGGTATTTCCACTCACAGTTGAGATGACTTGTGTAAACAATTTCAGTGAGGATCTTCAACCTGTGTCTCAATCTATTTGGCATCACTCAAGTTGAGCCTATAAGTGTATTTGACTATAAAGATCAAAAGGTTGTCAAAAGCTTTGACTATTAAATGGCATGCTGAAAATGTGGGTATGTGAATCAGAGTATAGCTGTCACGTCCTGACCTTAGTTCCTTTTTTATGTCTCTATTCTGTTTTGTTCTGTGTATTGTATTTCTATGTGTTTGGCCTGGTATGGTTCCCAATCAGAGGCAGCTGCCAATCGTTGTCTCTGATTGAGAACCATACTAAGGTAGCCTGTTCCCACCTGTGTTTGTGGGTAGTTGTTTCCTGTTTTATGTCGTTCACTAGCTTTGTTATTTTTTGTCATTCAGTGTTCAGTTTATTTAATAAAATTTACAATGAACACTTACCACGCTGCGTGTTGGTCCGATGATTCCTATTCCTCATCAGACGAAGAGGGGAGCCGTTACAATAACGCCAATTGGCAGGCTACCAATCAGTACTATGCGCTCGATTCAATCTATAGGGCAGAAGATCTGCAATGTAGCGTTGTTGAAATTTAAAGGTCAATTTCGATTGAGCTGACATATGCAGCGTTTACCGAGAATTTTGTCTCCGTGAATGTGGAAACATTGCCTTTAAACATTGAATTTAAATTGCCTACAGATTGAATCGAGCTAAAAGTATTGAGTATCCCACACCACATATTGCTACGAATGAGAGAGTAGGGTGATTCCCCTAGCAGGTCTCAAACCCAGGCCTCCAGCACCAATGACAAATGCTCTAACCACTGCCCCAAAAAGGGATATCTCTAGGGCATGTGCTTATTGGGCCAGTATCAGTGGAAGCTGGTGGGAGGAGCAATAGGATGACGGGCTCATTGTGAGTTGTGTTTGGTACCATTCCATTAGTTATATTCCAGCCATTACAATGAGCCCATCCTCCTACAGCTCCCCCCACCAGCCTTCTCTGACCCTTATAGTTAGGCCCTGTCCAGAAAAACCCTAACCCAGGGGCAGGCGACCCTGTTCCTGGAGTGCTGCAGGATTTTGTTACAACTAGGCACCACACCTGACCAACTGAGCTAATTGATCAGTTCAGTGATCGTTTAAATTCGTCACACCTAGTCGTCCAGTTAGGTTAAATCAAAATCATTAAGTGCCTGCTTCACTCCAGGACCAGGGTTGACTACCCCTGCCTTAACTCCTCCTCCCTGGGACCTTGTGTAGATCTGAAACAACTTGGTGTAAGCAATAGCGTTAATGCACTTTTAAGTAGATCTCAGCTCTGTTACATGTACAATTAAGAAAATATTTTATTGATCAGTGATTCAGGAGTATCATTAAAACAGGTTAATATGCCCCACCAACATTAGACAACTATATAGAAAGCCCTTAATTGTTGAACTACGTGAATAAAATCAATGATCAGTCAGATTAACTGATACCTGACACGGACATGGTGTCATCAGTGGAGGCTTCTCAGAGGAGGAAGGGGAGGACGATTCTCCTCAGTTAATATAATACAAATTAAAATAGTGAAACATTGAAAACGTGATCCTTTTAAAACAAAACTGTACTAAATATTTTCACGTCCCCAAATAATTGATTAAAACACACTTTTTTAAATGAAGGTCAACAGTAGCCTCAACGGCACTCTGTAGGGTAACACCATGGTGTAGCCAGAGGATAGCTAGCTTCCATCATTCTCTGGGTACATTGACTTCAATACAAAACTGCGCTCATGGTTCTCACCCGCTTCCATAGACTTACACAGAAATTATGAAAACATCCGGAGGACGTCCTCAAACCTATCAGAGCTCTTGCAGCATGAACTGACATGTTGTCCACCCAATCAAAGGATCAATCTAGTACTGAAAGTGTTAGCTACAGCTAGCTAGAGCTGCAGTGCATAAAATGTACTAAGTAACATTCGTTGACTCAAACAGAGAGAAAGACAAGAGTTGAACAGTTTTGAAAAAAGAAATTTCATAAATGAAGGAGACTTAGCTAGCAAATTAAGGTAGCTTGTTTAGCCTACTCAAATACCTGGTTCAAACAGAGGTATGTTAGCTAGCTGGCCATGACTAGTCAACACAACACTGGAACTCTTCCAAGACAAGGTAAGCTTTTATTCATTTTATTGCCACCAGGGTCCGCCGGTGTAACTGCTAAAATGCTTACTGACTGTAGACTGTATTGCATGATTGTAGTGTGTTTACTAACGTGTTAGATCTATTAGCTATGTTGACTATGACATTTTTTGTTGCTAATATGGTGGCAACAATTTAGGCTGTGTGTAGCAGTTAGGGTACGGTTTGGCTTGGAAAGGTTTTTTCGCCTGGTCACATACAGCTGATGTGTTGTGCATTGAAATTCATAAGCGAAGGGAAAAGGTAAGAGGAGAGCGCGTAGATGCGAGAAGGAATACAACGTGGCTGCTTTGAAAGTGAGTTGTGTTTACGTGTGAGCAGGGGTATATTTATTCCGCCGATTCTGTTGAAAAACATTTCTTAAACGGAGGCAAACGAAATGATAGAAACTCTTGCAACTGTTTGGACTAAAGATGACACCCTAGATCAGCTAGATGCAGGCGGTATGGAATGTGTCACTGTCTGTCCATGTGTCACTGTCTGTGTGCACCTACGTTGTAAACTTTAATTCATAGGCTAGGTTGTAGCAGCCCCATGATGGGTATAGGGAAATTTGAGTATCATGTAGTAAGTAGCCTGAACCTATTGATGTTACATTGAACTGGGTGAATGGAATATGAATGACAGTCATCCAATATGCTGTAAAAGAAACAAGGCCATGCTCAATAAAAAAAGTATTGTCCTCCCTCATCATAAACGGCACCGACCGGCACTGGGTATCTTAGTAGAAAGATCGGAGTACCGTGAAGCAAGAGGTTGCGAGTTCAAAAGTGTCGTTTAAAGTTTGCCACAAGCCACCTGCGAGACACACCAAACATGTGGAAGAAGGTGCTCTGGTCAGATGAAACCAAAATTGAACTTTTTGGCAACAATGCAAAACGTTATGTTTGGCGTAAAAGCAACACAGCTCATCACCCTGAACACACCATACCCACTGTCAAACATGGTGGTGGCAGCATCATGGTTTGGGCCTGCTTTTCTTCAGCAGGGACAGGGAAGATGGTTAAAATTGATGGGAAGATGGATGGAGCCAAATACAGGACCATTCTGGAAGAAAACCTGATGGAGTCTGCAAAAGACCTGAGACTGGGACGGAGATTTGTCTTCCAACAAGACAATGATCCAAAACATAAAGCAAAATCTACAATGGAATGGTTCAATAATAAACATATCCAGGTGTTAGAATGGCCAAGTCAAAGTCCAGACCTGAATCCAATCGAGAATCTGTGGAAAACTGAAAACTGCTGTTCACAAATGCTCTCCATCCAACCTCACTGAGCTCGAGCTGTTTTGCAAGAGGAATGGGAAAAAATGTCAGTCTCTCGATGTGCAAAACTGATAGAGACATACCCCAAGCGACTTACAGCTGTAATCGCAGCAAAAGGTGGCGCTACAAAGTATTAACTTAAGGGGGCTGAATAATTTTGCACGCCCAATTTTTCAGTTTTTGATTTGTTAAAAAAGTTTGAAATATCCAATAAATGTCGTTCCACTTCATGATTGTGTCCCACTTGTTGTTGATTCTTCACAAAAAAATACAGTTTTATATCTTTATGTTTGAAGCCTGAAATGTGGCAAAAGGTCGCAAAGTTCAAGGGGGCCGAATACTTTCGCAAGGCACTGTAAATGCCATTTATGCTCACTTCGAGGCAAGCAACACTGAAGCATGGATGAGAGCACCAGCTGTACCGGATGACAGTGTGATCACGCTCACTGTAGCCGATATGAGCAAGAACTTAAAACAGGTCAACATTCACAAAGCCGGGGGGCCAGACGGATTACCAGGGTGTGTACTTGGAGCATGCACGGACCAACTGGCACGTGTCTTCACTGACATTTTCAACCTCTCCCTGTCCGAGTCTGTAATACCCACATGTTTAAAGCAGACCACCATAGTCCCTGTGCCTAAGCATGTGAAGGTAACCTGCCTAAATGACTACCGCCCCGTAGCACTCATGTCTGTAGCCATGAAGTTCTTTGAAAGGCTAGTCATGGCTCACATTAATACCATCATCCTGGAAACCCTCGATACAAATCAAACCACATTTTTTTGTCACATACACATGGTTAGCAGATGTTAATGCGAGTGTAGCGAAATGCTTGTGCTTCTAGTTCCGACAATGCAGTAATAACCAACAAGTAATCTAACCTAACAATTCACAACAACTACCTTATACACACAAGTGTAAAGGGATGAAGAATATGTACATAAAGATATGAATGAGTGATGGTACAGAACGGCATAGGCAAGATGCAGTAGATGGTATAGAGTACAGTATATACATATGAGATGAGTAATGTAGGGTATGTAAACATTATATTAAGTGGCATTGTTTAAAGTGGCTAGTGATACATGTATTACATAAAGATGGCAAGATGCAGTAGATGGTATCGAGTACAGTATGTACATATGAGAAGAATAATGTAGGGTATGTAAACATTATATTAAGTGGCATTGTTTAAAGTGGCTAGTGATACATTTTTTACATCAATTTCTCCAATATTAAAGTGGCTGGAGTTGAGTCAGTATGTTGGCAGCAGCCACTCAATGTTAGTGGTGGCTGTTTAACAGTCTGATGGCCTTGAGATAGAGACTGAAAAACAGCTTCTGTCCCTGCTTTGATGCACCTGTACTGACCTCGCCTTCTGGATGATAGCGGGGTGAACAGGCAGTGGCTCGGGTGGATGTTGTCCTTGATGATCTTTAGGGCCTTCCTCTGACATCGGGTGCTGTAGGTGTCCTGGAGGGCAGGTAGTTTGCCCCCGGTGATGCGTTGTGCAGACCTCACTACCCTCTGGAGAGCCTTACGGTTGTGGGTGGAGCAGTTGCCGTACCAGGCGGTGATACAGCCCGACAGGATGCTCTCGATTGTGCATCTGTAAAAGTTTGTGAGTGCTTTTGGTGACAAGCCAAATTTCTTCAGCCTCCCCCGCTGTCTGTGTGGGTGGACCAATTCAGATTGTCCGTGATGTGTACGCCGAGGAACTTAAAACTTACTACCCTCTCCAATACAATACAATCCACATACTACCCCAACAGATCTACAGATGACGCTAACTCAATCACTCTCAACACTGCCCTTTCGCACCTGGACAAAAGGAACACCTACGTGAGAATGCTATTCATTGAATATAGCTCAGCGTTCAACACCATGGTGCCCACAAAGCTCATCACTAAGCTAAGGACCCTGGGACTAAACACCTCCCCCTGAAACTGAATCCTGTACTTCATGACGGTCCGTCCCCAGGTGGTAAGGGTAGGCAACAACACATCTGCCACGCTGATCCTCAACACAGGGGCCCATCAGGGGTGCATGCTTATTCCCCTGCTGTACTCCCTGTTCACCCACGACTGCATGGCCAAGCACGACACCAACACCATCATTATGTTTGCTGACGACACAACAGTGGTAGGCCTGATCACCGACAATGATGAGACAGCCTATAGGGAGGAGGTCAGAGACCTGGCAGTGTAGTGCCAGGACAACAACATCTCCCTCAATGTGAGCAAGACAACGGAGATAATCGTGGATTACAGGAAAAGGAGGGCCGAACAGGCACGCATTAACATCAACATGGCTGTAGTGGAACGTGTTGAGAGTTTCAAGTTCCTTGGTGTCCACATCACCAACAAACTAGCATGGTCCAAACACACCAAGACAGTTGTGAAGAGGGCACAACAAAACCTTTTCCCCTCAGGAGACTGAAAAGATTTGGCATGGGTCCCCAGATCCTCAAAAAGTTCTACAGCTGCACCATCGAGAGTATCCTGACCGGTTGCATCACTGCCTGGTATGGCAACTGCTTGGCATCCGAAAACAAGGCACTACAGAGGGTAGTGCATATGGCCCAATACATCACTGGGGCCAAGCTTCCTGCCATCCAGGACCTACATACTAGGCAGAGGAAGGCCCAAGAAATTGTCAAAGACTCCTGTCACTCAAGCCATAGACTGTTCTCTCTGCTACCACAGCAAGCGGCACCGGAGCGCCAAGTCTGGGTCCAAAAGACTCATTAACAGCTTCTACCCCCAAGCTATAAGACTTCTAAACAATTAATCAAATGGCCACCTAGACTATTTACATTGCCCCCTCCACCTTTGTTTTTACACTGCTACTACTTGCTGTTTATTATCTATGCATAGTCACTTTACCCCAACCTACATGTACAAACTACCTTGACTAAATCCTCAAAAAAAAGCATTAAGGTTCTTACAGGTTCAACAGAAAGACAATGTAACCCAATGAGCCCATTTCAGCCATTACCGGGGTGTGTTTTACAGGTCATTACAAACATTTAAATAGTTATAAAATTAATGGTACAAAATGACAGGCACAAGCAAGAGTATGAAATAGTCACAGCCCTTGCTGCAGGAACTAGGGGTGCTGCAGCACCCCTGAAAAATCATAATTATATATATTACTGCAGGTGAGAAACTTTCAAAAGAGTGAATACTCACAAAGCCGCCAGCCCAGACGGCATCAGAGTATGCTAACCAGCTGGCAGGCATCTTTTCGGACATCTTCAACCTCGGACAGTCCCCCCCCCTATCCACATCGATGGAACAGTAGTGGAGAGGGTAGCAAGTTTTAAGTTCCTCGGCATACACATCACAGACAAACTGAATTGGTCCACTCACACAGACAGCATCGTGAAGAAGGCGCAGCAGCGCCTCTTCAACCTCAGGAGGCTGAAGAAATTCGGCTTGTCACCAAAAGCACTCACAAACTTCTACAGATGCACAATCGAGAGCATCCTGGCGGGCTGTATCACCGCCTGGTATGGCAACTGCACCGCCCTCAACCGTAAGGCTCTCCAGAGGGTAGTGAGGTCTGCACAACGCATCACCGGGGGCAAACTACCTGCCCTCCAGGACACCTACACCACCCGATGTCACAGGAAGGCCATAAAGATCATCAAGGACATCAACCACCCGAGCCACTGCCTGTTCACCCCGCTATCATCCAGAAGGCGAGGTCAGTACAGGTGCATCAAAGCTGGGACCGAGAGACTGAAAAACAGCTTCTATCTCAAGGCCATCAGACTGTTAAACAGCCACCACTAACACTGAGTGGCTGCTGCCAACACACTGACACTGACTCAACTCCAGCCACTTTAATAATGGGAATTGATGGGAAATGATGTAAATATATCACTAGCCACTTTAAACAATGCTACCTTATATAAATGTTACTTACCCTACATTATTCATCTCATACGCATACGTACATACTGTACTCTATATCATCGACGGTATCCTTATGTAATACATGTATCACTAGCCACTTTATACTATACTATGCCACTTTGTTTACATACTCATCTCATTTGTACATACTGTACCCGATACCATCTACTGTATCTTGCCTATGCTGCTCTGTACCATCACTCATTCATATATCCTTATGTACATATTCTTTATCCCCTTACACTGTGTACAAGACAGTAGTTTTGGAATTGTTAGTTAGATTACTTGTTATTACTGCATTGTCGGAACTAGAAGCACAAGCATTTCGCTACACTCGCATTAACATCTGCTAACCATGTGTATGTGACAAATAAAATTTGATTTGATTTGATTTCAAGGAGACCACCTCATCCCAGAGCCCAAGAAAAAACAAAGTGACATGCCCAAATGACTATTGCCCCATCGCATCACCCCAGTCATCATGAAGTGCTTTGAGAGGCTGGTCATGGCCAATATCAAGGCCAGCATCCCAGGCACACTGGACCCACTCCAATTTGTCTACCGCTCCAACAGATCCACGGAAGATGTAATTTCCATCGCTATTCACACAGCTGTAACACATCTGGAAGAGGAACACCTCTTTTATACACTTAGGTTAGAGTCATTAAAACTCGTTTTTCAACCACTCCACAAATTGCTTGTTAACAAACTATAGTTTTGGCAAGTCGGTTAGGACAGCTACTTTGTGCATGACTGTCACGGATGTCGTCTGGAGATAGAGAGGAGGACCAAGATGCGGCGTGGTAAGTCTTCATCATTTTAATGGAAAAAAACTGAACACTACAAAACAACAACGTGACAACCGTGCCGCTACTCAACCACTGTGCTAACAAGCAACATAACATAGATAATCACCCAATCCACAATGACAAAACAGGCTACCTAAATATGGTTCCCAATCAGAGACAATGACTAACACCTGCCTCTGATTGAGAACCATATCAGGCCAAACACAGAAACAGACAAACTAGACATACAACATAGAATGCCCACTCAGATCACACCCTGACCAAACAAAACATATAAACATACTAAGCAAACTATGGTCAGGGCGTGACAATGACACAAGTCATTTTTCCAACAATTGTTAACAGACAGATTATTTCACTGTATCACAATTCCAGTGGGTCAGAAGTTCACAGACACTAAGTTGACTGTACCTTTAAACAGCTTGGAAATTTCCATAAAATGATGTCATGGCTTTAGAAGCGTCTGATAGGCTAATTGACATCATTTGAGTCAATTGGAGGTGTACCTGTGGATGTATTTCAAGGCCTACCTTCAAACTCAGTGCCTCTTTGCTTGACATCATGGGAAAATCTAAAGAAATCAGCCAAGAAAATAAATTGTAGACCTCCACAAGTCTGGTTAAGGTACCACGTTCATCTGTACAAACAATAGTATGCAAGTATAAACACCATGGGACCACGCAGCCATCATACCGCTCAGGAAGAAGATGCGCTCTGTCTCCTAGAGATTAACGTACTTTGGTGCGAAAAGTGCAAATCAATCCCAGAACAACAGCAAAGGACCTTGTGAAGATGCTGGAGGAAACAGGTACAAAAGTATCTATATCCACAGTAAAACGAGTCCTATATCGACATAACCTGAAAGGCCGCTCAGCAAGGAAGAAGCCACTGCTCAAAAATCGCTATAAAAAAGCCAGACTGCGGTTTGCAACTGCACATGGGGACAAAGAACCTACTTTTTGGAGAAATGTCCTCTGGTCTGATGAAACAAAAATAGAACTGTTTGGCCATAATGACCATTGTTATGTTTAGAGGAAAAATGGAGAGGCTTGCAAGCCGAAGAACACCATCCCAACCATGAAGCACAGCGGTGGCAGCATCATATTGTGGGGGTGCTTTGCTGCAGGAGGAACTGGTGACCTTCACAAAATAGATGGCATCATGAAGTAAAATGATGTGGATATATTGAAGCAACATCTCAAGATATCAGTCAGGATGTTAAAGATCGGTCGCAAATGGGTCTTCCAAATGGACAATGACCCCAATCATACTTCCAAGGACGCCTACTAACCTGACTCAGTTACACCTGCTCTGTCAGGAGGAATGGGCCAAAATTCACCAAACTTATTGTGGGAAGCTTGTGGAAGGCTACCCGAAACGTTTGACCCAAGTTAAACAATTTGAAGTCAATGCTACCAAATACTAATTGAGTGTATGTAAACTTCTGACCCACTGGGAACGTGATGAAAGAAATAAAAGCTTAAATAAATCCTTCTCTCTACTATTATTCTGAAATTTCACATTCTTAAAATAAAGATCCTAACTGGCCTAAAACAGGGAATTATTACCAGGATTAAATGTCAGGAATTGTGAAAAACTGAGTTTAAATGTATTTGGCTAAGGTGTACTTCCGACTTCAACTGTAAGTGAGAATGCTGTTCATTAACTACAGTTCAGAATTCAACACTATTGTTCCCTCCAAGCTCGACACCAAGCTCAGAGCTCTGGGTCTGGACACCACCCTCTGCAACTGGATCCCAGACTTTCTGACGGACAGACCACAGACTGTGTGGATTGGCAATAACACTTCTTCCACACTGACTCTTAACACAGGGCCCTCCAGAGGAGTGTACTCCTTGTTCACCCACAACTGTGTGGCTTTGCACGACACCAACTCTATCATCAACTATGCTGACAACACCAAGGTTGTAGACCTGATAACCAACAACGATGAGTCAGCCTATAGGGAAGAGGTAAGTGAACTGGCATTGTTGATTGATTGGAAGCAGAGGGAACATTCCTTGATCCACAATACTTATTTTAAAATTTACAAATAAATTCATTAAAAATCCTACAATGTGATTTTCTGGAATTTTTTCTTCTCATTTTGTCTGTCATAGTTGAAGTGTACCTATGATGAAAATTACAGGCCTCTCTCATCTTTTTAAGTGGGAGAACTTGCACAATTGCTGGCTGACTAAATACTTTTTTGCCCCACTGTACATTGTTTTAGTGACTGAGCTAGTACTTCTCTGCCAAAGATTGTTGTAGGGGGTAGTTAAGACACCTTTCTCATTATGGTCACTATGGTAAACTAAGCCCCAGTCATTGTTAAGAAAGACCCATTAAAGGGATTGTCTGCTTGGTGTCATCTCTAGCTGATCTCTGGGACGGGCATCCCTGAACAACAAGCCCCTGGTGCCTGGGGGAGGGGGGCAGGCTGAGCTCCAGCACACCCTCCAACTGGTCAGAGCAGCAGCAGAGAGATTCCTGTTTGAGGACAGAGCAGTAAAGAAATTGTCTAGGAAGGGTGAAATTAAAAGCTGTAACACATCAAACTTAGAGTCCTCACCAACCAAGGCCCAGAGAAAACAATTACATTTGTACCATGTTTTTAAACCAGTTTGCTTCCTTATTGAATAAAGGAGGCCTTTTTTCTACACCTTGTGGAATGAACGACCAGGTTGTACTTCCAGGGAGAAGCCAGACAAACAAGGAAAATATAAGTGTATATATTTTTTATCAATAAAATGTTATTTGTCACATGCTTCTTAAACAGAAGGTGTAGGCTAAGTGTGAAATTATTCCTTACAGGTCTTTTTCCAACAATGCTGAGTTGTGACACGAGGAATAAATACACAGTTACTAACGAATAATAGAAACGAGTACAAATAACATAGCTATATACAGGGAGTACCACTACCAAGTCGACGTGCAGGGGTACGAGGTAGGGGTAAAGTGACTAGGCAACAGGATAGATAGTAGACAGTAGCAGCAGCGTATGTCTGTGTGCGTGTATGTGAATATGTGTATGACGTAAGTATGCATGTGTGCGCATGTTATGTGTGTATGTGTGTGTTGGGGTGTAAATGTAAGTATATGTGAGTGTGTGGGTATATAATATTGGCCTCACCAGATCAAGGGCCAAGATGTTTGCTAGCAGCTGCATGAGTGAATCATTGGATAGAGCTCCATCCAGGAGCTTCAGTCTATGAATGGCAGTGCCCACACTGGCATAGGCAATAGTGGAGGGCAGGGACACAGAACTTATACTCTAAAGACAGGGAGATACTCACGGGATCAGCAGAAATAGGTTTGACCAGTCTTTTGTACTAATCTGTTTAGATGACAGAGCAGTTGACAGACCCACTTTGTGGACAAGGAACATAATACCAGGTTGTGCGACAGAAAATAATGTATTTAACAATTGGGAGTTAGTGATTTGGGAGCAGCATGCATCCTTAATCCCTGAGGCAGGATTTCATAGGAGTAGAGGAATAGGTTTCAAATTCAGGAGTCAGGAATGGGTCGAATCCAGATACAATCAAACAGCCCAGTCAAAATGGCCTTGACTGTATCCCAGTGACTAGTTGCCTCTGGCAACATCGTGTGAGATTCATGGGAAATCAGGCAGTTGAATGTACGGGCATGGGTCTATCACACCGCATAATACAGGATTACACAAACTCAGCCCCCCGTCTCCCAAATAAACCGCTGACACATAATCAAAGTTATGGCTGCTGTGTGCCCTTTACCACACACAGGGCTGCATGATTTCTTTGAATAAATTAAACACAAGCTATTATCATCATTCATCAAATAAGTGCCATGCACATATCACATAGAATAACAATGAGATGTTTGTTTTTCTATGCTAAAACTATTGGTGGGTGCTTCCTAAAATACTTGACTTGTAGGCCTAAATGTTTCTGCATTGCTAGTATCAACAGTCACACCTCGCCATGAGCTACCAAATGTCTGCCCCTACCTGTGGCTGCCAGTGCAATGTAGGAGTGGACATGCCTGCGCAAGGCATGGAGGTTGTGAGGGATTATGGGTATGCCATGAAGAATTGGCTCCGGGAAGTCAGAGGGTAACACAGAAGCCAGGTCCCACTTTAACCCTGCCACCACCACAAGTTCCCACTGCTGCAAAACACACACATTACATTCAATCAACCATAAACTCCAACTGCTGCATATTTTTTTACTGCTGCATTTTTTAAAATTCACACACTTATCAAGAGAACATCCCTAGTCATCCTTACTGCCTCTGATCTGTCAGCCTCACTAAACACAAATTCTTTGTTTGTAAATGATGCCTGAGTGTTGGAGTGTGCCCCAGGCTATCTGTAAATTTAAAGAACAAGAAAATTGTTCCATTTGGCTTGCTTAATATAAGGACTTCCTATTTTATTTTTACATTTAGACTTTTACTTAAGTAGGATTTTACTCTGTGACTTTCACTTTTACTTTAGTCATTTTCTATTAAGGTATCTTTACTTTACCAAATTGTCATACTGAGTCAATTTTTCCACTATGTCTAAATAAAAATGTACAAGCAACCAAAAAAATGTCAATTTCTTGTTTTGACGTGAAGGAGCGGTCAAATACAAAACATTTAAAAATAGGTTGCTTGTATTTTGACATAACTCTTGCAGAGCTGGTGAATGGTAGCTTGAATGGTAGCTTTCTGGTCAGAGAGGAGATCTCATCATATTCATAATCTGTTTTCTTGTAGCTTTTGTACTGTAGTCCTCCAATGTGTCTCTATTTTGTGATACTATTTAGAGATGATGGTGATGCCCAACTGGTATTTTCCAGGGACAGAAAGTTATACAATGTTCGAAGCAAACCAGATGGCACCATTTTCTTGCTTTTTATTTATTTACGGATAGCCAGGGACACACTCCAACATAATTTACAAAGGAGGAATGTGTTTAGTGAGTGCGCCAGATCAGAGGCAGTAGGGATGTTCTCTTTATATGTGCATGAATTGGAGCATTTTCCTGTCCTGCTAAGCATTCAAAATGTAATGAGTACTTTCAGGTGTCAGGGAAAATGTATGGAGTTAAAAGTACATTATTTTCTTCAGGGATGTAGTGAAGTAAAAGTAACATATAAATAGTAAAGTACAGGTACCCCGAAAAGCTACTTAAGTAGCGCTTTAAAGTATTTTTACTTAAATACTTTACACCACAAATTATGAGATAGTAAGTCATTTTTATGAGATATGTAAGTCATAATTATGAGATAAGTCATTATGAGATGCGTTTAGGCGATCTGTATCACATGAATCCAATGTGCACTTTGCATCAAGGATAACATTATGTATATCCTTTAGTGTGGGTGTTTGTGTGCAGACGTGCGTGAGAGAGTTTGTGGTGATATTGTTCCATATTAATGGTTTGGAGAGTTTTTTTTATGTGAATTGGTGACTGTTTGATGACATCTGGATGATGTCAGATTTAATTAATTCATAAATTCAAGAATATAAATTGAAGAATATAACTTAGAAATGCCTCATGAGCAATGGTCAGAACCCAAAATATAAGCTTGTTTTACTCCATTGTTTATAAAGAATGGAATTGTAAACAAACACTGTATAGCTTCAAAACATAGTTAAAACAAAGGTTACATATGTAACCATGGTTATGTGAGCTTAATGGATCACTCCAATATATTGGTATCACTCCGCAGCGGAGGGATACATCCGAGGTGAAGATTTACAGATTTACTCTCGTATACACCTGTGTCAGACAGAATCAAAGGATGTTCACATGCCTATCTGACAGAACCTTCGGGAGGAATGAAGGGTTGGAGCAGAGAGATATACTCCTCCCCCCGGGGTCCATCCGGTAGCACTCAGAACTTACCGAAAGAGAATGGAGCTCACCCACCCACATGGAAGTAATCGCTACCAAAAATCACCTTCATAGTGAGGTGTTTCAGGGAGGCAGACTTCAAACGGTTGGAAAGGCGGCTTTGCCAAAGCTGCCAAGACCACATCCAGATCACAGCTCGCCATTGAGGGGTTCCTAGCTGGACGCAGGTGACAAACCCCCTTCATAAAACTGGAGACCAAGGGATGGCGCCCCACTGGCCTGTCCATCGACCAAACATGGCAGGCAGATATTGCAGCCAAATACCCTCTCAGTGTAGAGGCTGTTAAGCCCTCATCTAAGCGAGACTGCAGGTATTGGATGACATACTGCACCCCGCATGACTCGGGCACAACCTCAATACCAGTGCACCAAGAGCAGAACAACCGCCAGTGCAACTGGTATGCCACGGTTGTAGCCGGTGCCCTTGTGCTCTACATGGTGTTCATTTCATCCCCTGTAGTCCTAACATGAACCATTGGTGCCTTTCAGTAGCCAAGCCCACAGACTGAGGCGGTGCGGCCTCGGATGCCACAGGGTTCCCCCGGCCTGAGGCAGCAAGTCAGGTCTCAGGGGAAGTTGCCAAGGTGTCCCACACAACAGGGACAGGAGAAGGCTGAACCAGGGTCGTCTGGGGCAGTATGGGGCCACCAGAAGCAGACAATGCTCTGCCATCCTGGTCCTGTCCAACACAACCTGGATCAGGGAAAAAGGGGGGAAATGCGTAAAGCTCCAGCCCTGGCCAATCATGAGCCAGAACATCTGACATGGAGTACCAAAGGGGGCAGTGTGCATTGTCCAGGGAGGCAAACAGGTCCACCTGCGCCCTCCCGAACTTGTCCCACAGGTGCTGCACCACCTGGGGATGTAGGCTCCAGTCCCAAGGAGGCAGGCCCTCCCTTGAGAGCATATCTGTTGCCACACTCAGGATGTCAGGTACGCGCGCTGCGCATAGAGACACTAGACGTCCCTGAGCCCAGAGAAGTAGCTCCCTTGCTTTAAGATTGAGGTGGTGGGACCTAGGTACACCCTGATGGTTGATGTTAGCCACCACTGTGGTGTCGTCCGTTCTCACCAGGACATGTCTTCCCTTCAGATGTGGAAGGAAAGACGGCAGGGCCGGCAGTACAGCTCAGAGCTCTAGTGTATTGATGTGCCTGCCGCTCCAAGGGGGTAGCCAACAGCCGCTGGCCGACCTGCCCTTGGTCACCCCCCCTCCCGGCAGCACATCCTCAGCATCTCCACCCCACCTGAAAGGAGCGACAGCGCCACCTCAACAACGCCCTGAGGCCCTGTGTGGTCACCCACAGCTGGTGGTGACGGTGGCGCTTCGGGTGCAGCCGGTGGGAGTTGAACCACCTTATAAGAGGCCAGAAATGGAGCAGGCCTAGAGGAATCAGCAACGAGGCCACCGTCAGCAAGCCCAGCAGGCATTGGCAGTTCAGGTCGGATACCATCCGCCCCTGCCGAAAGTGGTCGAGGCAAGATAAGATCGCCTGAACCCTTCTGGTGGGCAGGCGTGCTCTCAGGACTGACTGAGTCCAATTCTATGCCAATGAAGGCCACCCTCTGGGTGTGAGTCAGATGACTCTTCTTGTCGTTTACAGTAATGCCCAGCCTGCTGATGTGGGTCAGGAGCATGTTTCTGTCTGACAGGACCTCGGTCCTGGTTGGGGAACAAATCAGCCAATCGTCCAGGTAATTGAGGATAAACAATCCTGAGGAGCCAACATGAACCATCTCAGGGTCCCTGCGAACCTTAACGGTCTGCTCTAGAATGTCATCAACCCCTGGGCCAAACGTCAGGCCTGCAGGGTGATGGGGTGAGTGGCAAATGTGCTCTAGAGAGCAGGTGGCAGGCGGGATTGGGCCAGCCAGAGATGGCGCCGGGAGGTAACCAGCTGCACCATGGCCCGTCCGTTGACATGGGCCACATCCCTCTGAAGCAGGGAAAGCAGACGAGACACCTCCATCACTTCCCAGAGGATCTCCTATGTGCCCTTCTGCAGCCAGGAAAACAGATTCTGCAGGTAGGCCTGCAGAGCCAACTGGGGGCTATGAAGCCCCGTTGGCGGCTTCTGATGGCCTGTCAGCCTGGTAGCCCCGCTCACGGGGGTGAACAGTGCCGGCATCGCCCCCCAGGAACAGCCTATCACTGGCCAACAGAGAACAGCTGTCCTCGCCATCGAAGCTATCAACCTCCTGACACAGGGCATGCGCCCTCCGTTCAAGGTGGTCCCAGCGGTCCGACTCATGCTCCTGTCCAGGACTGGTAGCAGACGGGCTCTGCCTGCAGTGGCTCCGGCCACACTTCCTGGGAGGGGTGCTGGGTCCAGTAGAGAGACTAACAGCTCGCTGACTTACACACCACTCCTGAGGGAGCTCGTCCCCAGCCTGAGCACAAGCCTGGCTGACCCACTCGCGTATGGCCTCCAATCGCGTCAGGTGCAGGCGTTCTGAGAACACCACACAAAACAGGCATCCAGTAGGGCGCTCCACCGCCCTAACCGTGTGACTCAAACCCAGGCAGGGCATACACTAGGTATGTTGATCCCCAGGGGGGATGCCACCATCATACCTGTCACAAAGGGAAGCCATAAGTTCAGCCAAGCCAACAAAGTTACAGAGCAGGGGTCCGAGGCCCTGGGAGAGCTTATGTCGTGACCCCTTGGAGGAATAGGAACCCGGTGAGAAATAAATGACCCAGTACCTCTGCAAACACAGGGGCAGACCGCTGTGGGAAAAACAGGCAGACAAAAAAACAGCAACCAGGTAATGGATTTAATTAGTTTTTTTTTTGTTTTATGCCAACTGTAATATTAACTACCGGTTTAATGCACACGGAGTTGTCGTGTATTGCTAACGAAACGACAAACCACGTGCAGAAGATACAGATCAACCGCGCGCAGCACTCAAGAGGGGCTGGGCATGTGGCCAGCTGCTCCAGGCTGCAAACAGCCTGTGAGTATACATCCACGCAAGATATTATACTTACCAGTGACATACCAAGCGAACTTCAGAAAGTTTATACCTCAAACCATACGGCCATCCGCAAAGAAAATGAAAGAGAACGTGTGTCGCGGCCATGGGGTCTATATATAGGGGCGGACACCAGCCATGACACAGGTGTACACGGAAGTAAATCTGTAAATCCTCACCTCAGATGTATCCCTCCACTGCAGTGATACCAATATATTGGAGTGATCCATATAGTGAAACATGACTATCATTTTGATCTCATGGATAGTCAGTCCTTGTATCCATATGTGAGAGTCCTTGTGTATACTACCAGTATGTATTTGAGTGCTTTGTTAGTTTGAATCCCAGATTGCCCCTTTAAAGGGGGCAGATCTGCAGGACTATTCAACATCCATGATCCAGACTTACTCTCTCATAGTCAGATTTGTTTTTGGGTAGTGGGAACAGGCATCCATAGGTACGAGTTCTAGCTAGCTGTGAAATGTCCTCTTGCCCCTAACACTGTGGGACTTTCAGAAACGCTCGAGCTGTCACACCTGGCCAGGATACCAGTCAGCATCTCTGGGATTTTTTTGTGAATGGTGGCAATGCAACTTCAGACATTTCACTTTAAACCAAGGAAATCATTTATTCAAAATGTTCATTTTTACAGTAACATTTGAATAGTATTTTGTATAATTTTCCTTCATTAAGTTACTTAACCATGTTACAAACATGCACTCATTGAAAATAGTTTTTTTTCCACCAAAAGGGTCAGTGCGCTGTAGCTTCTCTAAATTCCTTTGGAAATGTAGGTGGCATACAAACAAGTCAGCTGTACATTATCTTTACTTGTGAAACCGACATTGCCTCAAAACTGGCAAACACATCTCTATCATTTCCACTCAATAAATGTAATGTATGTTTACAACATTTATGTATTTCAGTTTGTAAATGACATCCTCACTTGCACATCAGAAAGGAATTCCATAATATCACTTTGATAGTCAGGATGTTGAATGAATGTTAATCTGTAATCCATCTCGTGGCCTTTACTCTTATCTCCCATAACAATGATAGAGCATTTGGCAGGGGAAAAACAGTTCATACGTGCATGTGTTGTGGGCAGTTTAGTGAATGATGGTACGTTGGGGAGAAAGAGGGGAAAGGTGGGGACTGAGAGGGTGCAGCCTTGCTCAGCTCCATACTCAGTCCATGGCCATTGTGACAGGCATAGCGGTTTCCAGATCACGGGACTCTGAGTTCTGCAGCTCCCGGCGGATCTCTGCAGAAATCTGGGGGTGTGTCTGCACCTTAAGTAGCTCCAGTAGAGCAGCCTTTTGTTCGGATGCCAAGTCGGCCTTGTAGCGTTGTGCCAGGGTAAGCAGACTCTGGTGCCACAGCACAGGAAGGACACGCTTCTCACTGCGGAAGGACAGGAAGTGGCCGACCAGGGCATCCAGGACACGGAAGGGCAGGGCATATTTTTTATCCAGTAAGAGTCGCAGGAAGATGCTGTTGGCTCCATTGTATTCCATCTCTGCCAGTTTCAGCATGGCAGCGCTGCAGAGAGAATCAGCCATTTGTTACCTGCATTATTTTCTGACAAGCCATGCTGTTCTACTACCTTAAATACTGTTGTACCATACATTCACATGAATTCCCACTTACATGATCAGCAACAGTCAAGCTGCAACGGTTAAAAACCAAGTCCCAAGCCAAGTGGCAAGCCGAGCAGTCGCATTAGGGCATCATAGACCTTACAAAATTGCACACATAACACAGGTAAAAGAGTGTCTCTTACCTGGAGTGCAGTACAGGGATTGAGCACTTAGTGAGTATGCTGCCAATGATGATAGCCTCCCTCAGAGTACATGTTCCAGATTCACAGAGCGGGATGAGGATGCCTGAGTGAGAAAAATAGAAATGTGTGAACACACAGTAACACAAACATATGCTGGGTTAAGGGGTACAAAGTCATTACCTGGAAACAAATAGATAAAATACTGTACAACACATAGTACAAATGCACAAAAAATGTTAAAAGCTGCAATATGTAACTTTTTGGGCAACCCAACCAAATTCACAAAGAACTGAACCTTCTAAATCTGATTCAGTCTGATCTGGTTAGACAATACTGCCACCTAGTGACAATGACTATCTTTTGGCTGATTGCCAAAATGAACTCAGAACAAAACCCACTAAGTAGTATCTTTGGCAAAAATGTTGAATACCTGACAGATAATGTGTATTATCTTAATTACTTTCACCCCCCATTATTACATCCTGGCAACCATACATTGATTATCAACCAAGCTTTTAAATTATCTACCTGACTATTTCTCTCCCCTTTGATACATGTTCTTGATTTGTCTCACCTTTGAACCATGCCCCTGGCTTGAAAAGAGCCTTCTTCAGGGCCATGTACAGGTGGAAGTTTAGTTTTTTATACTCTGCAATGTCATCTCGTATCCTTGGCAGTAGCACCAAGTTGTAGAACCGTTGGGCCATTCGCTCCTTCAGATTGGATGAGAAGATTCTGTTCAGAAAAAAGAAAAATCAAGAGTATATATATCCATAAGGTGCTTTCTAATAATTAAACAAAGGTTTTTTATAGATGTTAACAAATCATCCTGTTAATTTTTTATCAGACCTTGTTGCCTGGTACATAGCAGCCGCAGTCCAGGTCTCAGGCTCTGTCAAGTACAGAACCTGCTCCCAGTTTGACAGTGCTGGAATGATCTTGAAAGCTTTGGGCAGCTTGCCGCTACGATATCTTGACAGAACCTGGAGCAACCGAAAAAAAACAAGTTCATAATATTTGGTAATATTCAGCCTCTGACTGAAATCTGATTAAGTGGAAAACAACATGTGGCCAAGCAAATTAATACAGGAGGACGCAGGTGCATGGCTTACCTTGTTGACACCTTTGTACACTTCAATGATCCTTGGGTCCAGCTGGGGCATGGGTCTTCCTGACACCTCAGACATCACTGTCCCCACCTCTGTCTGCTTCTCTGTGATCTTCTCCATGATGATGTCTGCTAGAGTTCGTCTGAAGAAAACCCCAGAACAAGGACAACACTGAGGAAATCCATATTCAGCTACAAAGTTATGATTCTTTTTTGGAAGAGACAACATGAAATTCCCTTTTATGGCATGATAGAGCTGTTGTCATTCAATTGAATCTAGGTGTCTTTAACACACAAAATAAAAAAAGACAGAAAATGGCAAATCATTCATCATCAAGATTTTTCACTGTAATAACAGTTTTTAGCTCAGTGGTTTGGCTCAGAGTTTTGGGGCCTCATGCTGTACCTCATGGGAGGATTTTTGTTCATGAACATCTGCATAGCTTTCTCATCCTCTGGGTCCACCACCACTTCTGTACCACAGTTAGCCTCTGCCTCCTCACCGGCCCCGGCTTCACCCAGTGCCGGCCACTCCTCATCAGAGTCTGCATCCTGAGAATCTGGCCCTGCAAGGACATAAGACAACATCGATATTCCATGAAACTGTACCACCAGTATAACTGAGCATAGCACAACACTTCAAGAATAACAATGACTGGAATTGACCTCCATGCAAACGTTCTCAGTAGTCAAGTGTAAAGTAATGTGTGGTTGTTGTGGATAGCTAACTAGCAAGACAAAAAAACTAAAGCAGATAGGCATTTTCTGGCTTGCAAATCCACCTCAACGTTACCTAAAACAGTGGCTTGCTTTTTCTTGACCTCTGGTGCCAAACCATATTCTGTCTGTAGTTCTTCTTGTTGGATTCGTGCCTGCTCCAGGATCTTCCTTGATAGGCGTTCGTCCACGTACTCGTCCTCATCTTCATCTTCTCCCCGTTGATCCCTGGTCTTCACTCGGCCATGTACTCGAACCATATCCCCTTGAAGAATCTGGTCAGCAAGCGCAACCATTCCGTCGCCACTTTTCTCCCCACCTCCACATTTGGGTTTCTTCACTTTCGGCATCTGTGCTAGTTTATTATACAGACCTGTTAGAAATGTACTATTAATCTAGCTAGTTAGTTTAACAATTCATAAAGTAGCTAATGTGGAAATTCTCACCAAAGTTCCAGTCAACACACGTGCTTTTTTTTTATCCAACGGAAGTGACGTACTATCGGAGACGAAACATTATACAAGAGACATTTAGAAAAGGAAACATCGCATATGTCTTTGGTATGTATTACTGAATATATTGGAATTGTTCGATCTTCAAAAAAATTATATGAACAAAATTAGTGTATTAAAATGTTATTCGCACGAGAAAAACGTAGGCGCAGACAGATTACCTAATTTCCTCCTAATACCGGAAACAGACCGTTTTTCAGCAGGAAGCGTGTACATTTTCGTAGTAAGAAAATAACAACCGTCTTGAATCAATGGGGGTGACTTGGTGAGATTCTATTGTTTGCTTTTTTTAAATCAAACTTGTATCTAACAAAATATAAATTGCTAGCTAGCTACGTTACTTATCACACCTGGTATTTTACATAGCCCTAGATCCCATGTGGATCCACATGAAACAGTACACAACTCAATGATCTGTCACTTGGTTGATTTTTCTTCCAAGCTTTCTATCATCTTACATCACCATTCAGATCTGATATTGTTTCAATATGGGATTTTTGGAAATCAGTAAATTAATGCTGAACAATATCTTAATGTTATTAACAGTTATACTCTGTGTGCTGTCTCCCTTGCTTAGTGTGTGTCAGGTGCCTTTGGCAGAGGGAAAGAGTGTGCAGCAGACAATAGACATTCTGCACAAGAAGTTGGAGCAGTTGAGCGCTGTGAAGCAGGGAAACTTTACTGTGGACTGTGAGACGTACCATGCCACAGGAAATGCCAGCGGTAACTAAAGTTGTACTGCAAAGCTATGACATAAACAAAATTGTCTTTCATATCTTGTCATGTAATTCAGTGGACTACATCCTTCAAATACCCACAAGGGGGCAACAACCGTCTTTCTTTTCTCTCTGTTTGTCACAGGCCAGCCCACCAAACTCCTGTATGTGATGCATAACTCAGAAACCCCCCTGAGCTGCTTAGCCCTGTTCGAAGGAGGTCCCTGCCTCACAGCAGATGGAAACTTTGACGTGCTCATGATTAAGCTGAAAAGCCACTTCCAGAACGCCAAGGGGCACAAGGTAGAGAGCCGTGGTTCCCGCTACCGCTATTGTGATTTCCTGATAAAGGTTGGAGCAGTAACAATGAGCTCCAGCGCTAGGGGAATATCAGTAGAGGTGAGTGGTCTGTACAGACAATTATCAAAATGGAGGGTAAAGTTTAAAAAAAATCTGTGTTACACTTTTTCTAAACTGATGTCCACGATCAAATCTCTTTAATTGTTTAGGTGGAGTACTGTCCCTGTGTGGTCCCTGGGGACTGCTGGAACCTGATGAAAGAGTTCATGCAAAGCTTCCTGGGCCCCAGCATCCCGGAGCTGCCCTCTGTGTTCGCCACCAAGCCTGAGGGCCTCTATGTGCCTGCGGACTGTGTTGACACCATGACCCAGTACCTGGAGTTGTTCAGCAAAGTGCGCAAACAGCAGGTGCTCCCAGGGACCACACGTTGACATCTTCATGGTAGCAGGATTGTCCTGGATAATCTCAGCCGATAAAGAAGCACCACCAAGAGTACAGCAGTACTTCCTCCACACCCCAACACAAGCAACATGTAATCTTAAACCACAATGTTGTGTAACTTAAATTGTACTGAGTGTCAGTACAGCAACTCAAACTTTTTGAAGCATTTCACAATCACTGCAAGGAATATATCATGGCAAAAATGAGAACAAAACCTTACTGGTTGAAGTCTGAACTCTTGAAGGAATAATGATGTGTCCCAAATGTGTCTTGTGGATTATCCTTGTGAGTAATCGGTTTAAAGGACCTTCAGTTTAGATACCAATGTTGTATCTGGGCATTATGGTCCTACTAATAGTTGGTTATTTTTTATTTAAAAAATTGTCTGACTTAGTAACACTGTTTTTTTTTTAAAACTCAATAAACCTATGTTTACCTTACTTGATTAAGATCCTCTTTTTCATAACAGTATTTTTGGAAATATATTAGACTTATTAACCATATGTATATTTTGTATACTGTTGCTGGTGTTTTTCACCAAGTACAGTCCTGTCATGAATGGTTTATAGGGGACTTTGTCAGCTGTTATGAATAGGAAAAGTATGCCAATAATGTATCAGTCTCCAGGTGAAAAGCCATGACTTGTAAAAATGACATAGGGTTTACCAACTGAGCTCATGAGGACTACTATGGGTAATAACAAAAATGGTTTGGTATGGTAATAATAACCATCCGATCAGTTTGGATCTTTTCACGACCATAGTAATGAACGCTACATCCTGTCTGTACCAATGAGAGCTAAAGCTCGACGGAAGAGGGATCAGTTCAATCCAATCAGAATGACTTGATTCCAGGACCGAAATAGTTCGGTTGTCTCGAGGTCTAAAACAGCTTTCGCGTGCAGATGATGGCGGTAAATAGAAGCGAAATTCATTTTGTATTTTTTACAAATACAACAAACAGTTATTTTATGGATCAACTACTGACATTGTCGTGTACTGTTTTGTCAACCTCTGAAAGTTATGGGTTCATGTTACGGTTAGCTAGATAGCTACATTGCAGGTTTTCTGAGTATCTGTGACTTTATTTGTATATTGACCTCCCGGTGTGTTGTTTGAAGATGTACTCAAAAGTTTATATACGACACATTTAGCTTTGTTTACATTGCGGCTCTGTGGATTCTAGCAAGCTAGCTAGTTAGATGACAAAATCGCAGTGATTTTTTTTCACCCCCTCCGTGTAGTCAACCATATCAACTAGAAGTTGTTCAGTGTTCACAAGTGTGGATTTCAGACTAGTCTTTGTTCTGATGGCTAGCAAGCCTAGCTAGCTTAGCAAATGCTAGCCATCAGGCTATTGTTTCTCTGCAATGTGTTAAACTAAATAAATACATTACACCGGTATAAGGGACACCATTAAGAGGACATTTTACATTTTCTTTATTTGATCACAATGTCGGCAATTGTACCATTAGCCAAATGATTGAAGAAATACAGTGAATGTGTTGTAAAACTTAATCGCCCTAGCTAGCTAACCATCATAGCTAGCTAGCTGGGTAGTTAACGTTAGCTGACGTTACCAACAAGTAGCTAGATATCTGTCTATTGGCGAGCTAGGTAACGTTAAAGCTAATTAAACATGACAATAAGTTGGAACTTGCTAGTTAAGTGAACAAGAACACACTCTAACCCGCTTCGAGTGGTCAGCTGGAGTGAGTAGCTAACGTTACATTTTCATTGTGGCACGAGCCGAGACGCCACGTTATATGGCAAAACTGGTGCAAGTTGGCAAGCCAAGATGGAAAACTGCTAACCTAAGTGAACTAGTTAGTAGTTCGAACGAAATGATTGGTCGCCAAACCAATGCATGTTGACCAGCAGAAAAAAAAGTATGCAGTTTGATTCCTTTGTTTGTTGTTATGGATAAATCGATTGTTTCTTAATTTTAAGTCAGACTAATAGTGTTAAACTGCTCAACTCAATTGCCTAACATGATTATGATTTGTTTATAAACTGTGTTAAATTCTGCTAAGAAACTGTCGAGTAAATGTTCAGACATAGTGAACCAGCTACATGCTTTAAGTTTGTTAGAAACGTGTTTGCTTTGCTCAAATTAATGTCTTAATCTGTCAACTGTTAAGTAAAAAAAAACTCGCTATACAAGCACAACCTCTTTTCCGATTTTATTTTCAGTTTATTCAGGATCCCGAACCAGACATGAGTGAAGCTGATTGATTGCACCTGTGAAGGTCCCTTTGCTTATGTTGAAAGAACACTGACCTAAATCAGAGCGCAGTGTTTTTTACAGTAAGTAAAACAAGCTTACATGGTGTGCAAGTTCATATTCTTGGTCCTCAATCTTTTCCACACACTACACCAGTCAGTTTACTTTCTAATAGAGAACACATTTTGTATCTGAAATTAAGTGGTTGATTTCTATCCCTGTGATTTACTGAAGTTGATCTTATTTTCCCTCCTGCAGGATGAGCTGCTGCTTGGCACAGAGGCGTGTGTCCTGACGCTGTGGGCAGGCACATGTGCATTTGGAGAGATGGACCGCTGTAAGCACGTGGGGCGTCTTCGCCTAGGCCACGAACACTCCATCCTCAACTCACAGAAATGGCGCTGCATGGACTGCTGCACCACCGAGTCAGTGTGGGCCTGTCTCAAGTGCTCTCACGTGGCCTGTGGCCGCTTCATGGAAGAGCACTCCCTCAAACACTTCCAGGAGTCAAACCACCCCCTGGCCATGGAAGTACGGGAGCTGGATGTCTTCTGCTTCGCCTGTGGAGACTATGTGCTCAACGACAATGCTGAAGGAGACCTCAAGCTCCTGCGGGGGGCGCTCTCTACTGTGCGTAGCCCTGGCAGGCGCTCCCTGCGCTCCTCTGCAGGGGGTGACTGTAACCCCTGGGTGGGTGAGAGCGGGCCCCAGCCTGCTATGCAGACGGCCCTGTGGCACCGAAGGAAGGTGCTGCTGGGGAAGATGCTGCGCCGCTGGAGGAACCGGCAGCAGGAGGAACAGAGCCAGCGGGAGGAGAAACTTGAGCAGGAGAAGGAGGAGGTCCGGCGCCAGAAGAATGAGATGAAGAGGAGACTCATGGGAGAGATGGCCAATGTGCCACCCAGGAAGAGTGCCAGGCTGCTCACCCAGGCGCCCCGCTCAACCATCACACTTATCCCCCTGAAGTTCCGCGACCCTCCGGAGCGTCTGCCTCCGCCCAAAAAACCCTCCCTTCTATCCCTGAAGCCCCCCAGCAATGGCAGGACTCGTAAACCCAAAGTACGGAGGTACTACTCCTCCCATAAAGCGACCCGTCGTAGACTGGCCCCGGGGGTCACTGGGCTACGCAACCTTGGGAACACGTGCTACATGAACTCTATCTTACAGGTGCTGAGCCATCTGCAGAAATTCAGGGAGTGCTTCCTCACATTGGACATGTGTGAGACTGAGGAGCTGCTGGCCAAGACAAACCAGGGTGTGGCTGTGGTGGGGAGTGGTAGTGCAGTCACACCAGGCTGCCCTCTGGGACGTGGCATGGGGAAGGCAGCCAGTGGGGGTCTCCCTGCTGTCAGTAAGCAGAGCTCGCCCCCCTGCCTAAACGCGGCAGAGCTGGTCCAGCCCAAGGAGCCGCGATCCTCCACTCGCCAGCAGATGTCACTGTGCCACGAGCTGCACACATTGTTCAGGGTCATGTGGTCTGGCCGATGGTCGTTGGTGTCGCCCTTTGCCATGCTGCACTCTGTGTGGAACCTGATCCCAGCGTTCCGCGGCTACGACCAGCAGGATGCCCAGGAGTTCCTGTGTGAGCTGCTGGACAAGGTGCAGCAAGAGCTGGAGTCAGAGGGCAGCAAGCGCAGGATCGTCATCCCTATCACCCAGAGGAAGCTGTCCAAGCAGGTGCTCAAGGTCCTCAACACGATCTTTCACGGACAGCTACTCAGCCAGGTAGGGGATTCTACTCATTCCCATGACAACAGTACTCAACACATTAATTTAGGTTTGACCTTCAACACCCTATCATGGCTGAGGGTAGTCACTTGTTTATTAATCACAGTTGCAAACCAGGACTTAGATGGCGGCTCTGTCTGGGTTTTCAAACAATAACCCCTTGGTGAAATGTTTGCTTGGTTATCCCTTTGTCCCTCCAGGTGACTTGTCTGTCCTGTAAGCACAAGTCAAACACGGTGGAGCCATTCTGGGACCTGTCCCTGGAGTTCCCGGAGCGCTACCACAGCACGGAGAAGGGCTCGGCTGCGTCTCTGGCCTACCAGCGCAGCTGCTCCCTCACTGAGATGCTGGCCAAGTTCACTGAGACAGAGGCTCTGGAGGGCAGCATCTATGCTTGCAACCACTGCAACAGTTAGTACTGGGACAGAGACTAATGTCTGTTAATGGAATAGACAAATCCTCCTGTACTTTATTTTGCTGTTCTTTTTATTCAGCTATTCGACCGGAATCAAGGTTAGGGAAGTAGGCCTATAGAGAGCAATAGTAATGGCGTCTTTTTGTAGGCACTAGTGCCGCCATGGTTTGTTAGACAAAGCCTATGGGGTAATTCATGTTTTTGTAGGTTTTGGATACACACTGAAAATAAGGTCTGTGATAAGCACAAGCTTAGGAGATCTTATACATTTTGTTCCATGAGATCATAATCAACTGAAGTCACTTTTTGAATTTTTAAGCATTTAATTAAAAAAAAGCACAAACGTGTCATAATTCATAAAGATCATGTTAACTGACTGATATTATCTCATAGAACAAAACCCATAAGATCTCCTAATTATGTGTTTCCCCAAAGGAATGGTTGAATGAACCCGACGTAACTAAATTCTGTTTTCTAGGACTACACGCTGGGGAGCACTATTGTGTGTTTCTCTCTTTTCGGGCTAGATTTTATTTGACTAATTAGCCAATTGATTGATATTGAAAGTGAAACTGAGTTTGTGCTTTTGGGGTAATCACAATATAGTTCTGCTTTTCTAGTGGTCACGTCCTGTACCTCCATGTTACACTTCTGTGACCTGTATGTGTATTAATTGTCAGGGAAAAGACGGAAGACGTCCCACAAGCCCCTGGTTCTGTCAGAGGCATGTAAGCAGCTGCTGATCTACCGCCTACCTCAGGTTCTACGGCTGCACCTCAAACGCTTCAGGTTAGCTTCAAACACCCAGTTTGTCTACTGCATTTGAAGACTTGGTCTGCTTACACAGTCAAGATTTACACCCACTGATTGTCTGTCCTTCTTGGTTTCCAAATGTGTGTTATGGTTTAGTTGGTAGGATTGTATATTTATGCAAGAGGATGTCTTGTAACAAGGACAAGCATAAGATAACCAATCCCTGTTCTGTGACAGATGGTCAGGCCGGAACCACAGGGAGAAGATTGGCGTCCATGTGGCCTTTGACCAGGTTTTGAACATAGAGCCCTACTGCTGCACAGACTCAGGCCAGTCGGTTCACAGAGAGGGCTACACCTACGACCTGTCTGCTGTAGTCATGCACCACGGGAAAGGCTTTGGCTCAGGGCACTACACTGCATACTGCTACAACACCGAGGGAGGTAAGTGGGAACAAGATACCAGACACTTGCATCCAAGCTAATAACTCTGTTTTAGAATAGCCTGTAGTTTAGGCAGGATTTTCACTTGGTCTTTTCAGATTTAAAAAAACATGATGAATTGGTCAAATGTTTAGTTGTGTAGTGCAGTTGACTCTCATAAACGTTTTGCTTCCGAGTATTTTTTATTTTATACTTTTTTTTAACCTTTATTTAACTAGGCAAGTCAGTTAAGAACAAATACTTATTTTCAATGACGGCCTAGGAACAGTGGATTAACTGCATTATTCAGGGGCAGAACGACATATTTTGACCTTGTCAGCTCGGGGATTTGATCTTGCAACCTTTCTGCAACCTTTCGGTCCAACGTTCTAACCACTAGGCTACCTGTTGCCCCATATAACCTGATACTGTGAGATTACATGAGTTGCTGTTGGGACTGTAGGTGGCACAGTTTACCAAGCCGTAACCAGCCCTCTCCCTGTGTGTGTTTCCAGGTTTCTGGGTCCACTGTAATGACTCTGAGATGAACGTGTGCAGTGTGGAGGAGGTGTGCAACACTCAGGCCTACATTTTGTTCTATACCCAGAGGTCTGCCTAGGCCCCTCTCCCTCCTACACCCTAGACCAGGGTGTACTACCTGACTGATGTCTACCTGGTCTGGGGGACTGAGACCTATATCTGTGTCTGTTGCCTAGAGGTCTGCCTGGGCATGTTACACTTCCTCTACCAGGCTACATCCTGGTTTACACCTAGATTTCCCTTGGCTTGAAACAACTCAGCCCACATTTGTGTGTGCTAACAGCCATGTGAGAGCTGCTGAACGTTGTACCACAAGGGAAGGCAATGTTGATCACGGTTAGTTATATATTTCACCAGGTGTCAAAGTGCTTTACATTGTATAGGAGTTAACTTGCCTCATCCTCCACCAATGTTTATCTCCCTCCTGGGATGATGAACACCAGCCATTTGGAACGGAATAGGAATTCTTCCGTGGCTAAACTAATTGAGTTTCCCTTTGTGGCTCAGGATCAGAGATTATTAATTTCATCAGGTGATTCACAGCCTGGGTGGATTACGGCAAGCCTGCAGATACTATCAGACACTCCATAACCAATGTTGCCTAGCCTACCTCTGTTCTGTATTCTCAACCACAATGAGATGTCAGCCAAGGGCATTTTAGTCTCCAACCCAGTGTCATCTGTATCTCACTATGACCTCTCTCATTCTGACACGTTCTGCTGTGGATATCTCAGGCTGTAAGGCCTTGGTCTGGGCCAACAGAATGAACGGTATAGATGGTGTGTAGATATTCCTGTATGTACTCCGTTTCCCTACCTTGAACAGAGGTATGGAGTTGTGTGGCAGAAAGCTACTTTGGAGATGGATGGGAATTGTATTGAGCCAACTGGCGTCATGCTGCACCTTTATGGAGGAGGGGCTTAGGTCGTTGATCCCATGATCAATGGGCTCCTTCTGATCTTTTATTGACTTTATTGACTTATGTCATGTGGCAGCTCTCTTCTCCTCCTACCTTAATTGTAGAGGCTATTTTAGGCTCTGGTTGGAGTCCGGTGCACTGTAACTCTGTTCATGGTTAGAAATGGATGGAAGAATGAACAAAGGACTGAGATATTGGAGAGTGTGTTGTTGGGATAATTGTTTGGGTTAAGAGGGGTATCCATTTCACTGGAGTGGAGCACCTGCAAGCAATATATGTGTGACATCATGACATGAAATCAAGATAAAATCAGGAATTCTTCAGCTTTGTAATACGTAGTTTTTTTCTACTCTGCTGTTTCTATTTGGGGTCTTAGTTTGCCAGGTTCTCAAGAGTTATTGTACTGCTGGTCTTGATATGAATCAAATACACTGAACAAAAATATAAACGCAACATGCAACAATTTTAAAGATTTGACTGAGTTAGAGTATATATAAATGAATTAATTTGCCCCTAATCTATGGATTTCACATGACTGAGAATACAGATATGCATCGGTTGGTCACAGATACCTTCTTTTTTTTTTTTTAATAGGGGTGTGGATCAGAAAACCAGTCAGTTTCTGGTGTGAACACTATTTGCCTCATCTCAACATCTCCTTCGCATATAATTTATCAGGCTGTTGATTGTGACCTGTGGAATGTTGTCCCACTCCTCTTCAATAGCTGTGTGAAGTTCCTGTATGTTGTCGGGAACCTGAACACGCTGTCGTACACTTCAGAGCATCCCAAACATGCTCAATGGGTGACATGTCTGGTGCGTAAGCAGGCCATGAAAGAACTGTGACATTTTCAGCTTCCAGGAATTCTGTGCAGATCCTTGCAACATGGGGCCGTGCATTATCATGCTGAAACATTAGGTGATGGCGGCAACTGAATGGCACGACAATGGACCGCAGGATCTCGGCACAGTATCTCTGCATTTTTAAATTGCCATCGATAAAATGCAATTGTGTTCGTTGTCCTAGCTTATGCCTGCCCATACCATAACCCCACCGCCACTCTGTTCACAACGTTGAAATCAGCAAACCGCTCACCCACACAACGCCATACACACTGTCTGCCATCTGCCCGGTACAGTTGAAACCGGGATTCATCTGTGAAGATTATCATTTGCTTTGCCCACTGGTCAGTTACGACGCTGAACTGCAGTCAAGTCAAGACCATGGTGTACATGCAGATGAGCTTCCCTGAGACGGTTTCTGACAGTTTGTGCAGAAATTCTTTGGTTGTGCAAACCCACAGTTTCATCTACTTTCCTATAGTCAACATGCCAATTGCATGCTGCCTCAACGTGAGACATCTGTAGCTTTGTGTTGTGACAAAACGGCACATTTTAGTGGCCTTTTATTGTCCCGAGCACAAGGTTCACCTGTGTGATGATCATGCTGTTTAATCAGCTTATTGATATGCCACCCCTGTCAGGTGAATGGATTATTTTGGCAAAGGAGAAATGCTCACTAACAGGGATGTAAACCAATTTGTGCACAGAATTTGAGAGAAATATGCTTTTGTGTGTATGGAACAGTTCTGGGATCTTTTATTTCTGCTCATGAAACATGGGACCAACACTTTACATGTTTCGTTTATATTTTTGTTCAGTGTAAAATTCATTTATGTGAACTGTAAAGTTGGAATAATCTAATGACGATGAATGTCTTACTTTTTAAGGTCAGGTATGGCCTTTCCATTGGCCTGTCATGATCTCTTCTGTATTGTAAAAGCACCTGTCATCAATGTAATTGTCATATGGGGTTTGCCTGACAATGATTAAACTTAAACTGTCAGTGTTTCTCACTATATTAACTTACTGTGTTTTTCTAGAGTCGATTTTTCAGGTTCAGTAAATTTCTTGATTTTGTCGCGCTAACTACTAGCACATCCAATAAGAATTCCCTTGAACATGTAAGACCTCCCTTTATCAATTTTCAAAAATAATATTAATATCCACAATCCCATAGGTGAGTTTCATCTGCACAAAGGCACCTCCTGGTGGAAAATATGGATATTTTTTTTATAAATTGATCAAGGGAGGTCTAACTGCACCTGGAAACCATGACAAATCGTTTTTTTAGGGCTCAGTCTTATCCTTTAAGTGTTCCATAGTTAGTTTATTTTGTACTGTTGCTAAGAACAATGAACTCATAAATTTTGGCAACAGAACAAACCTATATGTGTTGTCTTTCCCAAACCATTTGAAATCCAATTGGTTACCTGGTCACATGTGGATTAAAGGATTAAATAATTATTTTTAGAGGCTGTTCACGGCATTACTTTTAGAGGCTATTCACTGCATGTCTGTAAGCACATACAGTATTTTAGATGTGAAACCAATTGTAAACTCAACCCAGCCCACACTGAATTTAAAAAAAAAACTTTATTTAACTAGGTAAGTCAGTTAAGAACAAATTCTTATTTTCAATGACGGCCTAGGAGCAGTGGGTTAACTGCCTTGTTCAGGGGCAGAGCGACAGATTTGTACCATGTCAGCTCGGGGATTCAATCTTGCAACCTTTCGGTTACTAGTCCAATGCTCTTAACACTAGGCTACGCTGCTGCCCCATGATGGACACTCGATTAGTAAAAAGATGCACTTATTATAGGTTACTGCTTAAACAAACTGTCTCCTACAGGGAGTTGATATACAAACCTTTTGCTTGAACCAGCCTGGAGTTCAATTTTGCAGGGGGGTACATTGAGGGACTGTCTTTGAAATTAGTACCTTTTTCATGATACAGATCACAGGTTATCACTGATTACTTAGTATTATTATTCTTCTCTATGTAGTCGATACTGTTAGATATACACAGTTCCATGAAAACCATCCGACTTTCCAATATCATGCAACATTAGCATAGTTTCAGAATTGATTTATTAAGAATGGAACAGAGTTGTGATGGAGTTAGCAAACTGGATAGAAATATGGAAGCAATGGTCAAACATGCTGTGGATCTGATGTTACATAGATTCTTAGCTGCTCTACAACAGTGGTTATGAAATGGCATTGATGCTCAGAATAGCTAAGAGATCATTCAGTAGTTGTGAGGATCCATCTCACCATAATACATCCTGGCCCTCAAGTTCTCCTTTACATCACACATAAGAGACAAACGATTGATGCGCCCAAAAAGTGTAGTTTAAACACCAGAAGTGATTTAGTTGACTGTTTTAGAATTAATATGGAGAAGAACATTTAGGTACAAACTGTCTATAGACAACAGAATACCGAGAAAAGAGCAACGTGTATTTCTGTTGGTGTTGGAATGTTACTCATGCCAAGTGCATCACACAGGTACAAATGCACACGTGAGGACATGCATGAGTAGTACATACCCTAACATTCAGAAAAAAAGCAATCATTTTGCTTAGCCATGTCCTCCAAATATACAATTGGCTCAGTACAAAGGAACTGTAACAGCAAACATGGTTTAGCAAAGCATAATTTGTTATTCTATTATCATTTTTAAGTGTTGGCCTACACTACAATTTTGAGATGTGTCAAAGAATTTCAACATTAATTCCCAAATTGTAATGAAATCATAGTGACTACGATGGTGAGTTGACGCCACTAGATTAGTCAAGAGAAAGAGAAAATGCTTGAGTTGCCAAGCGACCAGGCAGATAGTTTCTCGGGTTCCTTGTAATCACCATTAAATCACCTCCTAAAAAGTCTCTCAACCAAAAATGGCCACCATCTGCCATCCAACGGGAGTCTTCGTCAGTTGCTTTGTAAAGAAAAGGTTTTGTGCCTTACAACACTCATAAGTTCAACTCTCCAAGCATAAACCCTATGAAAAAAGTGCAACGGTTCCCTTTCAGAAATATGACTGAGTTCCAGACTTTTAGTTTGTCTGGGGCAGCTTAGTGTATCAATGTGGTCCCTCAATGTGGTCCCTGTATCATCCTGGTCACTCAGACACAGGGGAGTGGGTGATTGGCTGTGGGGAGCTCAGGTGGGCAGTAGCCACAGCTCCAGGAAGTCCCAGTGCTTCCAGAGGATGAACAGGAAAAGAGCCAGCATGACCGTGGCGGCCACCCGTGCTCGGGTCTTCATGAGTGGGGTGATGAAGTTGGCCAGGGTGGAGACAAAGACCAGCACTACAGCCATGAGTGCCAGGATTATGTTGATGAGTTTGCCCAGTAAGGCACGGGCGTTGGCGTTCTCCACACCCTCCAACTGCACCACCTGCTGCTGCTGCTGCTGGAGCTCCAATTTAGTAATGCGAGTCAGGCACGACTCCACTGCTTCCTGCATGTATACACACCACACAAACACACACACACACACAAACACAAAGTTACAACAGAATTAGGGGTTCATTTCTGGAGTCACACAGAAAAAGTATTGTGCTATCTTACTACATAATATACAGTAAATCCAAGTATCTACCTGAATGTCTCTGGCTCTCTCATAGGACTGGTAGGCCACTTTCTCCTCTATGCTGGCCAGCTCCTGTTTCAGATTAGTCATCTCGTTCTGGTGCAGCTCTGTCAAGTCATTCAGCTGCTCTTCCAGTCGCTCGTACCTAAAAAGAAAGATAGATAAAAATGTATGTATAATTTAGACCAGCAAAGTGAAGACCAATTCAACGAGTTAGAGAAAGATTTGTACATATTTATGGTGTTTTCAAGGTGTCACTCAATCCACTTAATTTGAGAATCTATTTGATGTGTTAAAACAACTACTTCTGATTTTGACAATTTGAAAATGTACCAAACCTGTTGTACCAGTTTTACTGACCTATTTAATTATCCTCATGAATATCATTCAGCATGAATCATGTAGAGTGAAAACACTGAACATGATTTACACTGCTGGTCTGAAACAAGCTAAAAGCAAATTAGCTTGCTCAGCAGTTAGTGTGAGAACAATGTATACAACCAAATCTAATTTCATACTCTGTGTCTTGGCCAAGGTGTTGGTCTGTACCTGTATCTTTCCTCCTGTAGGCACTGGGTCATGTAGGAGTAGTCACTCTGCAGCTGACTCTTCATGTCCTCGATGGTATCCTCCATGTGGGCTTGGCTGGCCTTGATCTCCTGCAGGCCTTCCAGCAGAGTGTCCCAGGAGCTGTGGATGTGGTGGTGGTGGTGGTGGTGCCCTTCCAATCTGGGGCTCCCCAGGCCAGCCTGCCCATGCCCCAACATCCCACCTCCTCCCCCGGCCCAACCTGAGTGACTGCCTGGTGCTGAGCCAGAGGAGGCACTGGAGCACTCGTCGTCACTACCATACTTGGGGCTGGAGACCAGGGTGGCACTGCCACTCAGGGCTCTTTGAGCAGGCACATCCTCCGAGTGCCCTCCCACCCCGTCCTCTATGAGGTGGGAGATGTTGTCTGCACTGCCAAATTTGTTGCGGATCAAGCTGGCAAACTCCCGTGGCTTAGACACCACAGCTCCTTTGACCCCTTCCACCCCTCCTTTGACCCCATCCACCATACCCCCGCCAAAGCCATGGAACCCTGCTCGTACATTGGCCCCCATGTCCTTCAGCCCCTGTTGCATGTCCCGCAGCACATCCTTAGGCTGACGAGCTGGACCATTCTATAAGGAGGGTAGAGGGAGGACGGGGGATGGAAGATGAGAGGGAGAAATGAAAAGAAATGGGGCAGGGGGAAGAAGAGGGACTTAGATTGACAGGATGTGGAGGAGCAGTAGATATATGGATGGAGAAGTGGTGAGAAAGGGATGGAAATAAAAGTGAAATGGTGGAGGTGAGACAACAGAGGTTGGAGATCAGAGAACATAAACACATCAATAAAAGGTCTGAACCGAATACTCAGATAATCTAGTTAGGGATAGGGTTGGGAAAGTATATGATAATACTGTATACCAGGGTATTTTGAAGTACTGGTGATATGATTTACAATACTGTGGAAATTGTCAATATTTGTACATTTTAAATAAATACCTGCAATCAATGTGTGTAGTGGTTGAAAGATAAAGCTAATCATTCTTATTTGTTTTTCTATTATACAAGTTTTTCTTTAGGTAGTGAATAAGTGACATCTCATGTCTTGTTTTTTCAAACCCAGGTATTGAAATAGGTATTTTTGACTGCCCGCTGTTACGGCACTACTTCCACAAAAATTATATGGGAATCAATATGGTAATGTAGATACCATCCAACCCTACTTAGAAAGTGACAATGTGCCATCTCGTCAGAAAGCAGCAGTAAAACACACACACACACTCACCTGCTCTATCTCCTTTAGCTTCTTGTGGTAGTGATCTAGCTTCTTGTGCAGGTGGGCGATGGTCTGTGCAGACTTCTGGTTCTTCTTCTCAAACACCTGTTTGATGCGCGAGGCCTGCAGCTTGTCTGCGTTGTGGGCCAGCTTCAGGTACTCAGCTACGTTGTCATCTCGCGCCTCCTGTTCTATGCGAATCTGCTCTGTGATCTTCAGGGTCTTCTGCTGCAGGTGCTCCAGAGCGAGCCGTGTTCGTTGTGGATCGACGACCCCTGAACCTTCAGCCCCCACCCCGGCCCCATCCAAGCTGATGTTACTGTCAGAGCCACCATGGCTGGCTGAGGGAGGCAGGCACAACGTTGTCACTTCGCTTTTATCCAGCTAAGCAGGGAAGGGGGAGGGGGGGTAACAGAGTGCACAGACAGAAAGAAAGTGGTTGCCATGATTGATGTGAAGTAACCACTCTCAAATTCATAAACAGTGCTATGGATGCAAGGACTGACCATCTAGCCATGTTTGGAGGCTATACAGTGTTTGTTTACATTTACATTGTTTACAAACATCGGAGAAAAACAAGTTTACTGTATATTTTGGGTTCTGATAGGGAACTCATGAGGCATTTATATATTTTATCTTCAAGAAGTCAATGGGTATATATCATTAATTTATGATACCAAAAATGGATGTAGTAACTAAGGACACTAGCTTTAATAAACATATCTCATTCCCATCACGGTTTACTCAATAAAAGTGTTTTCATAGTGCATACTGTACATGTAAACGCAAACTATATAGACTACATGACCAAAAGTATGTGGACACCTGCTCGTCGAACATCTCATTCCAAAATCCTGGCCATTAATATGGAGTTAGTCCCCCCTTTGCTGCTATAACAGTTTCCGTTTCAGTTTCTCTTCTGGGAAGGCTTTCCACTAGATGTTGGAACATTGCTGCGGGGACTTGCTTCCATTCAGCCACACAAGAGCATTAGTGAGGTCAGGCACTAATATTGGGCAGTTAGGCCTGGCTCAAAGTCGGTGTACCAAATCATCCCAAAGGTGTTCGATGTGGTTGTCAAGTCAAGTTCTTCCACACCGATCTCGACAAACCATTTCTGTATGGACCTCGCTTTGTGCATGGGGGCATTGTCATGCTGAAACAGGAAAGGGCCTTCCCCAAACTGTTGCCACAAAGTTGGAAGCACAAAATCGTCTAGAATGTTATTGTATGCTGTAGCGTTAAGATTTCCCTTCATTGGAACTAAGTGGCCTAGCCCGAAACATGAAAAACAGCCCCAGACCATTATATCTCCTCCACCAAACTTTAGTTGGCACTATGCATTGGGGGTGAACTGCCAGACGGTGAGGCGTGATTCATCAATCCAGTGAACGAGTTTCCACTGCTCCAGAGTCCAATGGTGACGAGCTTTACACCGCTCCAGCCGAGGCTTGGCATTGCGCATGGTGATCTTATGCTTGTGCACGGCTGCTCGGCCATGGAAACCCATTTCAGAAAGCTCTCGACGAACAGTTATTGTGCTAACATTGCTTCCAGAGGCAGTTTGGAACTTGGTAGTGAGTGTTGCAACCGAGGACAGGCAATTTTTACGCGCTTATGCACTTCAGCACTCGGCGGTCCCGTTCTGTGTGCTTGTGTGGCCTACCACTTCGCAGCTGAGCCGTTGTTGCTCTTAGACATTTCCACTTCACAATAACAGCACTTACAGTTGACCGGGGCAGCTCTAGCAGGGCAGAAATTTGTCAAACTGGCTTGTTGGAAAGGTGGCATCCTATGACAGTGCCACATTGAAAGTCACTGAGCTCTTCAGTAAGGCCATTCTACTGCCAATGTTTGTCTATGGAGATTGCATGGCAGTGTGCTCGATTTTATACACCTGTCAGCAATGGGTGTGGCTGAAATAGCCGAATCCACTAATTTTAAGGGGCATCCACATACTTTTGTATATATCGTGTATATTTTAATTCACATGAATATCTTAACACATTGCCCTGATGATGGTGATGATGAGGGTTAGGCCTAAGACAATGATGCATACCATGATTGTTAGCTATTTTAGTTAATAAAACACAACAGTCGCCTGCTTTGTATAAAAATCTGCACTACCAATTCTATCCTTTTGAAGCTTGTGTGATGTATGATTTAGTGGTGTGATGCTGCATGACATAAGCCTGGGAGGGTACTCCATCACTTCAACCCTGCAACGTGGCAGGCAGCTCAACAAACAATGGGTCTAATCTCCCTCAGTGATGAACCTCGTAACAAGATCTAACTGAAAGACAACCATCTGTGGACTGTTTACATAGGATGAAAAAACATCTAGTTGTTTCTGATGGGGGATTTGTTGTGTTTAATTATTACCCCATGTTGACTGGGCAGACATCACAACATTACTGTCACCAACCCCAGCAGAGCAGACAGGAACCAGGGAAGACAACTGACACCACACATCTTTCAGTTAGTGCTACCCTAATTCACCTAGTCAGGCCACTGAGGCTTTATTAGCATTTTACTAGAATGTGAAAGAGGTCTCAGATAAGCCCAACAGCCCTGAACTATTTTCCAACAGATCCACTGACAAGCAGGTGACACTAAGAAAGTAGGTTACAATCAGGTAGCTGCATTGAAACATAAGCGTATGATTTTAAAGGACAAATTCATCTATTCATTTTATTCCAATGAGAGCTAATGAAAAGCTTATGTAGTTACAGACTGGATGAAGAAGGGAAGAAATACACAATGTTCATTCCTCTCTGGATGGATAATAAGACAAAAATAACACACACACACACACACACACACACACACAGCAATGACCGATGTTCCTGGAAACCAGAGCAGAAGCAGGGGGATGACAGACGGCTGTGGCATAAAAAAAAGTGGTCTTCACATGTGAGGAGGAGACATGCACCGTGTCAATGAGAATGGACGTCAACATAAAAGGATGATGAGACAAAACCTGTGCAGTGACAGATTAATTTGAGAACATTACCATACTGTTTAATCCAAGATTGGCAGTGCCACTGCAGGTCTATGTTGGAGGCCCATCCTTCACCCCCCCACCCTCCCCGTGGTCACACGAGACCCCCTCTCCTCAATGTCACTCCCCTCCCCAATGTCAGCCTATCGCCTTACCAGAGCTTCATGCTCCATTGTTGATAGCAAAGATGTCTGCAGCCTCCCTGTCTTCCATCTCTCTTTCTCTCGCTCTCTCTGCTCTTGCTCTCTTTTGTATATTGTACGCTCGCTCTGTCTGCCTCTGCGTCTCTCTCTTTCTTTCTTTCCCTCCCTCTCTTTCCCCTTCTCAAACGTTAGCCACCCTGCTCTATCGCAGCTGCGTGAGCTGAGTCACAGATGATGGGGGGGGGGGCAGTTTAGCTCACGCGTGCGTGTGACTGTGTGGGTTGAGACCAGGGAAGCATAGAGGGGGAGGGAGGATGGGAGAACAGAAGGGCTTGTGTCAGGACCTATCGCAGCCCCTTCATCCATTAAACCCTGAATATACACCGCCCCACGCATGTTTATGGAGGGCTGCTGCAGTGGTTTGTAAAGAATGTGGAGCTACGGCCAAGCTTAAAAATGAGTGCCCTATCTTCAGTGTCCCACGATGCAGCAGCATTATACAGGCCGATATACAATGAAAACCATTTTCTTGAGGATTTCACCACTTTGATGACAATTCTTTAAATACAATATTTTTCTCTCTTTTTCAGATTGACAATGGATAACTTTGACTTTGTCAAATTATTGAATTACTCTAACAGTTTGATACATCATGTTTGATACATTATTTATTACTGATAGCCTATGTCTCATACTTACATTCTCTGTTATGTTTATAACATAATTTGTTTTTATTGAGGGTTCTTTATGAATAAGCACAATAAAGGTTTTTATTTTTTGGATTAACATTTATTTTCAACAATATACAATAACCTGCACACATACTGGAGGATCATATCACAGATATCAGCAATCATGAAAATCCACACAGAACTAGTTCACATCACCATTCCTTGTTCCTTAACAGATTCTACCCACAATCCATAAGACTGAACAATTTATAAAATGGCCACCCGGACTATTTACATTGATCTCCCCTCTCCATTTGTTTTTACACTGCTGCTACTCGCTGTTTATTCTGTATGCATAGTCACTTTACCCCTACCTACATGTACAAATTACCTCTAACCTGTACCCCCGCACACTGACCCAGTACCAGTACCCCCTGTATATAGCCTTGTTATTGTTATGTTTTTGTGTTACTTTTTATAATGTTTTACTTTAGCTTATTTGGTAAATATTTTCTTAACCAGCAGTGCAGTTCAAGAAGAGTTAAGGGCTTGGAAGTAAGTCTTTCACAGTTGTATTCGGCGCATATGACAAATAAAGCATTCAGTTGTACAACTGACTAGGTTACCCACTTTCCTTTCCCGTTCCCTGTTATTCATTCATCAGAAGTGAGGAGCAGAGCAGAGGCATAAGAGCACCACACACAACAAGAAGAGACAGCATCAGAAACATGATCAACACAAAGTAGGTCATTGCTCTTGCTCTCTTTCTTCCCCTCTTCCTCCCCCTTAGTCAAGTCCTTGCAGCTCCAACGGATGAAAGGAACAGCTGCCCCACCAACATCTGGACTGAACTCCTGGCTGTCAGAGACATGGTAGTGGAGCAATGCATAGTGCTAAGAGACACAGATGTCAAGTTGAGCGCCATAGAGGGTGTGGTGGACAAACTCAGCATATACTGTATAATGAAGGTACAGTCAGATATATATAAAGTAAACTACTGTTGTTTTATTTGATAAATATCCTTCAATTATTTATGTCATTATAGCCATGGAGGCCAGGCTGAAAGTGAGTGGGGGCTTGGTAGCTGAACTGGAGAAAGAAATACCAGGTACTGTAATGCACAAATCTAGATTTGGATAACTATTCACTGTTTTTTGTCTGCTAGATGGAAGTAACTAACATTTCTTGCTATTTTGTAAAAAATAAGTGTTGCCATCAGTACAGTACTTTTTGGTAAGGGTCCTTGCCCTGAGTCCACAGAGAGGTCAGCAGTGGTGTTCTCTGCTGCACTGGGTAGCACCATAGGGCCTTCTGACCAAGATGGACCTTGAACAGAGAGATGACCAAGAACCCAATGACCACTCTGACAGAACAGAGTTCCTTGGTTGAGATGGGAGAACAGTTTCTACAGCACTTCACCAATCTGGGCTTTATGGGAGAGTGGCCAAACGGAAGCCACTCGCAAGAAAAAGGCACATGACAGCACACCTGGAGTTTGCAAGAAGGCATGTGAAAGACTGAGGTCATAAGGCAAAAGATTTTGTGGTCTGATGTGACAAAAAAATGGAACTCTTTGGCCTGAATACAAATCACTATGTCTGGAGAAAACAAGGCACAGCTCATCACCCGTCTAACACCATCCCTACCGTGAAGCATGGTGGTGGCAGCATCATGTTATGGGGATACTTTTCAGAGGCAGGGACTGGGAGACTGGTAAGGATAGAGGGGAAATATTAATGGAGCCAAATACAGGCAAATCCTTGATGGGAACCTGCTTCAGAGTGCAAACGACTTTAGACTGGGGCGAAAAATGATGCTCCAACAGGAAAATGACCTCAAGCATACAGCCAAAGCAATGCTGAAATGGCTTAAGAACAATAATGTGAAAGTTCTTGAGTGGCCCAGCCAAAGCCCAGGTTGAATCTGTGGAAAGACTTAAAGATTGCTCTTCACCGCCACTCCCCATCCCGAACTTAACAGAGCTTGAGAAAAGGAATGGGAGAAAATCCCCAAATCCAGATGTGCGAAGACACAAGATGACTCAGTTGTAATCGCAGCCAAAGGTGCTTCCACAAAGTATTTACTCAGGGGTGTGAATAAATATGTAAATAGGATATTTCTGTATGTCATTTTCAATACATTTGCAAAGATTTCTACAAAAAAAAATGTACTTTGTCATTATGGGGTACAGTGTGTTATGTCAAGTTGAGGAATAAGTCAAGGTGTATGAATACTTTCTGATTTACAATCGCCATTTTACAGGTTTTACTTTATCATGTCTTATACAGTATATAGTCAAATTTCCTCATCTGTTTGTATGCCCTCTATCAAGGTGTTTTGGTGCTTCCCTTAAGCACTACCCTTTTTACGTGCACATACTTTACCACAGGTATAGTCAACTGTCTATCCTGCGCTCTATCTATAATGACAATAATGGTAGTTGGATCACTTGTCCAGATCTACAATAGGTTAAATAGCAGTCATACCACACATAAAATCATTCATATCTGCACCAATGTTCAACAGTATATCCACAAGATAGAGGTATTATCTGATAGGCAGGTGAGAGGCCAGGTGTGTCATTGCTCTTGAAAGAACAGTGAAGAAATGCAGGTCAAAAATCTCCCCCATTGATCTTGTTTAGGAACAATAAAAGTATCTTACCTAGAATATCTACAACACCACAATCCAATGAATAATTGTATTGTTTTCAAGTGAGTGCAAATGAGAACAATTCTACTCTAAGCTGTAAACTGCAATGGAAATTTCATTTGAATAATGGCGCTACCCTGTTATTTGAACGTTTCGTTCCATTCATTCCATTTAGATCAGTGGTGGGTCTACTCTCAACAGATTATACAAAGGCACAGTAGCAGGCCAGTTGGCTGTATTTTTACTTCTGATACTGTTGTCGATCATCATTCCCCGAAGTCTGCCTATAGTGTGGCAAAATATTAACCAAAATATTAACCCAAGATAAACCACAGCCTGTCGTTTCTATTCGGGACAAATTAGTCATATTGGACAGAACAAGCAAGGAGGTGGGCAGAGCCAAGCACAAGCTAGCGAGATCCTATTGGCGTGTTCGAGCAAATATTTGTGTATTTCCATTAGGGAACGCCTACTCTGTGAAGTACGCGTGTACAGTAACTCGATTTGCCTTTGCACCCCTTTGAAACAACAACATTTTTGACACTTTGGCAAAGTTCTACAAAACTTTGTCCACTCTGTTCATAACATATTCGTTTTAGGAACAGAAAACTGTATTGAGAGAAATGTTTGATCAATGAGAAAAGTTGCAGGATGTCGGCAAAAATCAATTCTCCCACTGCCAACCACAGGGCTTCCTCTCACTACCATAATTGGTAGTGAGTGTAAACGGCAAGCGTTTGCTTCACTTTTATACATCCGGTAAAATATCTGTCTCATTGTTCTATGTGTGGTGTGGCCACACAGGCCAATGCCAGTGGAAGGGGAGGACCCTCCTCCTCAGTGAATTTCATCATCAACAAAAAAAAAAATTAAACACTTTAAAAGTTATCCTTTTTAGATAAAACTTTACTTAATATATTCACGTCACCAAATAATTTATTAAAACACACTGTTTTGAAATGAAGGTCTACAGTAGCCTCAAAAGCACTGTGGGGTAGCACCATGGTGTAGCCGGAGGACAGCTAGCTTCCGTCCTCCTCTGGGAACATTGACTTCAATACAAAATCTAGGAAGCTCATGGTTCTCACCGCTTTCTATAGACTTACACAGTAATTATGACAACTTCCAGAGGACGTCCTCCAACTTATCAGAGCTCTTGCAACATGAACTGACATGAATCTAGATCTGAAAGCATAAGCTACAGCTAGCTAGCAAGAGAGAGACATTTAGTCATTTTTTTCCACTTTCAGTTTCACTTACTTAGCTAGCAAATGCAGCTAGCTAGTTTAGCCTACTCAAACACCCTGTTCAAACAGAGTGATGCTATGTTAGCTAGTTGGCTATGACTATCCAACACAACACTGGATTCTTCCAAGTCAAGGTAAGCTGTTGGTTTTACTAATTTATTGCCACCGGGACCTGCCGGTGTAAGTGCTAAACTGCTTACTGACTGTACACTGTAATGTTACTGCATGATTGTATCAGGTTTACTAACTTAGTAGTTGTATTAGTTATGTTGACTATGATGTTACTTTAGCTAATACGGTGACAACAATGTAGGCTGTGTGTAGCGGTTATCATATGGTTTGGCTTAAAAATGTTTTTTCACCTGGACACATACAGGCGATGTGTTGTGCATTGAAGTCCACAAGCGATTTTTATTTTATTTAACCTTTATTTAAATAGGAAAGTCAGTTAGGAACAAATTCTTATTCACAATGACGGCCTAGGAATAGTGGGTTAACTGCCTTGTTCAAGGGCAGAATGACAGATCTTTACCTTGTCCGTGCTGGGATTTGACCTAGCAACCTTTCGGTTACTGATCCAACGCTCTAACCACTAGGCTACCTGCCGCCACAAAATGGGAAAAAGTGAGAGGAGGAGAGCGCATAGATGCAAGAAGGAACACAACGTGGCTGCTATGAAAGGGAACTGTTTATGTGTGTATTCATTACGCCGATTCTGTTGAAAAAAATTCTTAAACTGAAGCAAACGGAACGAAGCGGGGATAAACAGACCTGAATTTGTCCAATAGAAACTCTCGTTTGCAACTGTTGGACTAATGATTACGCCCTAGATCAGCTAGATGCAGGCAAGAGTGTGCAAGGAGGTATGGAATGTGTCACTGTCTGTCCATGTGGCACTGTCTGTCACATTGTAAACTATCATTCATAGGCTAGGTTGTAGCAACCTCATGATGGGTATAGGGAAAATGTTAATATGATGTAGTAGCAGTGCTGTAAAGTACTTAAGTAAAAATATACTTTAAAGCACTACTTAAGTAGTTTTTTGGGGTATCTGTACTTTGCTATTCATATTTTTGACGTTTACTTTTACTTCACTACATTCGTAAAGACAATTATGTATTTTTTACTCCATACATTTTCCCTGACACCAAAAAGTACTCGTTACATTTTGAATGCTTAGTAGGACAGTAAAATGGTCTAATTCACAAAACATCCCTGGTCATCCTGTCACGTTCTGACCATAGTTCTTTTGTGTTTTCCTTGTTTTAGTGTTGGTCAGGACATGAGCTGGGTGGGCATTCTATGTTGTGTGTCTGGTTTGTCTATTTCTATGTTTGGCCTGATATGGTTCTCAATCAGAGGCAGGTGTTAGTCATTGTCTCTAATTGGGGACCATATTTAGGTAGCCTGTTTTGTGTTGGGTTTTGTGGGTGATTGTTTCTTGTCGTTGTGTCTATGCACCAGATAAGACTGTGTTCGGTTTTCACATTTACTGTTTTGTAGTTAGTTCATGTTAAGTGTCTCTTATTAAAGAACATGAACTCTAACCATGCTGCGTTTTGGTCCGCCTCTCCTTCCCAGGAAGAAAGCCGTTACAGAATCTCTCCAGCGCCGTCAGAGCCGCCAGTCAGCATGGAGCCGCCAGAGCCGCCAGTCAGCAAGGATCCGCCAGTCAGCCAGGATCCGCCAGAGCCGCCAGTCAGCCAGGATCCGCCAGTCAGCCAGGATCCACCAGAGCCGCCCGTCTGCCCAGCGCCGCCTGAGCCTCCCGTCTGTCAGGAGCCGCCAGTCAGCCAGGAGCCGCCAGAGCCGTCTGTCAGCCAAGAGCCGCCAGAGCCGTCTGTCAGCCAAGAGCCGCCAGAGCCGTCTGTCAGCCAGGAGCCGCCAGAGCCGTCTGTCAGCCAAGAGCCGCCAGAGCCGTCTGTCAGCCAGGAGCCGCCAGAGCCGTCTGTCAGCCAGGAGCCGCCAGAGCCGTATGTCAGCCAGGAGCCGCCAGAGCCATCTGTCAGCCAGGAGCTGCCAGAGCCGTCAACCAGCCTGAGCTACCTCTCAGGCCTGAGCTACCTCTCAGTCCTGAGCTACCTCTCAGTCCTGAGCTACCCCTCAGTCCTGAGCTACCCCTCAGTCCTGAGCTACCTCAGTCCCGAGCCGCCCCTCAGTCCGGAGCTGCCCTCGGCGGCGAGGGTCGCCACTCAAAGGACGCTAATGAGGTGGACTAAGACAATGATGGAGTGGGGTCCACGTCCAGCGCCGCCACCGCGGACAGATGCCCACCCAGACCCTCCCCTCCGCCTCTCCTTCCCAGGAAGAAAGCCGTTACACATCCCTACTGCATCTGATCTGGCAGACTTCATTTGTAAATTATATTTGAGTGTTGGAGTGTGCCCCTGGCTATCTGTAAATTAAAAAAAACTAGAATATGTGGCCATCTGCTTAATATAAGGAATTTGAAATTATTTATACTTGTACTTTTACTTTTGATATTTAAGTATATTTTATGGATCCCCATTAGCTGCTGCCAAGGCATCAGCTATTTTTCCTGGGGTCCGGCAAAATTAAGGCAGTTTTACAATACATTCTTAACCAATTTCAAAACACACTTAAGTGTGTGCCCTCAGGCCCCTACTCCACTACCACATATCTACAGCACAAAATCCATGTTTACGTGTGTATGGTGCATATGTTATCATGCGTGTGTTATCATTGGAATTTAACGCTTCAATATAGCCTGAATTTCACATTTTCTATGTATTACCTTTAATGTGTGGCATAAACACAACTAGTCACAATGTATATTTTTGTTCAGTATAATTCCAGCATCCAAACTGCGCAACAGCCATTCGATTAATGGTATCTGTTACAAAATACCGAAAAATGTAATGACATTCGGAGATTGTCAAACCAGGCCTTCGATATGGAGTATGGAGGGATGTATTTTCTGTTCGTCAAGATTGACATACTCTACTTGATTGTGGTGTTGACAACTCAAACCATGATGATATACGCTCGAAGTTGTGAATCGGTAAGCAGTTATGCATTGCTTATTGGTTGTGTGTGGTGCATTGGCACAGAAACCTGTTGGTGGAAAATTCGTTGAATATATTTTTATTTAATTATAAATATAGCATACAAATGTTGAATATCTGCTTTTCCACAACTGATCATTGTCTGCAGCCAGCTATGATAGTAGTGTAATGTGGCAGGCAGGGAAAGTAAACTCGTCCATTGTGGTCGGCGCACCCTCAAGCTTCTGGCCCGGTAGCCCTGTGTGGCGTCGAATGTGCTACAAAACCATGCTGAAGTGTTGACTTCGATATCCACGTTTATAAACAGGGTTGCTACAGCTTTCATTTATGGTGGTAATAATTATTTGTGTAGTTAATTTTACGAGGCGGGAGTGTGTGCAAATTATTTTACAGCACAATAGGACGGTCATGTGAGGGGGGTGCTTTTTTTTAATGACACCTGGAGTTCAACCAGCTATCAATGCTATCAATACAAAAATACCATTAATTTATTTTAATGATCTCTCTGGAGGTAAATAAATAGTCTACAATTGATTAGTATGTTGTTGTTTTTTTTCAAACTAGTGGAGGTGCATAAGCTGCACCCATGCACTTACCACAAGTTCCTTATTTCGGTAAGTACGCCATATTGTATGTACATTGCTCTCCATTACTCTTTTTTTGTATGGTCATTTGCAAAGTGCATTCGGAAACTATTCAGACCCCTTGACTTTTTCCACATTTTGTTACATTACAGCCTTATTATAAAAAATATTTTAATTGTTTTTTTTCCCCCTCATTAATCTACACACAATACCCCATAATAACGAAGCAAAAACATGTTTGTTTTTAAAGCAAATGTATTAAAAATAAAAAAATGAAATATCACATTTACTTAAGTATTCAGCCTCTACTTAGTAGGTGTTGAAGCACCTTTGTCAGCGATTACAGCCTTGAGTCTTCTTGGGTATGACACTACAAGCTTGGCACACCTGTATTTGGGGAGTTTCTCCCATTCTTCTCTGCAGATCCTAACAAGCTCTGTCAGGTTGGAAGGGGAGCGTCGCTGCACAGCATTTCCAGGTCTCTCCAGAGATGTTAGATCAGGTTAAAGTCCGGGCTCTGGCTGGGCCACTCAAGGACATTGAGACTTGTCCCAAATCCACTCCTGCGTTGTCTTGGCTGTGTGCTTAGGGTCATTGTCCTGTTGGAAGGTGAACCTTCGCCCCAGTCTGAGGTCCTGAGCGCTCTGGAGCAGGTTTTCATCAAGGATCTCTCTGTACTTTGCTCCGCTCATCTATCCTGACTAGTCTCCCAGTCCCTGCCACTGAAAAACACCCCCACAGCATGATGCTGTCACCACCATGCTTTATCGTAAGGATGGTAACAGGTTTCCTCCAGATGTGTTGCCAATGAGTTCAAACTTGGTTTCATCAGACCAGAGAATCTTGTTTCTTGTGGTCTGAGAGTTCTTTAGGTGCCTTTTGGTAAACTCCAAGCAGGCTGTCACGTGCCTTTTATTGAGGAGTGGCTTCCGTCTGGCCGCTCTACCACAAAGGCATGATTGGTTGAGTGGTGAAGAGATGGTTGTCCTTCTAGAAGGTCTGTCACAGTGACCATCGGGTTCTTGGTCACCTCCCTGACCAAGGCCCTTCTCCTCCAATTGCTGAGTTTGGCCAGGCAGCCAGCTCTCGGAAGAGTCTTGGTGGTTCCAAACTTCCATTTAAGAATGATGGAGGCAACTGTGTTCTTGGGGACCTTCAAAGCTGTAGAAATGTTTTGGTACCCTTGCCCAGATCTGTGCCTCGACACAATCCTGTCTCTGAGCTTTATAGACAATTCCTTTGATCTCATGGCTTGGTTTTTGCTCTCGCATGCACTGTCAACTGTGGGATCTTATATAGACAAGTGTGTGCCTTTCCAAATCATGTCCAGTCAATTTAATATTCCACAGGTTGGAGTCTACCTGATAGTTTTTAGTCTGGTGTTTTCTATAACGACCTTAGTGATCACAGTTTAACAGCCTGTGTTCGTAATGGCTGCTCAGTCAAATGACCTGTCCTGATTTGTTATAGTCGCTTGCTAAAAAACTTTAATGAGCAATCCTTCCGTCATGTCCTGGCCTCATGGCAATATTTTCAATGATATTGTTAACACGCCACCATAAAGGAAATGAGAATTAAAAACAGATTTATCCCCTGCTTCGACCGTGATCTTGCAGAGTTACTCAACCTCAAGAATTGCATTTGGCGAAAGGCTCGGCACACATACTCAGGCTGACTGGCTCGCATTCAGGCAAATGAGAAATAAGTGCACTCAGGCTTTCCGGAAGGCCAAAGTTAGTTACTTTAAGGAGCAGTTATCTCTCTTTGTGGGGCTAACCCCAAGAAGTTCTGGAAAACGGTTAAAGACCTGGAGAATAAACCCTCCTCCTCACAGCTGCCCATGTCCCTTAAAGTTGATGATGTGGTTTTTACTGACAAGAAGCACATGGCTGAGCTTTTTAATCACCACTTCATAAAATTCCTATTTGACTCAGCTATGCCTCCTTGCCCGTCCAACATTTCCTCATCTCCCACCCCCTTCTTATTCTAATAATCGCAAAGCCTATCTCTGACCTTTTTAACATGTCTCTCCTCTTTGGGGAGGTTCCCATTGCTTGGAAGGCAGTAACGGTTTGTCCTTTATTTAAAGGGGAGATCAAGCTGATCCTAACTGTTATAGGCCTATTTCTATTTTTCCCTGTTTATCAAAAGTGTTGGAAAAACTGACTGGCTTTCTTGATGTATATAGTATTCTCTCTGGTATACAATCTGGTTTACACGCAGGTTATGGATGTGTCACTGCAACCTTAAAGGTCCTCACTGATGTCACCATTGCCCTTGATTCATACAATGTTGTGCTGCTGTTTTTATTGAATTGGCCAAAGCTTTTGATACGGTAGACCATTCCATTCTTGTGGGCCGGCTAAGGAGTATTGGTGTCTCTAAGGGGTCTTTGGCCTGGTTTGCTAACTACCTCTCAAAGAGTGCAGTGTATAAAGTCAGAACATCTGCTGTCTCAGCCACTGCCTGTTACCAAGGGTATACTACAATGGCTTGATCCTAGGCCCCACTCTCTTCACAATTTACATCAACAACATAGCTCAGGCAGTAGGAAGCTCTCTCATCCATTTATATGCAGATTATACAGTCGTATACTCAGTTGGCCCCTCCCCAGATTTTGTGTTAAACGCTCTACAACAAAGCTTTCTTAGTGTCCAACAAGCTTTCTCTACCATTAACCTTGTTCTGAACACCTCCAAAACAAAGGTCATGTGGTTTGGTAAGAAGAGCTTGAATAGTCACCTCATATAAGTACTTGAGAGTATGGCTAGACGGTACACTGCCCCAAAGCACACACATCCGTGGGTAGCTCATCTTTTCATTTTGCTGCAGCTAGTGACTGGAACAAGCTGCAACAAACACTCAAACTGGACAGTTTCATCTCAATCTCTTCATTCAAAGATTCAATCATGGACACTCTTACTGACAGTTGTGGCTGCTTTGTGTGATGTATTGTTGCCTCTACCTTCTTGCCCTTTGTGCTGTTATCTCTGCCCAATACTGTTTGTACCCTGTTTTGTGCTGCTACCATGTTGTTTTCACGTTGTGTTGCTGCCATGCTATCGTCTTAGGTCTTTATGTAGTGTTGCGTTATCTCTCGTCTTGATGTGTGTTTTGTTCTATATTTTAAAATCCCAGCCTGTCCCTGCAGAAGGCCTTTTGGTAGGCCGTCACTGTAAATAATAATTTGTTCTTAACTGACTTGCCTAGTTATTAAAAGTTAAATAAAAGGTTGTAGAAACATCAAGGATGATCAATGGAAACCTGTTTTCGCCTAAAAACCTGTTTTCGCTTTGTCATTATGGGTAGATTGATGAGGGAAAACACTTAAAAAATAAAAATAACTTTTTAGAATAAGGCTGTAACGTAACAAAATGTGGAAAAAGTCAAGGGGTCTGAATACTTTCCAATTGCACTGTATGTATTTATTGTCAATTAACCAATTACACATATCTACTTTGTTTTACAATAAATAAGAATGTCTTAGTTGTAGCTATGAAAACACTATGTAAGCCTGTGCACCAACATCTATAAAAATAGGTGCACTTTTGGGGTAATGTATGCTGATATTTGCATAGCAGTGCATAAGGTGCTGTGAACATTAAGCAAAGCTATTAGGTAAGTTCAGAATGTTGCCATACAGTGATGTTGTATAACCACCATTCAAATTACCCATAGCAGCAGGATCAGCCATCATAACAATAAATAACCGTTATGCACCAATAGCTTACAGTTTGAGGCAGATAAAAACTTCAAATAGAATAGAGGCTGTAGCTCAGTCAAAAATAGCTATGTTTTTGAGGACACAATTTCTCTCTGTTTAGATTCAAATACCATACAGGCACTTGTACCTGCTGTTGGCTACATGAAAAAAATGTTGTGCAATACTGCAAGAAAACTTTAAATGTTTCACTGCTTAACAGTGATATTAACATCAAGATATAGCTGATACTTACAGTGAGGGGAAAAAAGTATTTAATCCCCTGCTGATTTTGTATGTTTGCCCACTGACAAAGAAATGATCAGTCTATAATTGTAATGGTAGGTTTATTTGAACGGTGAGAGACAGAATAACAACAAAAATCAAGAAAAACACATGTCAAAAATGTTATAAATGGATTTGCATTTTAATGAGGGAAATAAGTATTTGATACCCTCCGCAAAACATGACTTAGTACTTGGTGGCAAAACCCTTGTTTGCAATCACAGAGGTTAGACGTTTCTTGTAGTTGGCCACCAGATTTGCACACATCTCAGGAGGGATTTTGTCCCACTCCTCTTTGCAGATCTTCTCCAAGTCATTAAGGTTTCGAGGCTGATGTTTGGCAACTCGAACCTTCAGCTCCATCCACAGATTTTCTATGGGATTAAGGTCTGGAGACTGGCTAGGCCACTCCAGGACCTTAATGTGCTTCTTCTTGAGGAACTCCTTTGTTGCCTTGGCCGTGTGTTTTGGGTCATTGTCATGCTGGAATACCCATCCACGACCCATTTTCAATGCCCTGGCTGAGGGAAGGATGTTCTCCCCCAAGATTTGACGGTACATGGCCCGTCCATCGTCCCTTTGATGCGGTGAAGTTGTCCTGTCCCCTTAGCAGAAAAAGACCCCCAAAGCATAATGTTTTCACCTCCATGTTTGATGGTGGCGATGGTGTTCTTGGGGTCATAGGCAGCATTCCTCCTCCTCCAAACACAGCAAGTTGAGTTGATGCCAAATAGCTCAATTTTGGTCTCATCTGACTACAACACCTTCACCCAGTTGTCCTCTGAATCATTCAGATGTTCATTGGCAAACTTCAGACGTGCATGTATATGTGCTTTCTTGAGCAGGGGGACCTTGCAGAAACTCCTTCACGGTGTAGTGTGTTACCAATTGTTTTCTTGGGTGACTATGGTCCCAGCTGCCTTGACAAGATCCTCCCGTGTAGTTCTGGGCTGATTCCTTACCGTTCTCATGATCATTGCAAATCCACGAGGTGAGATCTTGCATGGAGTCTCGGGCCGAGGGAGATTGACAGTTCTTTTGTGTTTCTTCCATTTGCGAAAACTCGCACCAACTGTTGTCACCTTCTCACCAAGCTGCTTGGCGATGGTCTTGTAGCCCATTCCAGCCTTGTGTAGGTCTACAATCTTGTCCCTGACATCCTTGGAGAGCTCTTTGGTCTTGGCCATGGTGGAGAGTTTGGAATCTGATTGACTGATTGCTTCTGTGGACAGGTGTCTTTTATACAGGTAACAAACTGAGATTAGGAGCACTCCCTTTAAGAGTGTGCTCCTAATCTCAGCTCGTTACCTGTATAAAAGACACCTGGGAGCCAGAAATCTTTCTGATTGAGAGGGTGTCAAATACTTATTTCCCTCATTAAAATGCAAATCAATTCATAACATTTTTGATATGCGTTTTTCTGGATTTTTTTGTTGTTATTCTGTCTCTCACTGTTCAAATAAACCTACCATTGAAATTATAGACTGATAATTTCTTTGTCAGTGGACAAACGAACAAAATCAGTAGGGGATCAAATTTCCCCCTCACTGTATCTAAGGAAACGTGAATGTCTGGCTTTGTGTTCAGATGCTAAATAGACTTTGTAAAAATACTTGAAAAGCTTGAAAGAACATAGCAGAGGTCCCTATCAACAAATTCCCAAGAGTATTATAGCAAGAAGCCCTAGTTAGGTAGAAAGGGGGACATTGGGTGGCAGGTAGCCTAGTGTTTAGAGCATTGGACAAGTAACCGGAAGTTTGCAAGATCAAAACCCCGAGCTGACAAGGTAAAAATCTGTAATTCTGCCCCTGAACAATGCAGTTTTAACCCAATGTTCCTAACCGTCATTGAAAATAATAATTTGTTCTTAAATAAAAAGGTGAGAAAAAAAAAGAGTGCCATTTCTATACAGGAGTTTGCATAATTTTATGCAGAGCAGTACCCTTCAAGTAGATTCCTATGAGTACATGTTGAGACACATATTTAAATTGTGAAATCTCATGTACAACAGTACATACATTGGAAAGGAAGTGCTTTCAAATGACAGACAATAACATGATTCCTGGCCCTCTTCATGAGAGACACAGCATAATGAAAAAAACGTCAATCCATACATTTGGATATTTGAACTGGAAAGACTGTTGAAGAATATTGTGTTGTTGCGGTCATTTTTTTCAAGCGTCCTCTCAATGTGACACCATATTACAGTAGATTCAAACTCAGCACCGTAAACAGTATGGTTTCATAATTTCAACATGTCATCAAAACAAGACGATTTATGCGTAGACCCAGAGGCATGGTTTCGATTGGTCTATATCAGTGCTGTGGAATGCAGGACCTTAACTGTCCAGACTTAGATTTTCAAGTCTTCCTTACACTAAACGGTCATAAAGGTGCAGAGGATGTTCTTTCATGACTCACAAATGGTCATGGATGCACCATTAGAATGTCCCTCCCTTACCACAGGGAGAACACAAGCCCCCTTACATTGAAATCAATTGTACATCGGTTAACCTACATGGATATAAAAATAAAACAGTATGCATCGGTAATGAATGCAATAAAATAGGTTGTTTCATTTTTCACTGCGTTTGTTTAGAGGATTGGTTATGTATTCCTCCTGGTAAGTGTACTGTATGTACTTAGTCTATTCAGCGTGTGGGTTCCTGAGAGAAGTAGTGCTTGCTGTGGTTTTGTCCGACTGTTGGCTCCCTGGCAGCTGTGACTGTGTCTCTGAAATCACCGGCCTGACTTAAGCGACGTACCCACCACTCTCTTCTTGGCTTGGTAGAAATCTGCAGACACCAATAGATGTTTTATTAGCATCGGACTCGGTGTTCAAAACTTAATTGAAGTAAACCAGCAGTTCAACCCTAACAACTTAGAAACCCTCCCCAAAAAATATCCCCTACCCAAAAAACATCAACCTACATCCACCCACCACACCAATCCTTCTACCTGTGAGGTTGGTCTGTTTCCTCTTCAGTTTGTTCTCGTTCTTGTCTTGCGGTTTCTCCAGGTTCTGGAGGTTGGCTCTGTACTTCTCAGGGGTGCAAGGGATGTTTTCCTTGCCACGGTGCCATGGCCCCGCCCTGACCCTTCCTGTGGATGCTGCCGGCCCTCTGATCTTCTGTGCCTCCCCCTGACTCAACAGGCAGGGCAGGTAGAGGAGAGGCACCTTGGTGCCCGGTACCTCTTCCCACTGGAAGTCTCCCCCAGCCAGAGGCTTATCTGACAGGAAGTCGAAGCCCCAGCGGCGACAGGCGTCCTCCAGGTCTCTGCGCAGGGTGTCCTGGTACTCCTGCTGCAGCTGCTCACGGTCAACTGGGCCAAACAGGTTCTGCCTGGCAGGACTTTTCCCCAGAGAGCTCAGGATGTGCTTACGACTGGCCATGGTTGTTCTGGTTCTAGATTGCAGGGGACACAGGGAGAGGAGAGGATAGCATGGTTAGTTGACTGGGCACATAGAGCACAGCAAGAGGATAGTAGTCTGAGCCGCTGTCCAGGAAACAGTGACGTCATCAGTAAGATCATATGACTTCTTTTCACATCAAATGTATACACCGGATGTACTTTGAGTATGTCACACTATTGAGTCCCCTTCTTGAGTCTTCTACAGAATAGCAAAACTATCTAAAAGCACTAAAGTGGTAAAAAAAGAAGATCTTAATCACCCTATCACCAAAAAACATCAAACCGAAACAAATTAGTAAATGGCATCCTATAATTTGATATTCCAATATAATTTAAAAACCAACTATCAAACCATAATCACTTAAACAATACTAAATGTAACAAGTTGTATAGCCTACCACAACCAATAAAGAACTTACCATTTATGCACAAGTAAACCTCTCTCAAAATCTTAATTGTAACTTACTTCATATGTGTAACGGAGGAACTGGACTGTGTATTGAGAACGCTGCAGTTGTATTTAACAGCCATCAGACAGTGATTCACAAAGCCTTCCTACTTTCCTGATCTAGTACATGTCTGGGCAAAGCTCTATGGACATGTAGAGACAAGTCCTGAACATCAACCCTTATGACTGTAGTACAGTAACTACTAGGCACCAGTGTTCATCCATAATTTAAGAAAAACATATTTCATGTAATTACATAACTAGTCTGAATGTACCACTACTATCAACTGACACTATTGTCATGTTTCACAATTTTCTATCTATTTCCCTGTCAGACAATGGTTAAATAGGGGTTCAGGTGTGTTGAGTGTCAAATCCCAGGCCTCATATTCTTGCTCTATGACCACAGAGCACTCTCATGGTAAAGAACCTTCCCTTGCAATAACAAAGTTTACCCTAAGGGAAGCAGAGGCTTCTATTACTCCCTTAGGAGATAATTACGCAAGCTGTATTTATGTAACTGTAAGCTAAATGTATACATTTTTGACAAGGAACCACATTCTTTACCATTCATTGCCATGCAAGAAAAATCAGTTATATTATAATTTTTACACATAGAGTTGCAAATGTATTATTTCCTTGAAGTGCATAAGTAGGAGGTGGGGGAAGATGGGATCCCGTTTACTAAATTGTAGGAGATATCCAGGATGGGGCCCTTTGAGACATGCAGGGGGAACTTTGCCAGATCAAACTGGAAGTAGATCTGGTACAGTCAGTCAAGTTATTTACACAAAATTCCACTCAAAGCAAACTCAACCCCATCCCACAACATCCTCATGAGTTGGACTTTTCTGTTCTCATTTTGTTTTTAAAAAACCTGGGAGAGAAAATCATATCCCAAGGAGCTCCAAACGGCTGTGAATTTATCTACTCTAGCCTACTTCTCCGTGTCTCTCTTTCCCTGTCTGTCTGCTGAGAGAAATCACCTGACAGGGTGGGCAGTCACACATGGGCAAGGCTGCAGAACAGACTGGCCTGAAGTCATTACATGAGACATGTCTGAGAATTTGAAGGCATGCCCCATGACTAAGACATCAGTATAGTTAGAAGTTACATTACAAATCATATTTAAGGCCTCAGCCTGTTTTTACATAACTAGACTCTGAGGGAGACATTAAAATCCCTGTATTATCCATTATCACATTACTGGGTATTTCTGTTATAAGTACTCAAAATCAAAAATAACCTTTTCAAAATGTTAACTTATGTGAAGTGAACATATCAAACTGAGAGTTGAGTATGGGGTCGATGTGGGTCTAATCTTACAGTATCTTCATGATACCATGGCTGATGTCATTCAAAACAATACAAACCGAGTTAACTAGCTAGAGTAAACGAATAGTCTACAAAAAATATATATATTGGAGAAACCCTTATTTCCTCTTTCCACTCAAAGAGCTCTCCGTTGACATCACTGAAAGGGGCGGATTCGAGTAAGTGGCGGGAGAAATACAGCAGACGCACATGACTTCAGAACCTGCCCACTTACTACTACACCCCACGTGAATCTGAACATCGTTTGAACCGGTAACTGAGGAAATCAATACACACTGTTTCCAGTGGACAGATGTTGTTGACCCAGTGAAAAATGACAAAAATGTATGACTAATAAGCAAATACATTGTATCATTGACAAAAACGTATCTTATCAAACCATAGCCACCAACAGCAAGGTTAACTGTGAGTAAGATTACAACTTGCCTTCGTTCAGTTGTATGAAATAATACATTTCCATCGGTCTATAGCCTACAAATCGACAGGCCTTTTCAATTTACATAAAAAATAGCATGCATAGATATTTTAAGATTTTACTTACATTTAAACTAGCCTAATGTAAACGTCAGGCAAAGGTCCCGTTTTAGGTTTACTCTTTGAAGATCAAATGAAACAAACGACGTTAGCCAACGTTAAGTAAACTTTTTCTTAGCATACCAATTTTCTCAAAACGAAATCCTTGTGACACAACTAAATAAACTCAAACCCTCACTGAGGGCTGCTTCTCTTTGCTCGATACCTTTCTCAGTGTTCTAGTGATGCAGAAGTGGGGTTTTATAGTAGAGAATGATAGAGGCCTCTAGTGGCCAAATGGCAATTTTAACATCGGCAGCACCTTCCCCCATGCTTCAGCCATTTTAAAGTAGTCAAAGGCTGCGGTTCAGACTTATAAAAGACACACCCTCGTCCACTTTATTTATTTAATTTAACTAGGCAAGTCAGTTAAGAACAAATTCTTATTTACAATGACGGCCTACAAAAAGGCCTCCTGCGGGACGGGGCTGGGATTAAAATATAAATATAGGACAAAAGAGGCAACACAACACTACATAAAGAGAGACCTAAGACAACATAGCAAGGCAGCAACATTACAATAACATGGTAGCGGCACAAAACATGGTACACACATTATTGGGCACAGACAACAGCACAAAGGGCAAGAAGGTAGAGACAACAATTCATCACGCAAAGCAGCCACAACTGTCAGTAAGAGTGTCCATGATTGAGTCTTTGAATGAAGAGTGAGATGAAACTGTCCAGTTTTTATGCCCTTGGGGGAATCCCCTTCACCATTTTGGCGGGCGGTTCAAATGATGAGACAAGCATGGTAAATTTGCAACGTAAGCCCCTCATCTTTAGTCGAATTTGTGAGTGTACTGTACAATTATGTTCACTTCGGGGCCTGAAACTCCCCATAATTCAATTCGCGACGATTGTACAACCGCTAAGAAAAGTCAATGTCAACATACAAGTGTAAGTAAAAACGAATGTAAATAAATTAGAAATCTGCTACCAATGCACATTACGGCACAAACACGTCTCGTAAAAGTAATGATGTTTTAACCAAACGGTTAGCTTTTGGAAATTGTATAAATAAAACATGTTCCAGCTAGGCAGGCTAACGTTATTTAGCTAGCTATCATACAGTGGGCGAATATTAATAATGATATATTTAATGTAAGTAGACATGCAATCATAATTGACTGTAGCGCATATAAAGCACTCACACGCTACCGGTGGCTGAAAACACAATCATCGCGTTGAACGATTGACGAATTTCTGGGAATGGACGGTCCATTTAAAAATCTGTCCTTCCGTCCTTTTTTAAAATATTTATTTTTATTTTTTAAATGTTTTTTATTAATAACAAATCAATACATAAAACACATGAGGGAACACAAGCATACATAGATGACAAACAATAGACAATCGAGCTAGGGGGTACAATATCACATTACAATTACACAAGGACCTTAAGGGACATGCATATACTTACAATTCTAACAGCTTTTTTTGTTAGTAGAGCATTTAACCGTCTTAAAATACAGTTCAATTTCTTTTTGTAGGGTATGAAAATGTGGTTTTCTGTTTGTAAATTTACATTTGTGTATATGAAATTTGGCCAAAAGAATAATGAAATTAATTATATAAAAATGATTCCGCTTATTTCTATTGTATGTAAAGAATTCAAACAGTACATCTCTCCACAATAGTGTAAAATCTTCATAAATGTGTTCAATTATAAACCTACTGATGTCTTGCCACCGTTTTCTTACATGCATACAATGCCAAAAAAGATGCAAAACTGTTTCTGGGTGGTCATTACAAAAGGAGCAATTTGAGTTGATGTTTTCCTTAAACTTCTTCATATAGTGGTTGGCAGGATAATATTTATGAATAATTTTAAAGAAAACTTCCTTCATTTTGTTAACAAGAAGGTAAGTGTGTGGAGCTGGACAGGCAGGAGCACCTGTAGGGAGGAGATGGAGAGACAGCCTGGTGCGGGGGGGCTGCCACCGGAGGGCTGGTGCGTGGAGGCGGCACCAGAAAGACCGGACCGTGGAGGCGCACTGGAGGTCTCGAGTACCGAGCCTGCCCAACCCTACCTGGCTGAATGCTCCCCGTAGCCAGGCCAGTGCGGTGAGGTGGAATAGACCGCACTGGGCTGTGCTGGCGAACCGGGGACACCATGCGTAGGGCTGGTGCCATGTATACCGGCCCGAGGAGACGCACTGGAGACCAGATGCGCTGAGCCGGCTTCATGGCACCTGGCTCGATGCCCACTCTATCCCGGCCGATACGAGGCGCTGCGATGTAGCGCACCGGGCTATGCACACGCACCGGGGACACCGTGCGCCTCACGGCATAACACAGTGCCTGCCCGGTCCATCTCTCTCCACGGTAAGCACGGGGAGTTGGCTCAGGTCTCCTACCTGACTTAGCCACACTCCCCGTGTGCCCCCCCCCAATACATTTTTGGGGCTGCCTCTCGGGCTTCCAACCACGCCGCCGTGCTGCCTCCTCATACCACCGTCTCTCGGCTTTTGCTGCCTCCAGCTCAGCCTTGGGGCGCCGATATTCTCCAGCCTGTGCCCGGGGTCCCTTGCCGTCCAGAATTTCCTCCCATGTCCAGGAGTCCTGCGATCGCTGCTGCTGCTGCCCGTTACCACGCTGCTTGGTCCTTTGGTGGTGGGTGTTTCTGTAACGGCTGTCGTCGGTGGAAGAAGGTGAGGACCAAGGTGCAGCGTGGTAAGTGTTCATGATTTTTAATAATAATCAAAACAGAACACTGAATAACAAATCAACAAAGAAACAACTGAAACAGTTCTGTCTGGTGCAGACACACAAAGACTGAAAACAAAGGAACTAAGGTCAGAACGTGACACCATCATTTTTGGCACCCTTGATAAAGATGAGTAAAAATGACTGTATAAAATAAATAATTTAAATACTGAGCTATATTGCATGCAAAAAATAAATATTATTTTATATTAACACAATTGCTCAGAGAAAGAGATTTTGTGTAACATTTAATTAAAAAAACTCTAAAAGATAGGGGTCACAATTATTAGCACCTGTTTCAGTTCTCCAGCACTCTCCCCCTTGATATCCTTTGTTTATGGAATGCCCTCTTCAATTCAAACCACAGGTTTTCAATGGGGTTCAAATCCGGAAACTGAGATGTAGATTTTGTGGTTAATTAACTATTTATTTGTGGATTTTGATGTGTGCTTGGGGCCAAGTGTCAGCTTCCGAGCAGAGGCAACCAGGTTCTTGGTAAAGTTCATGAAAATGTCCAGGTACTTGTCGTTGATGTTGTTGACTATAACAAGGGCCCAATGGAAGCAAAATAGCCCCCATAACATCAAAGATGTACCACCATATTTTACCACAGGCATATGCTTCTGTTTTTCAATGCCAAACCCAACACTGGTGTGCGTGGCCAAAGAGCTCAATTTACAGGTTGTCTGACCAGTTTGGATTGGAACTGGTGCTATGGTCAGATGACATGAAAATAGAGCTCTTTGGCCAAATAAACATTACATTTTGGTATCTATGATGTACAATGTGTTCTCCATCACTTCAGACTTCCAGGTGGCTATTCTTAAAAATGGACAGTTTTTATAAAAATGTATTGCAGAAATGACTAGGCCACTTGGTCAAGTTATCATGAATGTTATCATGAATGGGTTAAACACTTACAACTCCACTAAATTCACATGATTTCGTAACAAAACTCTGAAACATAACTCTTTACGGACACCCAGAAAGCCTGTAATACACTCCTGCTTTGTAATAATGGAGGGAATTCAACACAAGAACTTTGAACGTAACCGCCAACTTTATGTATACAGTATATGTGGACCTCTTGGGGATATCATTCAAAAACATAATGTTAACTTTCACTGCTATGCAGATGACACGCAGCTGTACATTTTGATGAAACATGGTGAAGCCCCAAAATTGCCCTCACTGGAAGCCTGTTTTTCAGACATAAGGAAGTGGATGGCTGCAAACTTTCTACTTTTAAACTTGGACAAAACAGAGATGCTTGTTCTAGGTCCCAAGAAACTCAAAGATCTTCTGTTGAATCTGACAATTAATCTTGATGGTTGTACAGTCATCTCAAATAAAACTGTGAAGGACCTCGGCGTTACTCTGGACCCTGATCTCTCTTTTGACGAACATATCAAGACTGTTTCAAGGACAGATTTTTTCCATCTACGTAACATTGCAAAAATCAGACATTTTCTGTCCAAAAATTATGCTGAAAAATGTATCTGTGCTTTTGTCACTTCTAGGTTAGACTACTGCAATGCTCTACTTTCCGGCTACCCGGATAAAGCACTAAATAAAGTTCAGTTAGTGCTAAATGTGGCTGCTAGAATCCTGACTAGAACCAAAAAAAAAATATTAGATTACTCCAGTGCTAGTCTCCCAACACTGGCTTCCTGTTAAGGCAAGGGCTGATTAAGTTTTTAATGCTAACCTACAAAGCATTACACGGGCTTGCTCCTACCTATCTTTCCGATTTGGTCCTGCTGTACATACCTACAGTACTATACGGTCACAAGACGCAGGCCTCCTAATTGTCCCTAGAATTTCTAAGCAAACAGCTGGAGGCAGGGCTTTCTCCTATAGAGCTCAATTTTTATGGAATGGTCTGCCTACCCATGTGAGAGACGCAGACTCGGTCTCAACCTTTAAGTCTTTATTGAAGACTCATCTCTTCAGTAGGTCCTATGATTGAGTGTAGTCTGGCCCAGGAGTGTGAAGGTGAACGGAAAGGCACTGGAGCAACGAACCGCCCTTGCTGCCTCTGCCTGGCCGGTTCCTCTCTCTCCACTGGGATTCTCTGCCTCTAACCCTATTACAGGGGCTGAGTCACTGGCTTACTGGTGCTCTTCCATGCCGTCCCTAGGAGGGGTGCGTCACATGAGTGGGTTGAGTCACTGACGTGATCTTCCCGTCTGGGTTGGCAGACATGGTTGTGCCATGGCGGAGATTTTTGTGGGCTATATTTGGCCTTGTCTCAGGATGGTAAGTTGGTGGTCGAAGATGTCCCTCTAGTGGGATGGGTGCTTTGGCAAAATGGGTGGGGTTGTGTCCTGGCTGTTTTGCCCTGTCCAGAGGTATCATCGGATGGGGCCACAGTGTCTCCTGACCCCTCCTGTCTCAGCCTCCAGTATTTATGCTGCAGTAGTTTATGTGTCGGGGGGCTAGGGTCAGTCTGTTATATCTGGAGTATTTTTCCTGTCTTATCCGGTGTCCTGTGTGAATTTAAGTATGCTCTCTCTAATTCTCTCTTTCTTTCTCTCTCTGAGGACCTGAGCCCTAAGACCATGCCTCAGGACTACCTGGCATGATGACTCTTTGCTGTCCCCAGTCCACCTGGCCGTGCTGCTGCTCCAGTTTCAACTGTTCTGCCTGCGGCTATGGAACGCTGACCTGTTCACCAGACCTGCTGTTTTCAACTCTCTAGAGACAGCAGGAGCAGTAGAGATACTCTCAATGATTGGTTATGAAAAGCCAACTGACATTTACTCCTGAGGTGTTGACCTGCACTCTTGACAACTACTGTGATTATTATTTGACCATGCTGGTCAGTTATGAACATTTAAACATCTTGGCCATGTTGTTATAATCTCCTCCAGAAGAGGACTGGCCACCCCTCATAGCCTGGTTCCTCTCTAGGTTTCTTACTAGGTTTTTGGCCTTTCTAGGGAGTTTTTCCTAGCCACCATGCTTCTACACCTGCATTGCTTGCTTTTTGGGGTTTTAGGCTGGGTTTCTGTAAAACACTTTGAGATATCAGCTGAGATGGGCTATATAAATACATTTCATACATTATTTATATTTCCTGCAGTTCTATCCATTTTGCTATGGGGTTTTGTACTGTGTATTTACAGTAAACTGTATTCTCAACATAGTTCATTCTAATATGCAGTATATGAATGGTGTGTTTAGACAGTATGTGAATAGACAAGGTGTGTATAGCAGTAGTTATATAGGATGAGCCATGACTAGAATACAGTATACACGGTGTACAAAACATTAAGAACACCTTCCTATTGAGTTGCGCACCCCCCCCCCCCCAACAGCCTCAATCGGGGAATGGACTCTACAAGGTGTCTACAGTGTTCCACAGGGATACTGGCCCATGTTGACACCAATGCTTCCCACAGCTGTCAAGTTGGTTAGATGTCCTTTGGGTGGTGGACCATTCTTGATACACAGAGGAAACTGTTGAGCGTGAAAAACCCATCAGCATTGCAGTTCTTGACACACAAACTAGTGCGCCTGGAACCTAATACCATACCCTGTTCAAAGGCCCTTAAATCTGGTCTTGCCCATTTACCCTCTAAATGATACATAAGCAATCCTCGTCTCAAGGTTTAAAATATATATATTTTACCTGTCTCCACCCCTTCATCTACACCGTTTGAAGTGGACTTTACAACTGACATCAATAAGGGATCATAGCTTTCACCATTTTTCACCTGGTCAGTATTTCATGGAAAGAGCATGTTTTGTACAATCAGTGTATGTGCAACTAGAGGCCATAAAGGTGAGCTGTTAAGAGCATAAATGTATGCAATACAACAGTAACCTATTGTGGTGCATACAAAGAGCAACGGTTGTTCTAACAATGTTTGCTCAATTGTCTCATGTTTTCAGACCTCAAATTAAGGTTCACATAGCACATCAAATATACAGTAAGCACTGCCTAATGTCATGATGATGCTCAGCATTTCCCATTGATTTGTGATTGAGTAGTAGTCGGCGTTTTTCTTCTCTCTAGTTGCTTCAGGATGTCAACATGAGACCGACCACCTTTGAGTTCTGTTTCATATTTTAGAATTAATCATTAATGAAAAAACTGCCACACCAAGAAATGTAAGAAGCCTTTTTACAACTAGTTTAATTCAGAGAACATAAGTAGTACAAATATCAAGGAAAAGAAAAACAGTGGGCTATTGTAGACAAAATAAGGGTGCCGTTATTTGCAAAGACAAACCTTTACCAACAGGAACTGGAAGAATAGTGGAAGTCCCAGAGGTCAATAGAAAACATATCGGTATATTAACCGACAATAGGATAGCTGACCATAGCCTTCCACCACATCCAGACACACTAATCTTGCTGACATGGAACATGACTTGAGCACTAGACTATTTAGAATGGTGTGTTTCTGTGAGCTGGTACTCATGGACAAATAGAGAACGCTTATAATGATTGATGAAATGGAATACTGCTTGGGGACAACTACGGTATGTCTTGGCATTAACAGGACTAACAACCATTTTAGTCATGCGTTACACCTGCATACCAACTTATTTACAAAATACAGAGGAATTGGATACCTTACATGTCACAGAGAAGCAAAAATGAAACCGCTAAAATATCCGTAAAAAAAAAGAAAGTTCATTCATCTTCTTCGCCGTCAAACTCGACTGCCATGCATTTCCTTACTTTCTCTCCGTAGACCTGGAGCGGCTGCGAGGGGAAAAATAGTTAAGCCAGAATGTTAATATAAACTTCCCCTGGAGCATTCATGCACTCCCTCAGAAAGATGTTACACCATTGGCCTGTTACTGTTCCTTAAAAGCCACAACTAAAGTGGTTTCACTGTTGCTAAGATAAGAAATTCTTGCTGTCTGTTAAAACCCCCCCTGCTTACCTCCTTGATCGGGAAAATGATCTTGAGGGTTTGTGGTTCCTGTCCCGGGACAAAGATCTCTCCCTCTTCCTGTCTCTGGAGAGAGACCTGCATACAGAAGGAAAAAGAGAATGAACCAAATCAACCTGAATTTTACAGAGGCCCCTGTTGACAATGACAAGAGGATCTAATCATTGACAAGTTTGGAAAGCTGTGCTGGGGTGTGTTAAGAGATCAAATACTTGTCAGAACCATACACAAGGTTCAAAATTGGGTCCCTCAGTCCATGCTCCCATGAAAAATAATCTGCCGTAATCTTACTTGCCCACAGTACGGCTGTTAACTTTTACAATCTCTTATGGCTGTCAACATACCTGCTTCGGCTGCGGCTGAAGCTCCTCCTACGTGGGGATCTGGGGAGGGGGGAATAAGAGGATGTTAAAAGCAGAGCATGATACATTGGTGGCCCATTGTTTCCAAACCCATCCAACCCCCAAATTACCCTGAAGTAAACCCTACAGTCCCAGTCCCCACCAAAAACTGCCCCTCTGGGGGAACCAAGTTAATGTCTATTACACCCCCCCCCCCCCCCACACACAAAGGGATGGGAATGGGTGACTGCAGATAAGGCATTTGTAATCTGAAATTCAGTCATCGCCTCCCATAAAAGGCCATGGTTAGTTAATACTGCCAGCTGAGTGAATGACAAAAAAATGCTTCGGAAAGAGAAGTGCAATTATACCAAATGGGAAGGGGTAAGAAAATGGAGGGTTGTAACATAATTAATGGTCAAAAATTGGGTAAGAATGCTCTCAATGCTGCAGTAAATTCAAGGCTACATATTGAGCACTAGTGCAAAGCACACACAAGATGGGACCACTGCGACCTAAACCAGGGAAAGCACTGATCAGAAAAGCTCCTTTGAACAATTAGAAAGACCTTCACAGATTAATAATTAATGTTTCTCAAAAATGTCCATTCCCCTTTAAATCAACGGATTACAGTAATGAGGGAGAAATATCAATCCTGTTTGATTCAAATAAAAAAGGATAACCTTTTTTAAAGCAGCTTTCTCTTCACTCTTAAATTTGTAATCAGCAGTGTACTGTATGAAGCAGGTAAAACTTACTAGTCGTTTGGTTTTCAACAAGCTAGAAATGACGAAGGGGAGGTAGACTGTAGGCCGGGTAGGCAGATTTGGCTGAAAAGGACTGGCCAGATGCTGCGAGGTGATTAGTTGGCTGGTGGATGGGGGCTGGCTGTGGATTTTTCCTGCTTTTATTGGTTAGCCGAGGGCTGCTGCTGGTAGGTTGCAGTGTAGACATTTGGGGATGTAAAACGCTGATTGGTCGGAAATGTGAGGAGGGCCGCTGCCGATTGGGTTAAAGTTGGAGGAGGAAGAGGCTGAGAACTGCATGCGCAGGAACCAATGGGCTGGTGCAACCTGACGACTGGCCATGTGACACGACATCAGCCAAGCTGATTGGGGCACGCTGGTCAATGGTCACATGATGCTGAAAGAGGACTAGTTGACTGACTCAGAGGGTGGTGAGAAGAGGCATGGTGATGACTCTGTAACGGGGTTCATTTTTATTAATATAAATGGTCAATAAAAAAAGCAACCTCAAATTGTAACAAAAACAACCAACCTAGCATCATTAAGCTTCCCTCCCACCCGGTTCATAGTGAGGTACTGGTCTGAAATATGAATCACCTACTTCCAAAACACGTTCAGTGCTTCAGGTAACAGTGAAAAGCTTGCAAGCCAAATTTAGAGAAAATGTGGTAGAGAAAACGCAAATGTACTTATCACTTAAACTTGGCATACAAATCAGCACACTTAATTTCACACTGTACCCACCCCCTGGATCTAAAGTACCCCGGAAGTCATTAAACAATGATAATGAAGATGAAAACTGCATGCCTTCAGCACCACATTACACTAACCACTGTAGACTACCATGGAAAAGGGGTTATCAAACACTAAACTATCACTACGGTGCAGCGAAACAGGAGATGCAGTTTGGAAAGAGGACACAGGAACAAAACAAGTAGATTAACTAGTAAAAGGGACAGAAAGGGATTAGTAGTCTGTTGGGCATTGCTATCATAAAGCCCTGTATGGGAGATGAGTTACCTGCGCCTGGCGGGCGGGCTACCACGACGCCCACGATGGTCATCTCGAGGACGTCGGCTCCACGATGGAGGAGGACCCCGGTTGCGGGTGCGTTTCTCACCATTGGACAGCTCCACTCGCACACGGGAACCACTTAATGTCCTGTGCAGAGCAATACAGTGTTACCGCAGAGCATGCTGTTAAACAGTCACCAAAACATTATGGCATGCATGGCCTTGTTTCACCCCCTTTCAGGAAGTTAAATGGAGGCAAGTGGCAAAAAAAATGAATAGGCAGCCCTTCCAAATATCTCCAAGCAAACTAGGCTCTGTCATTAAGTTATTTTATACCAGAGTATAAAGCACATGTGGATCATTTGAATTCATATGGACAAACCAGAAATGCTATTTCAAACAGTTCTGGAACACTCCTCTGAGATTATCTGCATTTATTTTGTCAAACTACCAAGTGTATTGGCATGCAAATGATGCAAGGAACAAAAACTTGAAAAATGACCTCAATTTCCTGATTCTATCATTCAGTTATTTTTACACCAGAGGAACTTGTTCTTAAGTTTTACCTTCCATCAAGTTCTCTCACTGCGTCGGTTGCATCCCTTGGATCTTCAAATTCCACAAAAGCAAAGCCTGGGGGGTTCCTAGCTACCCAGACACTGCGAAGTGGTCCATAATAGCCAAATGACCGCTCCAGCTCTGTCTTATTGCCATTGTTCCCCAGGTTTCCCACGTAGACCTTGCAGTCGAGAGGGCAATCTCGGTGCATGGCTGGATCTTTAAAAAATATTAAACAACATGTATGTTTTGCTTTCTAGGAATCATTATTCAAAAGGCAGCCTATCAGCAAATGTACTTAACTTTAAAGGCATGCACCTGTAAAAAGAACCTGGGGCTCAATTGCATTCAGACGTGAACCAGAAAAGCTACTTCAAGCAGTTCTGGAACACACACCTCTAATTATGTGAATTGTATTGGCATGCAAGGAACAAAAATGTAAGTAATTACCTCCCATTTCAACAGGCCTCAATTTTCAAAACAAAAATTGATACTCCACAAACGTGAATGCGAAACTGAAAGAAGATTTGTCCATTTAGATTTTCATGTCTTACACATTTTCCACTCAACAACAATGTATATTCAAGTAGGCCAATAGTCTGTTCATAACACAGATAAAAATGGTCCTCCACATACAATTAAACCCACATTCAAACAGACAGGTGTGTTTATAACAATCAAGCAGATGTGTATGATTATGGTTGAATTTGAGGTAGGCAACAATAGGGCATAAAGCCAGTGGTGTGGAAATGCATTGCACATGGAAATGCATTGCGGGATTTATTATTTCCGTGAAATCGCTAATTGGTTCTGCTATACTGAAATAACAAACTATAATAACAGGGTAAAACAACTAACTAACGTTAGTAAACGTCAATCACACCTCCAGCCTTTGTTCACATACGTTACTACGCAAAATGGAAGAAGGGGCCTTGCTGAGATAACCATAACCCTCAACATTTGCTGGCCCTCCCCAGTCCCTGTACTGACTAGTTCACCATTTGCACATGCCATGGCTACGTGTGAGAGAGTACAATTGCAAATGAACTGCAACATAATCAGTTACTTGCTGCGATACAGTTGGGTCTAGCCATTTCAGCTACTCGTTAGCTACCTGAGAAACAAATGGCTAACTAGGGCCAGCTAGCTAATATGAATACAAGAGAAAGTTCGAATACATATCAAAGAAACAATATTAACTGCTAAATAGAAATACGTGTCACATTTTGTATTATTTAGAGGGGTTATTTACCGTAACGTATTTTAAAACAAACACTGATAGTCGATTCGTTTCCTGTCCTTCGTCGAACCGCCTGTCTGTATCTGCAAGCTACAATAAAATGGAGACCGGAAATCTTTATGGATCGTGTGTACCATCTATCCGTCTTACGTAACTGACGGATATGACCTACTGATCAACTTTTTGACCTCAATCCCTCTGCCTCCCTTCACATTTTCTTTAATATCGTCTCTGGATATGGATATTGGGACGATGGGATATGTTGATTGACGGTATTGGTTCCACCCTGAGCTGTATGGGGTTTCCACTAGTTATCACAGCGTTTTAGTATTTATTTAAGGTTAGGCATAATGTTAGTAGTTTGGTAAACGTTAAGGTTAGGTTTAAATTAACATTTTAAGAAGATCAATGTAGAAATATACAGGGTACATGACTTTGTGGCTGTGGTAACTAGTGATTACCCCTGCATGGCCTTCTCCCCCATTGTTTTGTTCGCTTTCTCTGGTGAGATACATCCAGCCTCTTGCGAATTGAAGGACATTTACGAACCCAGAGAGACTAAATAAATTATTTTGCATTGCGGTAACCTCTCGTGGTTCTTTATCAATAGTTGTTTAGTAGCTCGAAAATGTTGGAAACATTAACTTACTTGAACATGCTGTAGGTCATGTAACTGTTTGTTACATGCAATGTTTTGTGGACTCCACCTGACAGATGTTGCTCTCCGGTTTTGTGATGAAACCAAGTTGTTAAATGTATTCTGCCACTCTTCTTACTATTTCGACCTTAGGCCTATACAGTGGGGCAAAAAAGTATTTAGTCAGCCACCAATTGTGCAAGTTCTCCCACTTAAATAGATGAGAGAGGCCTGTAATTTTCATCATAGGTACACTTCAACTACGACAGACAAAATGAGAAAAGAATCCAGAAAATCACATTGTAGGATTTTTAATGAATTTATTTGCAAATTTTGGTGGAAAATAAGTATTTGGTCAATAACAAACAAGTAAAATTTCTGGCTCTCACAGACCTGTAACTTCTTCTTTAAGAGGCTCCTCTGTCCTCCACTCGTTACCTGTATTAATGGCATTAATGAAGTTGTTATCAGTATAAAAGACACCTGTCCATAACCTCAAATAGTCACACTCCAAACTTCACTATGGCCAAGACCAAAGAGCTGTCAAAGGACACCAGAAAATTGTAGACCTGCATCAGGCTGGGAAGACTGAATCTGCAATAGGTATGCAGCTTGGTTTGAAGAAATCAACTGTGGGAGAAATTATTAGGAAATGGAAGACATACAAGACCACTGATAATCTCCCTCGATCTGGGGCTCCACGCAAGATCTCACCCCGTGGGGTCAAAATGATCAAAAGAACGGTGAGCAAAAATCCCAGAACCACACGGGGGGACCTAGTGAATGACCTGCAGAGAGCTGGGACCAAAGTAACAAAGCCTACCATCAGTAACACACTACGCCGCCAGGGACTCAAATCCTGCAGTGCCAGATGTGTCCCTCTGCTTAAGCCAGTACATGTCCAGGCCCGTCTGAAGTTTGCTAGAGAGCATTTGGATGATCCAGAAGAAGATTGGGAGAATGTCATATGGTCAGATGAAACCAAAACCATTTTAGAACTTTTTGGTAAAAACTCAACTCGTCGTGCTTGGAGGACAAAGAATGCTGAGTTGCATCCAAAGAACACCATACCTACTGTGAAGCATGGGGGTGGAAACATCATGCTTTGGGGCTGTTTTTCTGCAAAGGGACCAGAACGACTGATCCGTGGAAAGGAAAGAATGAATGGGGCCATGTATCGTGAGATTTTGACTGAAAACCTCCTTCCATCAGCAAGGGCATTGAAGATGAAACGTGGCTGGGTCTTTCAGCATGACAATGATCCCAAACACACCGCACGTGCAATGAAGGAGTGGCTTCGTAAGAAGCATTTCAAGGTCCTGGAGTGGCCTAGCCAGTCTCCAGATCTCAACCCCATAGAAAATCTTTGGAGGGAGTTGAAAGTCCGTGTTGCCCAGCAACAGCCCCAAAACATCACTGCTCTAGAGGAGATCTGCATGGAGGAATGGGCCAAAATACCAGCAACAGTGTGTGAAAACCTTGTGAAGACTTACAGAAAACGTTTGACCTCTGTCATTGCCAACAAAGGGTATATAACAAAGTATTGAGATAAACTTTTGTTATTGACCAAATACTTATTTTCCACCATAATTTGCAAATAAATTCATTAGAAATCCTACAATGTGATTTTCTGGATTTTTTCTCTCTCATTTTGTCTGTCATAGTTGAAGTGTACCTATGATGAAAATTACAGGCCTCTCATCTTTTTTAAGTGGGAGAACTTGCACAATTGGTGGCTGACTAAATACTTTTTTGCCCCACTGTATATCACGTTGTCAAGGCATATGAACTAACAGGTTATAGAGCAAACAACATAATTATCACAACACATAGGTTGTAATATGGCTTGTTTTTCCTGGCTTGGCTTCCCTGGAGGTTTTACCCACACACCACTACTGAAGATCAGCCAAATTATCATCCTACCTGACTTCCAAAGGAATATAAAGAAACATGTACAGTAGGATGTGACCTGCAGGACTTTTTGTCACATTCAAGAATAAAGAAAACTTCACCCACAGGTCAATTACACATTAGAAAGATCAAAAGGCAAGTCTGTTTGTGACAGCCCTTTCACATTCCAGTTAGTCAATTGGTCTCTTTAGTATGCAAGCTGCATCTGCTGACTGCCTATACTAAACTGTAGGAATGGAAACTGATCCGCACTGCTTCTTGACACACTCCTCGCTTAACCCGGAAGCCAGCCACACCAATGTGTTGGAGGACACACTGTCGAACTGACGACCGCAGTCAGCTTGCCGGCGCCCGGCCCAACACAAGGAGTTACTTGAGCACGATGAGAGAAGGACATCCTGGCCGGGCAATCCCTCCTCTAACCCGGACGACGCTGGGTCAATTGTGAACCATATGGGTCTCTTGGTCACAGCCGAGCTCAGACGGATGATATTCCTATTTGTTCAGCACTTTTGAAATGGACAAAGACAAAATTCAGAACATGGGCCGTTCTTACAGTTTTCTCCCTGTACACCAAGTCAGAAACATAGAATAAATAACTGGGGCATATAAGCAAACAATGAAAGCTTTTACAATATTTGCTGATGACATCTCTCTAAATCTGGCTATAGGCTACATGTGCACCACCAAGTCAGAACAGTAGACCTATAGTCTAAGTTCTGAGGGGGAGAGTGAACTAATTCTTAGGGTGAGACACATGGGCTACTAACAGCTTACTACACAACATACACTAATTATTACTTTCTTAGCTACAGTATACATATATCCCTGGCATATTACATAATTTATGTAGCAGCATACAAGACATGGGCCTATTTTTGGACTCACAGTTGTTGTGCTGTGCTCACTTGTGGGCAAACTTTGTCATCATCTGGATTTATGGTGCTTTCAAGACAACGAGGAACTTTGGAAAAAAACGAGGTTGAATCACAAGAAAAAGACCCGAGTTCCTGACTTGGAAATCCAAGTTGGATGACCGTTCAAAACTTATTTTCCCAGTTGGAGCTAGTTTTTTCCTCCATGTTCCCAGATATCTTGAACGCACTGAAGTCTGAGATTTCCCAGTTGTTTTGAACCTGGCAGAAGTCATGCTGTATTGATAGCATGGCCAATGTATTCAACCTTTTCTGGCCCATGGTGTTTTGTGTGAATGTGTATCCTTTCAAGCTTGGAAAACAGACCCCTTCAGACAGATATTTTAAATAGTTAAACCCAGACTTGGACCACACACCCTCTCCACTGAATAGCAGGCAGGGAAAGCAAAATAGTGATTGCTTTGCATCGCAGTTAGCCACTGATTCCTTCCAAACCACTCATTGTTGAATTTGCCATTTCCGACTGGTTGTGTAATGTCCAATGGCCTATTATTAGCACTAATACGTTTTATCTATAATTTCTCTTCATATGACAAGGATTGAAAATAATTTGCCAGTAGATTGTCAAAGTGATTCATGATGACTGCTTGTCTAGCTAGCTAGCTAAGATTTTGATATAAGTGATTTGACATCTTTTTATCTGTGGGCAATGACCTTGAGCCTTCTTGGACGGGCACTTCTAGTGTAAATCTATGGCAGGACCCAAGGGGACTTGAATTGCCTAGCTCTCCCTGAAGATTCTGTGGTGACAAAGTGTCCCCATGAGTGATAGAACACTGAGCCAATCACGGCGCAACTAGAGAAAATTACCAAAGCCTATGCTCCAGTCTTTTGCCGGCTTCCCCTCCTACACAGAAAGATTGAGCTAGGCTGAAACGCCTGCATTTTGTAGCGCAAGAACCATATTTGTATGCTTCTTCATTAACTCAAGGATTGTATAGATTTTTTGTCATTGTTTACATTGTAACACGAATTAATGCCAAAATAACTTGCAAAATAGGCAATTTTTTGCTAAACAGGTAGGGCTCAAAACAGGTAGAGGTCTGACTGGTCGCCACTGCTGCTGAGTTTGCAAGATAACTTTTCTTTCATTTAGATTTTCAGGCACAAATTAAAAGGAGGTACTGACTCCCCCATGGATTGATGTTTCAGCATTGTCTCGTTTTCTTCCTCTTTGGGATTGGGTTGGCGGATCGCATCCGACTTTAAGGTGCATACACTGCCACCTACTGTACTTAAGTGTGAGGCCAGTCACAGCTTATCTACATTATTCCTGTTGCTAAAAGGAAAAAATTGGACCACGAACTAACCCTTCACCTACAGTGCCTTTCGAAAGTATTCGGCCCCCTTGAACTTTGCGACCTTTTGCCACATTTCAGGCTTCAAACATAAAGATATAAAACTGTATTTTTTTGTTAAATATCAACAACAAGTGGGACACAATCATGAAGTGGAACGACATTTATTGGATATTTCAAACTTTTTTAACAAATCAAAAACTGAAAAATTGGGCGTGCAAAATTATTCAGCCCCTTTACTTTCAGTGCAGCAAACTCTCTCCAGAAGTTCAGTGAGGATCTCTGAATGATCCAATGTTGACCTAATTGACTAATGATGATAAATACAATCCACCTGTGTGTAATCAAGTCTCCGTATAAATGCACCTGCACTGTGATAGTCTCAGAGGTCCGTTAAAAGCGCAGAGAGCATCATGAAGAACAAGGAACACATCAGGCAGGTCCGAGATACTGTTGTGAAGAAGTTTAAAGCCGGATTTGGATACAAAAAGATTTCTCAAGCTTTAAACATCCCAAGGAGCACTGTGCAAGCGATAATATTGAAATGGAAGGAGTATCAGACCACTGCAAATCTACCAAGACCTGGCTGTCCCTCTAAACTTTCAGATCATACAAGGAGAAGACTGATCAGAGATGCAGCCAAGAGGCCCATGATCACTCTGGATGAACTGCAGAGATCTACAGCTGAGGTGGGAGACTCTGTCCATAGGACAACAATCAGTCGTATATTGCACAAATCTGGCCTTTATGGAAGAGTGGCAAGAAGAAAGACATTTCTTAAAGATATCCATAAAAAGTGTTGTTTAAAGTTTGCCACAAGCCACCTGGGAGACACACCAAACATGTGGAAGAAGGTGCTCTGGTCAGATGAAACCAAAATTGAACTTTTTGGCAACAATGCAAAACGTTATGTTTGGCGTAAAAGCAACACAGCTCATCACCCTGAACACACCATCCCCACTGTCAAACATGGTGGTGGCAGCATCATGGTTTGGGCCTGCTTTTCTTCAGCAGGGACAGGGAAGATGGTTAAAATTGATGGGAAGATGGATGGAGCCAAATACAGGACCATTCTGGAAGAAAACCTGATGGAGTCTGCAAAAGACCTGAGACTGGGACGGAGATTTGTCTTCCAACAAGACAATGATCCAAAACATAAAGCAAAATCTACAATGGAATGGTTCAAAAATAAACATATCCAGGTGTTAGAATGGCCAAGTCAAAGTCCAGACCTGAATCCAATCGAGAATCTGTGGAAAGAACTGAAAACTGCTGTTCACAAATGCTCTCCATCCAACCTCACTGAGCTCGAGCTGTTTTGCAAGGAGGAATGGGAAAAAATGTCAGTCTCCCGATGTGCAAAACTGATAGAGACATACCCCAAGCGACTTAGAGCTGTAATCGCAGCAAAAGGTGGCGGTACAAAGTATTAACTTAAGGGGGCTGAATAATTTTGCACGCCCAATTTTTCAGTTTTTGATTTGTTAAAAAAGTTTGAAATATCCAATAAATGTCGTTCCACTTCATGATTGTGTCCCACTTGTTGTTGATTCTTCACAAAAAAATACAGTTTTATATCTTTATGTTTGAAGCCTGAAATGTGGCAAAAGGTCGCAAAGTTCAAGGGGGCCGAATACTTTCGCAAGGCACTGTATATACCTCTATTTCATTTCTTTTTTAAAACACCATCACACTCACTCTTCTGCAGTAAAATATCATACACCCAGGCCCTTCTCTGCAGCTGCCACCTATATTCCCACTACCCCATTAAACTACTTTGACCCTATCTGCTCCTGCACCATGACAACGGCCTGGGAGGATGGGATTAAGGCCGGTCCGCTCATTAGGTGGCAGATTGATGAGGACTGCTTTTCCTGAGCTAAACGGTCTAAGACACATCTCCAACAACACATAAAACCTCACATAATTCTGCCCCAAAACAATTACAATTTCTCTCAATCAGTGGCATATGTTTTTTTTTAGGTGAGCTCTGATGTTGCCCTATGATAAGCAGTGCCCACTTTGTCAATGGCAGGGGTGCAAAATATTTATCTTGTCCATTCCCAGCACGCCTCTCCAGGGTGCTGTTGGAGAGACATCACTGTGGCGCTCCACCAAAACTCAGTCCAAAAATGATCTAACATAAATCATGTAGCAGATATAGCATATGGTAGAAATAGTATGTGGCCTTTTCTGTAGCCTAAAGGTTGGAGATAAAATGTATGACAATACGGAAACTTTTTACATCATGCAGGTTTCTCCGATCAAATGGCCTAACCTAAATGGCGCCCAATCAAATAAAAAATGTTAACAAACAACATATCCTAAAAACAGGACAGATCAAAGTAAAATGGACAATATGGAATGGACAATCAGGCTACTCACAACTGCTGTCCAGGAGTTTCATCCGGTGGGCGAAATTGACATGATCAAGGTTTCAAGTTTGTATCTGTCAATTTTTTCAGAGCTGATCATAGCAAAAAATGAAATACTTCTTCTTCATTACCCGCTGTGTAAACACATTGTAAATAGGCTCAGGATAACTCTTTCTGATAAAGTTGGGTATCTGATATTCAGAGCTCAGAGTCACAGGAAACAGGACTAATAAAGCCAATGAAACGGCCTGTTTGCAAATGGTGGGCCTACAACATGGATGGGCATTCATGAAATTCCATTGCGGGCGATATGGCAGGCCGTCTTTCCTTGTGTGTTTTACAAACGGTAGGCGTACCACATAAAATTAAATTGCAAAACTATAGGCCAGAGATAGGGAGCTCCAGTCTTCTGGGACCAGGTTGGTGTCAAACTTTTGCCCCAGCCCTAGCGAACACATCTGACTCCAATAATCAACTAATCATAATCTTCAGTTTAGAATGCAATTCGTTTCAGCAGCAGTGTGACACCACTGCAAACCCCGAGGACTGAAGTTGCTCAACCCTGCTGTAAGCTATAACTCCGTAAGCACGAACCGACGCTGACACATTTCTAACGTCTTTTTTTGGTGCAGTCCAGACTGCACGGATGTTGGTTTTTGGTCTGGTCCGGACCAAATCTGCACCAATCATAGACATCGATGTTTGGTTCAGATTTGTCCGGTATGGACCAGCCTTGATTTGGCTCAAATATAGATGTCTATAAATTACATATTTTCAACTTTCATTCTGAACTGAAAATGGATCTAAATTCAATGACTGGAAAAATACGTATTGTAGACGTTTTTTCAACGTCATTTTGCTTACTGGGACTATTCCACTAGGGGTGGCATTTTTTAGTTTTTGTTGCCTAGGGTGGCATAACGGCCAGGGCTGGCCCTTAGGGGACACCACCACTCAACACACCCTGTAACACTACTTAAGACAAATCTCGTATACCCAAATACTTCTCTGCAGCTGCCACCAGAACATCTATTTTCCTTGATTTACGTCCAATGTAATATCCACTGTGGTAGTACAGATGAAGACTGAGCTGGAATATCGCCAACTATTGAATACAATTCCATATTGTATTCTGTCTCTGTTGTCATTCCTGTACTTGATTGAACCTGGTAACCTTACCATATGCAAACATTTGGTGGCAACGAAAAAAGGGATGGCGAACAACTTATTGACTAAGTTTTCCTCTTGCCACCACAGGGTTATTTTTTTTTATTAGGTTAATGTGGACCCAGTGACTCAGACTTGAGCACTTAGACCAGAACTTGAGCACTGGGACTTGGACTTCAGTTACAGTGACTCGTTTCTTGACCATTGGTGACTTGGACTTGGACTCGGACTGGAGCACAAGAGACTTGGGGCTCAACTCTGGACCCAAGGTATAGTCACTTGACTACATCACTGGTGGAGTGTACCTCCGACTACATTGAGCCGGTATCAGTTGATGCATGTAAAAATGTTAAATGTTTTTATGTGTACCTTGTACCTGTATTTGGGTGCTTCAATCTGTAGTTTTTGTTAACTTCAATCCTCTGTTTTCCAATGGAGTATGAAGTTATGGACTTCAAACATGCACTACCACTCAAAACATGCACTACCACTCACTACTTTTATAAATATCAATTATTTAACGCTAACTGTGTACCTGTGCTTGTCCTGATTACTATAGTTGTCCGTGGGAGTTGGAATCCAAAAAATAAATTGCATTCTATGCATCACTACCAAAATAATAACAAATATGCCGTGCAATGACGGGACTGCTCCGTTAACAAACAACGGCTCCCTTGGCAGGGGTGGCGTAAAATGATATTTCTATCAAAAACTACAGATTGCAGTAGAAAAGAAGAGTTACACAGGACAAACAAAGGAACAAGGTATGTATTAAATAACAGTCATTTTTACAAGTATCGACTGATGCCGACTAAGGCTGGGAATTGCCAGGGACCTCAAGACATGATATTACCACGATACTTAGGTGTTGATACGATATGTATTGCGATTCGTTACACCGATGTTATTGCGTTCCAAACATATTGCTCACTATGTCAGCTGCAGGAGAGAGCATTAGAAAATTAGTTTTGATCAGTCATGGAAATAAAAGTGCTAAAGACATGTTGACTTGCTATTTAAAAAGAAGATGGAGAACAAGTTATAGGATGAAAAAAAATATGTTGGGAGACTATTTAAAAAGAAAAAGCTATAGGATAAAAAATACCAGAGCTTGGGCGCAGGTACAGCCGACTAGCGCTAGCAAAAGCTACCTTGCAAATGGATACTTGGGAGTTAGGTCTGTGGCAGTCATGAAATTTTGTCGGACGGTTATTGTGAAGCAAATAACTGCCTATCTCACGTAATTGACAGTTAATTAACATAAACTCGTTGAGCATCTCCTGGCTTCCACGCATAGACTACAAGCCACTGTTGCTGTAATGGGTGCGTGTCGGTGGCAGGGAAGTCAGGCGCAGGAAAACGAACTTGGTAAAAACGGAGTCATTTAATAAGTGCTCATACAACTCCAAAAACCAAAATATACAAAAATAACATAAGCGGGTACAAAACCCGTCGCACACCGACACATGACTTGCACAAACATACAATAAAACAATCTCCAACAAAACATGAGGGGAAACAGAGGGTTAAATACACAACATGTAATTGATGGGATTGGAACCAGGTGTGAAGGAAGACAAGACAAAACCAATGGAAAATGAAAAATGGATCAATGATGGCTAGAAGGTTGGTGACGTCGACTGCCGAACACCGCCCGAACAAGGAGAGGGACCGACTTCGGCGGAAGTCGTGACAGTACCCCACCCCCCCCTTGCCGCGCGTCGGCACCGACCTCGGGGATGACCCGGAGGGCGAGGCGCAAGGCGATACGGATGGAGACAGTGGAAATCTCGCAGCATAGACGGATCCAACACGTCCTCCACTGGAACCCAGCATCTCTCCTCCGGACCATACCCCTCCCAATCCACGAGGTACTGAAGGCCCCTCGCCCGGCGTCTCGAATCCAGTATGGAACGAACGGAGTACGCCGGGGGCCCCTCGATGTCCAGAGGGGGTGGAGGAACCTCCCGTACCTCAGACTCCTGGAGCGGGCCAGCCACCACTGGCCGGAGGAGAGACACATGGAACAGGGGGTTAATGCGGTAATTGGGGGAAAGCATACCTAGTAACATACCTAGTTCACTCTCCTCAGGACTTTAAATGGCCCCACAAACCGCGGACCCAGCTTCCGACAGGGCAGGCGGAAGGGCAAGTTTCGGGTCGAGAGCCAGACCCGGGCCCGCCTCACTGCGGTGACGGTCTGCGCCCACTTTCTGGCGCAGTACGGCGTGCTATAGGTGGACATGGGCGGCCTCCCATGTTTCCTCTGTGTGCCGGAACAAGTCGTCCACCGCAGGAGCCTCGGTCTGACTCTGATGCCAAGGAGCCAGAACTGGCTGATACCCAATACACACTGGAAGGGAGAAAGGTTAGTGGAGGAGTGGAAGAGCGAGTTCTGGGCCATCTCTGCCCAGGGCACGAACGCTGCCCACTCCCCCGGCCGGTCCTGACAATAAGACTTTAGAAACCTACCCACATCCTGATTAACTCTCCACCTGCCAGTTACTCTCGAGGTGAAAACGTGAGGTAAGGCTGACCGAGACCCCCAGATGTTCCATGAACGCCCTCCAGACCCTCAACGTGAACTGGGGACCCCGATCAGACACTATATCCTCAGGCACCCCGTAGTGCCAGAAGACGTGTGTAAATAGAGCCTCCGCAGTCTGTAGGGCCGCAGGGAGACCGGGCAACGGGAGGAGACGACAGGACTTAGAAAAACGATCCACGGGCCTCCCTGGTGGCGCAGTGGTTAAGGGCGCTGTACTGCAGCGCCAGCTGTGCCATCAGAGACTTTGGGTTCGCGTCCAGGCTCTGTCGTAACCGTCCGCGATCGGGAGGTCCGTGGGGGCGACGCACAATTGGCCTAGCGTCGTCTGGGTTAGGGAGGGCTTGGCCGGTAGGGATATCCTTGTCTCATCGCGCACCAGCGACTCCTGTGGCGGGCCGGGCGCAGTGCGCGCTAACCAAGGTTGCCAGGTGCACGGTGTTTCCTCCGACACATTGGTGCGGCTGGCTTCCGGGTTGGATGCGTGCTATGTTAAGAAGCAGTGCGGCTTGGTTGGGTTGTGTATCGGAGGACGCATGACCTTCGTCTCTCCCGAGCCTGTACGGGAGTTGTAGCGATGAGACAAGATAAGTAGCTACTAAAAACAATTGGATACCACGAAATTGGGGAGAAAAAAGGGGTAAAAAAAATAAATAAAAAAAACGATCCACAACGACCAGGATGGTGTTACCCTGTGAAGGAGGAAGATCAGTCAGGAAATCCACCAACAGGTGCGACCATGGCCGTTGTGGAACAGGTAAGGGTTGTAACTAACCTCTGGGCAGGTGTCTAGGAGCCTTGCACTGGGCGCACACCGAGCAGGAGGAAACATAACCCTCACGTCCTTAGCTAAAGTGGGCCACCAGGACCAGAAGAAGGTGATGTATGGGCCCAATAGATCAGCCGGTCTCGGACAGCAGACGGAACGTACAGATGCCCAGTCGGACACTGGAGGGGAGCGGGCTCTGCTCAATGTCCGCGTCCAGCTCCCACACTACCGGTGCCACCAGGCTAGAGACCGGGAGTATGGGAGTGGGATCCATGGGCCACTCCTCTGTGTCATACAGCCAGGACAATGCGTCTGCCTTAACGTTCTGAGAACCTGGTCGGTAGGAAAGGGTAAACACAAAACGGGTGAAAAACATGGCCCACCATGCCTGGCGAGGGTTCAGTCTCCTCGCCGCCCGGGTGTACTCCAGATTGCGGTGGTCAGTCCAGATGAGAAAAGGGTGTTTAGCCCCCTCAAGCCAATGTCTCCACGCCTTCAAGACTTTGACGACAGCCAACAGCTCCCGGTCCCCCACATCATAGATTTGCTCCGCCAGGCTGAGTTTCTTCGAGAAGAAGGCACAGGGGCGGAGCTTAGGTGGCTTACCCGAGCGCTGAGAGAGCACCGCTCCTATCCCAGCCTCGGACGCGTCCACCTCCACTATGAACGCCAAAGAGGGATCCGGATGGGCCAACACGGGAGCCGAGGTAAACAGAGCCCTCAGGTGACTAAAAGCCCTGTCCGCCTCAGCTGAACACTGCAAGTGTACCGGGCCACCCTTCAGCAGTGAGGTAATGGGAGCAGCCACCTGACCAAAACCCAGGATAAACCTCCTGTAGTAGTTGGCAAACCCTAAGAACCGCTGCACCTCCTGTACCGTGGTGGGAGTCGGCCAATTACGCAAGGCTGCAATGCGATCACTCTCCATCTCCACCCCCGAAGTGGAAATGCAATACCCTAGGAAGGAGACGGACTGTTGGAAGAACAGGCATTTCTCAGCCTTGACGTACAGGCAACTCCGGGATGCTGGGTACTATTTAATCATGCTCCAACAGGCGACCAAGCACTCTGCGCACCAGGGACACATGCTCAGCGAATGTAGTGGAGTATATCAAAATGTCATCAATATACACCACTACACCCTGCCCGTGCAGGTCCCTGAAAATCTTGTCTACAAAGGCTTGGAAGACTGATGGCGCATTCATCAAACCGTACGGCATGACGGGGCGGCAGGGTAGCCTAGTGGTTAGAGTGTTGGACTAGTAACCGAAAGGTTGCAAGTTCAAATCCCCGAGCTGACAAGGTACAAATCTGTCGTTCTGCCCCTGAACAGGCAGTTAACCCACTGTTCCTAGGCCGTCATTGAAAATAAGAATTTGTTCTTAACTGATTTGCCTAGTTAAATAAAGGTAAAATAAAAATATAAAATGACGAGATACTCATAGTGCCCAGAGGTGGTACTGAAAGTCGTCTTCCACTCTCGGATACCCACCAGGTTGTAAGCGCTCCTGAGATCTAGTTTAGTGAAGAAGCGCTCCCCGTGCATTGACTCTATCGCTGTGGCTGTGAGCGGTAGCGGGTAGCTATACCTCACAGTGATCTGATTCAGATCCCAATAGTCAATACACAGGATACTCCTTCTTCTTCACAAAAAATAAACTTGAGGAGGCGGGTGAAGTGGAAGACCGAATGTACCCCTGACGCAGGGATTCGGAGACATATGTTTCCATAGCCTCCGTCGCCTCCTGTGAGAGGGGATACACGTGACTCCTGGGAAGTGCAGCGTCTACCAGGAGATCTATCGCACAATCACCCCATCAATGAGGTGGTATTTGAGACGCCTTCTTTTTGGAGAAGGCGAGAGCCAAGTCGGCATATTCACGGGGAATGCGCACGGTGGAGACCTGGTCTGGACTTTCCAACGTAGTAACACCTACGGAAACCCCTAAATACCTACCTGAGCACTGTTGTGACCACCCTGTGAGAGCCCTCTGTGGCCAAGAAACAGTGGGGCTATGACAAGCTAACCAGGGTAGGCCCAGCACCACGGGAAACGCAGGAGAGTCAATAAGGAAGAGACTAATTCTCTCCGTATGACCCCCCCTGCGTCATCATGCCCATCGGCGCGGTGACCTCCCTAATTAACCCTGACCCTAATGGTTGTCTATCTAAGGCGTGAACGGGGAAGGGCACATCCACGGGAACAATAGGGATCCCTAAACTATAGGCTAAAGCACTATCAATAAAATTCCCAGCCGCGCCTGAATTCAGGGAACATAACAGACACAAACATATGTACAACAGAGGGCTTTGGGTGAGAATGGTTCCGGCTCACCTGGGCTGACGCCAGAGCGTCCTGCCTGCTGCCTCAATTCCCAGAGGAACCAACCCGGCACCGACCGGAAGTGTGACCTCTGCGGCTACAGATGGTGCACGAGCGGGGACCCCCTTCAGTCACTCAGCTCCATGGAGAGGGGGTGCGGGAGGATGGAACCACCAGACCCCGATCTGAACGTCCGCGAGTAGCCAGCAGGTTGTCCAGACGGATGGACAGGTCCACCAGCTGTTCAAATGTGAGGGTGGTGTCTCTGCAGGCCAGCTCCCGACGGACGTCGTCGCGCAGACTGCAACAATAATGGTCGATCAGGGCCCTGTTGTTCCATCCTGCGCCGGCAGCCAGGGTCCTAAACTCCAGGGCGAACTCCTGGGCGCTTCTCGTCTCCTGCCTCAGATGATAGAGGAGCTCACCCGCCGCTCTACCCTCAGGCGGGTGGTCGAAGACTGCCCGGAAACAACGGATGAACTCCTCAAACTGGTCCAACGCCGCATCTCCCTCTCTCCACACTGTGTTGGCCCACTCCAGGGCTCTACCGGTGAGACGAGGGCAAACACCCTCTCACGGTCCGATGGAGCTGGGTGGACCGTGGCCAGATAGAGGTTTAATTGAAGGAGGAACCCCTGACAGTTGGCAGCCCTCCCGTCGTACTCCTGTGGCAAGGAGAGACGGATCCCGCTGGGTTCAGGCGGGAAAGGGGCGCTCAGGGGAGACCCCGGTAGTGCTGGTGGAGGCGGTGGAATAACTCCCTGTCTCTCCCAGCGGTCCATTGTCTGGACAACGTGGTCCATGGCGGCGCCAAGTTGGTAAAGTAAAACTGCATGCTCCTGGACGCGCTCCTCCACCTCAATGGCCGGGGTACCCTCTCCTGCTGACTCCGTGTCGGTGGCAGGGAAGTCAGGCACAGGAAAACAAACTTGGTAAAAACGGAGTCGTTTAATAAGTACTCATACAACTCCAAAAACCAAAACACATAAAAATAACATAAGTGGGTACAAAACCCGTCGCCCACCGACACATGACTTGCACAAACATACAATAAAACAATCTCCGACAAAACATGAGGGGAAACAGAGGGTTAAATACACAACATGTAATTGATGGGATTGGAACCAGGTGTGAAGACAAGACAAAACCAATGGAAAATGAAAAATGGATCGATGATGGCTAGAAGGTTGGTGACGTCGACTGCCGAACACCGCTCGAACAAGGAGAGGGACCAACTTCGGCGGAAGTCGTGACAATTGCAGACCTTTGGAACATATACATGATAAAAAGTCTAATAAATCCATTTAATATAGCCTACACCATCACAATAAATCCATTATTTATTTTAGACAGGTCTAAAGAAACATGATTTGAAGAAAATTGAGTCTATTTCAGAAGAAGAGAATAGCTTACACCGAGTTGTCCTTATGTTAGGCCCTGATATGGCTATGCCATATGGTTGTGGGCTACACTAGTTAATTTAGCAGGCAAGATTTGCTTAGAATTCTGTGGCATTATATTTATTATTTTATAGTATGAAGAATACAATTGAAAGACACAGGTCCACCTATATGCTTAATTTAGAGTTATTTATGCAACTTTAGTTGTGATACAAACGTTGGGCTATATGTTTTGATTTTTAATTAATTCTAAGGCAGCATGATGCAAATCTAATGATGATTTGAAAAAAGTCGCATGAAAGGCATGAGCAAGTCCTCAACTGGCAGCTTCATTAAATAGTACCGGCAAAAAAACAGTCTCAACGTCAACAGTGAAGAGGCAACTCCGGGATGCTGGGTACTATTTAATCAAGCTGCCAGTTGAGGACTTGAGAGGTGTCTGTTTCTCAAACTAGATACTCTAATGTACTTGTCCTCTTGCTCAATTGTGCACCGGGGCCTCCCACTACTCTTTCTATTCTGGTTAGAGCCAGTTGCACTGGTCTGTGAAGGGAGTAGTACACAGGGTTGTACGAGATCTTCAGTTTCTTGGCAATTTCTCGCATGGAATAGCCTTAATTTCTCAGAACTAGAAGAGACTGACGAGTTAGACTGACTTTCAGAAGAAAGTTCTTTGTTTCGGGCCATTTTGAGCCTGTAATCGAACCCACAAATGCTGATGCTCCAGATACTCAACCTGTCTAAAGAAGGCCAGTTTTATTGCTTCTTTAATCAGGACAAAAGTTTTAAGCTGTGCTACCATAATTGCAAAAGGGTTTTCTAATGATCAATTAGTCTTTTAAAATGATAAACTTGGATTAGCTTTTGGAATTAGAGTGATGGTTGCTGATAATGGGCCTCTGTATGCCTATGTAGATATTCCATAAAAAATGTGCAGTTTCCAGCTACAATAGTCATTTATAACATGAATAATGTCTGCACTGTATTTCTGATCAATTTGATGTTATTTTAATGGACAAAAAGATTGCTTTTCTTTCAAAAAGGACATTTCTAAGTGACCCCAAACGGTAGTGTATGTTTGAGAAAAGTCACCAAAAGTCACAAGTCATCAAATCAAAATCAAATTTTATTAGTCACATGCGCCAAATACAACAGACCTTACTTACGAGCCCCAAAACCAAAAGGGCAGTTTAAAAAAATACAGATAAGAATAAGAGATAAAAGTAACAAGTAATTAAAGAGCATGCATAGATGACAACAGAGAGTGTCAGTGGTGGTGGGGGGGGGGGGGGGGGGGTTGTTCAGGAGTCTTGTGGCTTGGGGTAGAAGCTGTTTAGAAGCCTCTTGGATCTTGTTGCAGGAATTAAATTCCTCGGTTTTAATACCCAATTAAAATGAATCACTCTGTCAATTCATAAGAGTTTGTAAGACCCTTATTTGTATAAAATGGACAGAGACCAGTCTTTGAAATCAACCAGCTGCGTTTATTCTCGTGAGTACTGCCCATTATACATTTTATCACAGGTTATAAACTGAAAATGACGTCAGCGTTTTCTAAACTGTTCCGTCTCTTCTCGACACTGGTACAAAGGCTGTATAGTTCTCAAGCCTTCCCACATCGTGTAGATAAGTATTCTAGCCAGTCTGGCGATATAGTTCAGTCATTTCTACCAAGGAACAGACAGTCATTGTTCTAATTCTTGATTATATGTACACACATTATATTCAGTACTAGGATTAGAAAGAAAATTCATACATATACAGTAACATAATAGTATTCTGACTGTACTGGGCCGTTCGCACTACCCTCTGTAGTGCATTGTGGTCGGAGGCTGAGCAGTTGCCATACCAGGCAGTGATGCTCTCGATGGTGCAGCTGTAGATCCTTTTGAGGATCTGAGGACCCATGGCAAATACTTTCAGTCTCCCGAGGGGGGATAGGTTTTGTTGTGCCCGCTTCACGACTGTCATGGTGTGTTTGGACCATGTTTGTTGGTGATGTGGACACCAAGGAACTTGAAGCTCTCAAACTGCTCCACTGCAGCTCCATCGATGAGAATGGGGTGTGCTCTGTCCTCTTTTTCATGTAGTCCACAATCATCTCTTTTGTCTCGATCAAGTTGAGGGAGAGGTTGTTGTCCTGGCAACACATGGCCAGGTCTCTGACCTCCTGCCTATAGGCTGTCTCGTTGTTGTCGGTGATCAGGGCCCCTGTGTTGAGGATCAGCGTGGCTGTGTAGTTAATACCCTTACCACCTGGGGGCGGCCCATCAAAAAGTCCAGGACCCAGTTGCAGAGGGAGGTGTTCAGTCCTAGGGTCCTAGCTTATTGATGAGCTTTGAGGGCACTATGGTGTTAACTGTAGTCAATGAATAGCATTCTCACGTAGGTGTTCCTTTTGTCCAGGTGGGAAAGGGCAGTATGGAGTGCAATAGAGACCGCATCATCTGTGGATCTGTTTGTGCGGTATGCACATTTCAGTGGGTCTAGGGTTTCTTGGATGATGGTGTTGATGTGAGCCATGACCAGCCTTTCAAAGCTCTTCATGGGTACAGGCATGAGTGCTACGGTTCAGTAGTCATTTAGGCAGGTTACCTTAGTGTTCTTGGGCACAGGAACTATGGTGGTCTGCTTAAAACATGTTGGTATTACAGACTCGGATAGGGAATGGTTGAAAATGTCAGTGAAGACACTTGCTAGTTGGTCAGCGTATGCTTGCAGTACACGTCTTGGTAAAGGTCTTACTCACATCGGCTGCGGAGAGCGTGATCACACAGTCTTCCGATACAGCTGATGCTCTCAGGCATGTTTCAGTGTTATTTGCCTCGAAGAGAGCATAGAAGTAGTTTAGCTCGTCCGGTAGACTCGTGTCACTGGGCAGCTCTCGGCTGTGCTTCTCTTTGTAGTCTGTAATGGTTTTGCAGGCCCTGCCACATCCGACGAGCGTCAGAGCCAGTGTAGTACGACTCGATCGTAGTCCTGTATTGACGCTTTGCCTGTTTGATGGTTCGTCGGAGGGCATAGCGGGATTTCTTATCCGGGTTAAGTCCCGCTCCTTGAAAGCGACAGCTCTAGCCTTTAGCTCAGTGCGGATGCTGCCTGTAATCCATGGCTTCTGGTTGGGGTATGTACATACGGTCACTGTGGGGATGTCATCAATGCACTGACTGATGAAGCCAATGACAGATGTGGTGTACTCCTCGTATGCATTTGGAGGAATCCCGAAACATATTCCAGTCTGTGCTAGCAAAACAGTCCTGTAGCTTAGCATCTGCTTCATCTGACCACTTTTTAATTGATCTAGTGACTGGTGCTTCCTGCTTTAATTTTTGATTGTAAGCAGGAATCAGGAGGATGGAATTCTGGTCAAATTTGCCAAATGGAGGGCGAGGGAGAGCTTTGTATGCATCTCTATGTATGGAGTTAGGTGGGTCAGAGTTATATTCCCTCTGGTGGCACATTTAACATGCTGATAGAAATTTGGTAAAACTGATTTAAGTTTCCCTGAATTAAAGTCCCCGGCTACTAGGAGAGCCATCTCTGGGTGAGCGTATCTTGTTTGCTTATGGAGGAATACAGCTCATTCAATGCTAGCTTAGTGCCAGCCTCTGACTGTGGTTTATGTAAACAGCTATAAAGAATATAGATCAAAACTCTATCTGTAGGTAATGTGGTCTGCAGCTTATTATGATAAACTCTACCTCAGGCGAGCAATAGCTTGAGACTTCCTTAGATATCGTGCACCAGCTGTTGTTTACAAAAATACATAGACCTCTGCCCCTTGTCTTACCACTCCGTGAAGCATAAGATGTTCACAGTGGTAGTTTAATATTCCCAATAACGTGTCCATTTTATTGTCCAAAGATTGTATGTTTGCTAGCAGAATTTGGGTAGTAGTGGGGGTTTATTCGATCTCCTCCGACTTCTCAGAAGGCAGCCCGCCCTCCGGCCTCTCTTTCTCCGCCTCCTCTTCACACAGATCACTGGGGTTGGGGCCTGTTCCTGAGGGAGCAGTATATCCTCCGCCTTGGGCTTGTCAGAGTCGTGAAAGAAGAAAAAATATTCTGCTAGTCCATGGTGAGTAGTCACAGTCCTGTTGTCTAGAAGTTATTTTCGGTCATAAGAGATGGTAGCGGCAACATTATGTACAAAAAGAGTTAAAAAAATTGTTAGAAACAACGCAGATAAACAAAAAAACACAATCGGTTGGGTGCACATAAAATGTCTGTCTTCTGCTCCGACGCCATCATAATAACTCTATAAGACATCAATTCAAAAGTGATAGGCTAATATTGTCACCCATCAGACTATTCTAAATTTAATGTTGTCTTTAGATATGTTAAATCATATATGTGAGAAATGAGTTTTGATTTAGAATGGACCGCTATCATGCACCTGTCTCAGAACAGGGGCATGGACACTTTTCCCGTGGTTAATTTTCATGCCAGCCACGTAGGCTATACTCCTGTTTTAAAGCAAAGCAATGTGCTTAATATTAGGAAAGTTGATAAATAAATTGAGTAGGCCTAGCCTATAGAAAGCTGATGGGATGCTCCTCTTTTTAAGAGGCCATGAAAACAGTTTTTTCATATACTTGCATAGCCTATAGAAATTATACGCAACATGAGCACATGGACTGTCATGAAGTGTTTGATTAGACTTTCCAAAACATTTGCATTGATGTCAGAGTGATTAGAGGGGAAATAGAGTGCTGAGTTCTAGGCAGTTAGCAAGTTTGGTAGGCTACTAATGATAATCAGCAGTATCAGAGCTTGGAGAAGCCTACCGTCGTGACTAAACGGTCATATGGAAGTAATATGTCACCATTACAGCCCTACTTGGAGTCCAAAATAATAATAATAATGTGTAACTGTATCAATATTTTACCCCATCACTAATACCAACTCAATGTAGTCGGAGGTACACTCCGCCGACACACACCGCAATTTAACTCTATCGAGATGTAATTTATATGGAGTTGAGTTTACTCAGCCAGGTGAAAGCCTGCCTAATGTCGAGCCATTTTGTTTTCACCTGTCAGCAAGTTTTTTACAATCAGTGTAGATCAAGAGAAAGGATAATCAAGGGAAAGGGGATACCTAGTCAGTTGCACAACTGAATGCAATAAACCGAAATGTGTCTTCTGCATTTAACCCAACCTTTCTGAATCAGAGAGATGCGGGGGCTGGCTTAATCAAGGTCGATGTCATCGTCGCCCAGAGAGCAGTTGATTTTGGGGGTTAACTGCATTGCTCAAGGGCAGAACAGCAGATTTTTCCACCTTGCCGGCTCGGGATTCAAACCAGCAACCTTTCGGTTACTGACCCAATGCTCTTAACTGCTAGGCTACCTATCAAGAGAAGACAATTGAAAAATAGCCCACAAGTTTTTCCTGACTGAGTCATTTGGGTAAAAGTCATGCATGGCCTTAGGCATCATGATACTGAAATGCAATTTAAATCGATTGGCACGATTATTATGAGCCAATGGGCTATAACATATATGCCCTTTCAAGTTAGATACTTTTATAAAAATAAGATGAGAATTGACCACCTATATTTGTCCCACCACCTAGCCCAATAAATTAGACCTATGTACCGACGGTTATGGATGAAGACCATCATGACACCCTCCTTTTGACTGATATTAGAGTATGTACATGATATGCCTGGCTCATATGATTACGATGGTCATAATGCTACTTGACAGAGTCATAAAGTGTATTACCTTAGTCCAAGTAGAGTGCCAAAGGATGGTCATAATGCTTCTTGACAGTGTCATAAAGTGCATTTTCTTAGTTCAAGCAAAGTGCCACAGGATGGTCATAATGCTTCATGACAATGTCATAACATGTGTTTTCTGCAAGGTATTTTAAATATGATGGAAAAAACATCACTGCAAAGAATGCATTACAACAACAACAAAATACTTAGGAAACAAACTTTCAAATGAAAGGAAATTTCTTGGCAGAGAAAAAATAAATTTTAATAAATGTTGGTTTTGACACTCTTATGTAGGTATCATAACCAGCCATAAAATATAGCAATATATGTCACAACAGGTGTACATATAGGGGTCATGACAGTGTTATGACCATATTATGACATGGTTATGACTGGTTTGGACACTGGGTGTCAAGTAAAGTGTTACCGAATTGGTAAGCCTTGAGACAATTGAGACATGGATTGTGTTTGTGTGCCATTCAGTGGGTGAATGGGCAAAAGGGAAATGGCAGTAGATGCCAGGCACACCGATTTGAGTGTGTCAAGAACTGCAATGCTGCTGGGTTTCCAGTGTGTATTCAGAATTGTCCACCACCCAAAGGACATCCAGCAACTTGACACAATTGTGGAAAAGATTGGAGACATCTCGTTGGCTGACCCTCGCTTCATATCCGTCGCCAAACCCACTGGCTCCAGATCGTCTATAAGTCTTTGCTAGGTAAAGCCCCGCCTTATCTCAGCTCACTGGTCACCATAGCAGCACCCACCCGTAGCACGCGCTCCAACAGGTATATTTCACTGGTCATCCCCAAAGCCAACTCCTCTTTTGGCCGCCTTTCCTTCCAGTTCTCTGCTGCCAGTGACCGGAACTAATTGCAAAATCACTGAAGCTGGAGTCTTATATCTCCCTCACTAATTTTAAGCATCAGCTGTCAGAGCAGCTTACCGATCATTGCACCTGTACATAGCCCATCTTTAAATAGTCTACCCAACTACCTCTTTCCCATATTGTTATTTATATTTTGGCACCCCAGTATCTCTACTTGCACATTCATCTTCTGCACATCCATCACTCCAGTGTTTAATTGCTAAATTGTAATTATTTTTCCCTCTATGGCTTATTTATTGCCTTACCTTCCTAATCTTACTACATTTGCCCACACTGTATATAGACTTTTCTATTGTGTAATTGACTGTGTGTTTGTTTATTCCATGTGTAACTCTGTGCTGTTTGGGTCGCACTGCTTTGCTTTATCTTGGCCAGGTCACAGTTGTAAATGAGATCTTGTTCTCAACTGGCCTACCTGGTTAAATGAAGGTGAAATAAAAATAAATAAATAAAACATGGGCCAGCACCTTGTAGAGTCCATGCCCCGACAAATTACTTCTGTTCTGAGGGCAAAAGGGGGTGCAGGTCAATATTAGGAAGGTGTTCCTAATACGTAAGTGTGTGGTGTGTTTGTATATTGGAAAGGGGTTAAGAAAAATGTACCTACGTAAGAATGTTAATTCCATGTGTTTGGGCTAGGTTGTATTTTTATTCATGGTTTGGTAAAAGTGCCAGGTCTTTGGCCATAGTAGCTAAGTGTGTGTGTGTGTGTGTTTGTGTAGCGTTGAGTCTGTAACACCTACACAATATATACAAAGTATGTGGACACCCCTTCCAATTAGAGGATTCGGCTATTTCAGCCACACCCGTTGCTGACAGGTGTATAAAATCGAGCACACAGCAATGCAATCTCCATAGACAAACATTGGCAGTAGAATGGCCTTACTAAAGAGACTCTCAACATGACACCGTCATTGGATGCCAGCTTTCCAACAAGTCAGTTTGTCAAAATTCTACCCAGCTAGAGCTGCCCCGGTCAACTGTAAGTGCTGTGATTGTGAAGTTGAAACATCTAGGAAGAACAACAGCTAAGCCGCGAAGTGGTAGGCCCACACACACTCACAGAACGGGATCGCCTGTCCTCGGTTGCAACACTCACTACTGAGTTTCAAACTGCCTCTGGAAGCAACATTAGCACAAGAACTGCTCGTCGGGGGCCTCATGAAATGGGTTTCTGTGGCCAAGCAGCCACACACAAGCCTAATATCACCATGCGCCATGCCAAGCATCATCTGGAGTGGTGTAAAACTCGCTGTCATTGGGACTCTGGAGCAGTGGAAACGCGTTCTTTCGAGTGATGAATCTGGGTTTCACTTCACCATCTGGCAATCCGACGGACGAATCTGGGTTTGGCAGATGAAAGGAGAATACTAGCTGGCCGAATGCATAGTGCCAGCTGGAGGAATAATAGCTTGGGTATTCTGCTAATTTTGTCGGTCTGTATATATACACATTGTAGGTCTGTGCCCTATTTACTATTAGTTAACAAATTTCATTAGAGTCAATGTGTTCCACAAACTATATAATATATATGTTTATAGATATGTGTTGTTTATTTGATGTATTGATGCAGGGTTCACACCCTTCTAAAATAAAGGTTCAATAATATAGGTCATAGTAAACTTGATATCTAACAGAATTTAAAAAATCTTCTGTAGTGCTAGAGACTGACTCAGATGACCTCTGGGAGCCAACAGCAAAGAGACCATATTCAAATCCTCCAGTAGAAACTGGTTAATTCAGTCAGACCACTGCTGCTGTCTCTGGCTCCACACCCACCCCGAACGGCCATCTAGATGTGTGAAGGTTAGTGTAGTATGCAGGGAAGCTAATGATCCATCATGTATGACATTCCTGGGAGTGTGTCAACTTGTATTTTTATTACCATAGCATTTGTGTATGTTCTCTATAGTTATGTACTTGAAAATGTTTCAATCTACCAATTCGGCCACTTGGAGGCCACTTGGGTACATTTGGGCAATCTCGTGAGGTACACCTGGGCGACTTCATACTAAATGATATGTAGCTCGCTCATTCTTGAAGGTATGAGTCTGAAACTTTGCACATACACTGTTGACCTCTTGTGGACAACATCTAAATTACCTCCATTCCTATCTGAATGTATGGCTTTCATTTTTCATATCAAAGATGATACAACAAATAAAAATAGAAAATGTATGTTTTTTTGTTGTTTGTTTTATCTTTTACCAGATCTATTGTGTTATGTTCTCCTACATTAATTTCACATTTCCACAAACTTCAGTGTTTCCTTCCAAATAGTATCAAGAATATGCATAACCTTGCTTCGGATCCTGATTTGGGTATGTCATTTTTAGGCAGATATTGAAAGAAAGGGTGTGATCCTTAAGAGGATAAACAAAAATAGCAACAGACAAACAACACTAAATCAATCACAAATTTGATCCAATGATTGTATTTACAATTGCATTGTTTACCTCAGTCAACAGCTGTAGCTCCCGTCCATACAGCAGGCGATAGGGTGAGTACTCTGGAGGCCGGGATGCTGCTGTTGTGTGCAAAGAGAATGACCTTCAGGTTGTCCTCCCACCATTCCTGGAACCCGTTAAGGGACTTGCCTGTGGCAGTCTTGAGGGTGTGGTTGGTCCGTTCTTCCAAACCTGGAGGAGGGAGTAGGAAAGGGATATCTATTGACAATGGACTATATTGAGAAATGTCTGATTATGTACCATGGAAAAACAAAAACGAATTCTAAAAAAAACTAAAACAAACCATTGGTGACAGAATATAACCGATAGCATCCGTACCGTGTTCCAGATGTTTGGTTCCAAGCACCCTTTTTAAATGGGTTACAGAAGGGAATTTAGAGTTAAGCACGTTCTTGTCCTTTACAGACCTTAATGGGTATTGCCTCCACCCGCTTGGTAAAATAATCGGTCGCCGTCATACACCAGCTGTTGCCATTCCTGGATTTCGTGAAGGGTCCGATGAGGTCCACCCCTAACATATAAAGTGTTAGAGAGAAGATTACTTAATTCTTACCCGTATCTGTGTCATTCAGTATGCAGATTTTTATATTTGTAAGGATAATGACACACAATCTATAATATTGAACTCTGCTGTGGTCAAATAAAGCAACCATTACAAAACAATTTATCAGGGCAAAATTTTAACTGTGACCACTTACCGATCATGTGAAATAACTGATGGGCTTCAACTCCTACGTCAGTCTTCACCCTCTTAAAATTCTGTCAGACTAGACAAGTACGGACCTTTAAGTTGACAAATTGAAACATTGTGTTCTCTCTGATATGACATTAATTGAAATCATAATAATTTGAGATATAATAGAATGTGATCGATAAACAAAAGGTTATTTCACATGCCCAGCTGTCCACAAAGCTGTAGTACATCCTCTCTGTCTGTGTGTCTGTCTAACAAAGGACCTAGTTGAGGGCAGTTGGAAAGACCATAATTGCGTAAACCTATCCATTTGATTGATCAGGGTTAACATATAGCTAGATACCTCAATGTGACAGACATATAACTAAATGTATAACTAGCAACTTCTAGATGACCGACTACCTAGATGGAAAAAAAACGACAAAATCAGTTAACGTTAGCTAGCTTGCTAATGTTAACTAAACAAAAATGTCTGGCTAGCTAGCTAGCTGACTAGGCAGGCTGATGTAAGTAAATAAGTAATGTTACAGTAGCTAGCAAAAACAACTTAAATGATTAATTCCTATTTAACAATATTTTGTCATTTAAATACAAATATATGGTAAAGAAAAATAAACACTTGTCTTCGTCTAACCTTTATGTTAGACTACATACGGGGTCTTCTTCTTCTTTGACACTATACTCCTGACTGGCTGGCGTTCCATTGGAAGTCCTGGGGTCACCGACGCCAGGAGAGGTGTGAAGACAGATGAAAACGTGAATCAGCTAAATGAATGTTACTGTGTGAATGAAATTGTCATCTTTGAACTTTTAAAGAGTTCACAAAGATCTATTAATTTTTTATATATTTTATTGTACTGTAAGTGCTATGGATTTATTGTTACAGGGAGTGTTATTTTGTTCGTCTAGCAGCGGATAGTTCAAAGAGGGTGCGACACAAGGATCCAATCATTTACATTGAGTTAATTCGATTTGAATCTGGCTGTGTTTTCCTATCTTTTATTTTAACTAGCAAAGTGCAAAGAAATGTTCATTCAGGTTGGACGTGAGTTTTTGCTTGAATTTGGTTAAAATGACTTTGTTCATACTTTGAGAACTTGTTACCAAGCTCCTACAGTTGAAGTCGGAAGTTTGCATACACTTAGGTTGGAGTCATTAAAACTTGTTATTCAACCACTCCACAAATGTATTGTTAATTAACAAACTATGGTTTTGGCAAGTCGGTTAGGACATCTACTTTGTGCATGACACAAGTCCTTTTTCCAACAATTGTTTACAGACAGATTATTTCACTGTATCACAATTCCAGTGGGACAGAAGTTTACAGACACTAGGTTGACTGTGCCTTTAAACAGCTTGGAAAATTCCAGAAAATGGCTTTAGAAACTTCTGATAGGCTAATTGACATAATTTGAGTCAATTGGAGGTGTACCTGTGGATGTATTGCAAGGCATACCTTCAAACTCACTGACATCATGGGGAAATCAATTGTAGATCTCCACAAGTCTGGTTCATCCTTGGGAGCAATTTCCAAATGCCTGAAGGTACTACGTTCATCTGTACAAACAATAGTATACAAGTATAAACACCATGGGACCGCGCAGCCGTCGTACTGCTCAGGAAGATGATGCATTCTGTCTCCTAAAGATGAACGTACTTTGGTGTAAAAAGGGCCAATCAATCCCAGAACAACAGCAAAGGACATTGTGAAGATGCTGGAGGAAACAGGTACTCACTGCCTCTTTGCTTGACATCATGGGAAAATAAATAAATTGTTGACCTCCATAAGTCTGGTTCATCCTTGGGAGCAATTTCCAAATGCCTGAAGGTACTACGTTCATCTGTACAAGTATAGTATAAACACCATGGGACCATGTAGCCGTCATTCCGCTCTGGAATGAAACGCGTTCTGTCTCCTATAGATGAACGTACTTTGGTGTGAATAGTGCAAATCAATCCCAGAACAACAGCAAAGGACCTTTTGAATATGCTGGAGGAAACAGGTACAAAAGTATCTATATCTACAGTAAAACGAGTCCTATATCGACATAACCTGAAAGGCTGCTCAGCAAGGAAGAAGCCACTGCTCCAAAACCGCCATAAAAAAGCCAGACTACAGTTTGCAACTGCACATGGGGACAAAGATTGTACTTTTTTGAGAAATGTCCTCTGGTCTGATGAAACAAAAATAGAACTGTTTGGCCATAATGACCATCCTTATGTGTGGAGGAAAAAGGGGGAGTCTTGTAAACCGAAGAACACCATCCCAACCATGAAGCATGGGGGTGGCATCATCATGCTGTGGGGGTGCTTTGCTGCAAGAGGGAATGGTGCACTTCACAAAATAGAGGACATCATGAAGGAGGAAAAGTATGTGGATATATTGAAGCAACATCAAGACATCAGTCATGAAGTTAGCTTGATCGAAAATGGGTCTTCCAAATGGACAATGACCCCAAGCATACTTCCAAAGCTGTGGCAAAATGGCGTAAGGACAACAAAGTCAAGGTATTGAAGTGGCCATCACAAAGTCCTGACCTCAATCCTATAGAACATTTGTGGGCAGACCTGAAAAAGCGTGTGTGAGCAAGGACCAAACCTGACTCAGTTACACCAGCTCTGTCAGGAGTATTGGGCCAAAATTCACCCAACTTATTGTGGGAAGCTTGTGAAAGGCTACCCAAAACGTTTGACCCAAATTAAACAATTTAATGGCATTGCTACCAAATTCTAATTGAGTGTTTGTAAACTTCTGACCAATTTCTGATCCTGTTGAAATAAATATTTCTCTCTACTATTATTCTGACATTTCACATTCTTAAAATAAAGTGGTGATCCTAACTGACCTAAGACCGGGAATTTTTACTAGGATTAAATGTCAGGAATTGTGAAAATGCATTTGGCTAAGGTGTATGTAAACTTCCGACTTCAACTGTATGTGTATCAGACACACACCGTGTTTTCTCTTAGAGACTATTCTGAACTGAAGAAATGTGTTACCACGTTGTTTTGTCCTATTGGTGATAGTCATATACTCTGTTATTCTGTAATGTATAATGTACACTGTAATTGTTTGTGTCAATTCTTTCATTATTAGTTAAATTATTAGTTAAATAGAGTAACTGCATTCCTTGTTTTACAGAGTAATTATTTGACTGACTAAATGCTTATAATTTAGAAGTTCTATTGGTAGTTGTTATTTACACTATACTCATACTGTAGCATATTCTTGGATGCCACCTTGACATCTCTGATCTGCTTGCCTCAATTAATTAATGCGGGAACATTGGTCGCCAGAATTAGTCTCTTAATAATTGCATAACGGTGCAAGTTAGACATGTTCATTATAGTCATACAATGATTCGCTATCTTGCTAGATCCTCCAGAGACGCACAGGGCCTGTTACATTTATTTTTTACAGAAAACCATGCAACCACCACTCTAATATAGGCCTACACAGAAAAAAAGGTGCTATCTACAACCTAAAAAGGTTTGTTTTGGTTCCAGGTAGAAACTCTTCTGTGCCTAGGTAGAACCCTTTTGGGCTCCATTCCACAGAGGGTTTTACATGGAACCAAAACAAATTGTACTTGGAACCAAAAAGGGTTCTCCTTTGGTGACAGCAAAATAACTCTTGTTGGAACCCCTTTCTCAAGTTTAGCCTGTAAGTTTACACCATTTCAGTCTGTACTCAAAACGTCTGCCTGGTATTCAAGATAACATGCAACATAGTACCACCACCTTTAAAAGGTTTTCGTCAACCTCTGCTCAGACTTAAATAGCAGTGTTCCAAGAACCTCCACTATGGGTGACTGTAGTATCCTCACTGACAAAAAGGAGACACAAGAGGGTACCCCACACTCATTTTAGATCCCAATGGGTCTTTATTTTCATACTGTATGCTCCCACTCTCATCACTATCTCCTTTGCCATCTTCTCACGTCTTTTCTTGGATCTCCATCCACACACACACAACTGTAGCATCTTGTTTACATTTCTCACATTTTAGGCGTCCAGCTGAGGCCTTGGATGGATCATGTTGCACTGACATGGGCACAGGGGCATGTATATACAGTCATTTTTGTGTGGCACCAAATTTGTTGAACAGGAGAAGAGGATTTGGTTGCTTGTGGAGGGAGATTTAATTTATCAATTAGATAAATAATACTAGCACATACAATTACATTATTGTAGAATAGGCTACCCCTGTATCCAGACTATATTAGGATACAGTTATGATTTCGTTGGTCTTGTCAGGCATGATTTAAGGTCTTCGATCGAAGTTGTATGTTGTACCTCATTTCCCTTCTTCATTGAAAAGTACTTATGCATCCCCCATTCAATTCAGCTCTAGTGTGAATGTGTAGGCCTAGTGACAGTGGAAAAAATGCACACAATGGCATGTCGGGGTAGTGTATTACAATGTAAAATATGTATAACCTAAAGCAATACGTGTGTATATTTTCATGTACAATTGAATTCATCCATGAAATAAATAATACTAACACATAAAATTATGTTTTTATTAGCCTACTTGACACAGTAAATAATATTGCCTATGTGCCTTCAACTCGTTAACAACAAAAAGTAATTATTTTCAAATAAACCAAATTTGCTATATCAACACAGTAGGCCAAAATATATCCTTTTTAAAAATTGTATGATTTTTTTTTTTACCACAATTTCGTGGTATCCAATTGGTAGTAGTTACTGTCTTGTCTCATTGCTGCAACTCCCGTATGGACTCAGGAGAGGCGAAGGTCGAGAGCCATGCATCCTCAGAAACACAACCCAACCAAGCCGCACTGCTTCTTGACATAATGCCCATCCAACCCGGAAACCAGCTGCACAAATGTGTCGGAGGAAACACCTGGCGACCTGGTCATCGGGCACAACGCCCGGCCCGCCACAGCAGTCACTAGTGCGCGATGAGACAAGGATATTCCTGCCGGCAAAACCCTCCCTAACCCGGACGACGTTGAGCCAATTGTGCGCCGCCCCATGGACCTCACGGTCATGGCCGGGAGTTGTTGATTGCGGGAGAGACATCCCACGGTACCCGAATAGCACGGACCCTCTGGAAAAGCCTATGAACTCCTCTATTCGACTGAAAATCACGGTCACAACTCTTATTGGTTGTCTGATACTGGGAACTGGTAACAACACCATCTGTGATTCGCTAACAACATTTAGATATGTATACAGCGAGATTAGATAATATACCATCCCATGAGGTGTTGAGGGAAAGACAGATTACCTATAGATTGGACATAACATTTTCTAGGCCATTAGCGATAACAGGAAATATCGCTAATGGCTTATGACTTTCATTAACATGCAGGCGTCACGCAGAGGTTAGCCACAGGGTGGTACTGTTGCCTAGGTTTATTAACACGCAGGCGTCACGCAGACGTTAGCAAGGCGTTGGTCTCATGTCATGCCAGTTAGACTTTCAATGGCAGGCTACAGCCACACGGTGGTACGGTTGCCTAGGCTTAATTTTGGCTCATATCACCCCCCATAGCGCACATTTTCAGGTGACTGCTATGCAAAAAGACTGCAGCTTGGTGCACGCGACGGAACTGCGCAGACAACCAGCCGTTTTATGACAGCAATTGCTACACTAGTTTGTAAAGATAAAATGGCCAACTAATATACCAAATGGTTTCTTCAGCTGCACAAATAATTCACTCTTCCTCAAAATACCGAACAGTTGGCAGCAACACTAATTCTGCAGCTAACTAGCTACTACCACGTTCTAACTCATTTGTTGCACGTTTTCATTATTTATCGGAATGTCGGACACTCTAGCGGACGGAAAGTTGGAGCTGAAACAAGCCAGCAAAGAAGTAAAGGAGAGCGAGAACGTGGCGGAAAAATACTCAGCCATGACAGTGAGCAAGAACAGCGAAATTGTCATGGGTGAACTGTCAGTGTCGTCCGCTGCGTTTAGTGCGGTCCTTACTCACAAACCTGTCAAAAAGGTAAGAAACATTAGCTATGTACGTATGTGTTTATTTTGCTACTTTTCTTATCTTCACATCATGTCCCATTCAGGATGTCCCATCTAAACATAACGTAATTCAATTATATTATTGACTTCGTTAGTAGCTTCTGCAATCCAACCATTTATTCCCAATGTATTTATAGTATTATTGCAGGTGTACACTTGGTGCAGTAACTTACGGTCTATGTCTGTCACCCACCCCCATAACCAGTGTTGATTTTAGCATGTATATATTGGTGGGGCAAACACATTTTTTTTTAGATGCATGCCAGCAGAGCCACTACACACGACACTAAACAATACATTAATTGCACTATAACGGTGACAAACGGTGCCCACAAACCGTTGGGGCCTACGTAAATCTGTCCCAACAGCAGAGCTTTCTTTTCAACACCATGGTGTGAATCATTACCACTGCTACATCTGGTTATCAGTGGAGCCTTGTCTGAGTGTATTCAGCCTCATTTACTTCCTTTTTGCTTAAACAAATGTTGTTTCTACGGACAATTAAGCTGTACAAACTATGGTATAAGGGAATGATGAGCAGATAAGAGGGATTCCATAATTTCGATTAAGACATTAATGATTGAGCAAGGACGAATGTAGTCAATATAACTTTAAGTTCAGCACTTTTGAAATGAGCAGTGACATGGGCCGTTCTTACGGTATTCTACCTGTACACCAAGTCAGAACCATAGGATAAATAAAGGGGGTATATAAACAGACAATGAAAGCTCTTACAATATTCAATGTTTACATTGATCTATAACAGGATATAGGCTATGCACCACCAACACTAGGCTAAGTTATGAGGGGGAAAGGGACCAAATTATTAGAGTGAGGCACATGGGCTTCTAACAGCTTACTACACAACATACTAGAGGTCGACCGAATATGATTTTTCAACGCCGATACCGATTATTGGAGGACCACAAAAAGTTCATACCGATTAATCAGCTGATTTATATTTTTATTTATTTATTTGTAAAATGACATTTACAACAATACTGAATGAACACTTTTATTTGAACTTAATATAATACTTCAATAAAATCAATTTATCTTCAAATAAATAATGAAACATGTTCAATTTGGTTTAAATAATGCAAAAACAAAGTGTTGGAGAAGAAAGTAAAAGTGCAATATGTGCCATGTAAAAAAGCTAACGTTTAAGTTCCTTGCTCAGAACATGAGAACATATTAAAGCTGGTGGTTCCTTTTAACATGAGTCTTCAATATTCCCAGGTAAGAAGTTTTAGGTTGTAGTTATTATAGGAATTATAGGACTATTTCTCTCTATACCATTTGTATTTCATCAACCTTTGACTATTGGATGTTTTTATAGGCTCTATAGTATTGCCAGTGTAACAGTATAGCTTCCGTCCCTCTCCTCGCCCCTACCTGGGCTTGAACCAGGGACACATCGACAACAACCACCCTCGAAGCATCGTTACCTTTCGCTCCACAAAAGCCGCGGCCCTTGCAGAGCAAAGGGAACAACTACTTCAAGGTCTCAGAGTGAGTGACGTCACGATTGAAACGTTATTAGTGCGCACCCCGCTAACTAGCTAGCCATTTCACATCGGTTACACCAGCCTAATCTCGGGAGTTGATAGGCTTGAAGTCATAAACAGCTCAATGCTTGAAGCACAGCGAAGAGCTGCTGGCAAATAAAGGAAAATGCTGTTTGAATGAAGGCGTATGAGCCTGCTGCTGCCTACCACCACTCAGTCAGACTGCTCTATCAAATATCAAATCATATACTTAATTATAACATAATAACACACAGAAATACGAGCCTAAGGTCATTAATATGGTAAAATCTGGAAACTATAATTTTGAAAACAAGACGTTTATTCTTTCAGTGAATCTAACGAGTGGCATCCTTTAGTCTAAATATTGCCGTTACATTGCACAACCTTCAATGTTATGTCATAATTATGTACAATTCTGGCAAATTAATTACGGTCTTTGTAAGGAAGAAATGGTCTTCACACAGTTCGCAATGAGCCAGGCGGCCCAAAATGCTGCATATACCTTGACTCTGCTTGCACGGAAAGCAAGAGAAATGACACAATTTCCCTAGTTAAAATAAATTTATGTTAGCAGGCAATATTAACTAAAGATCCAGGTTTAAAAATATATACTTATGTATTGATTTTAATGAAAGGCATTGATGTTTATGATTAGGTACACATTGGTGCAACGACAGTGCTTTTTTCGTGAATGCGCTTGTTAAATCATCACCCATTTGATGAGGTAGGCTGTGATTCGATGAGAAACTAACTGGCACCGCATCGATTATACGCAACGCAGGACAATCTAGATAAACTAGTAATATCATCAACTCACCTTGTTGTGCTGTGCTCACTTGAACAGGAAGGTGGCGCGGCGGTCCTTTCTGTGGGCAAATGTTGTCATCAAACTTTGTCATCAGTCTGGCATTTCTGGGTTTATGGTGCTTTCAAGACAACTGGGAACTCTGGGGGGGGGGGGAACAAGGTCGAATCATGACGTCAGTGATCTTCAAGTTAGAGCTCTAGAAAGAGGCTTGAGTTCCCGACTTGGAATTCCGAGTTGGATGACCGTTCAAAGCGTATTTTACCAGTCGGAGCTTCACCCCCCCACCCCCCAGAGTTCCCAGTTGTCTTGAACTCAGTGAAGTCTGAGATTTCCCAGTTCTGAGATTTCAGTTGTTTTGAACGCGGCAGAAGTCATGCTGGGTTGACAATGTATACAACCTTTTCTGGCCCCATGGTGTTAAGTGTTTATCCTTTTAAGCTCGGAAAAAGAAACCCTTAAACCCAGACTTGGACTACACACCCACTCCACTGAATAGCAGGCTAGTGATAGCTTTGCAACGCTTGCAGTTAGCCACTGATTCCTTCCAAACCACTCACTGTTGAATTTGTGATTTCCAACTTGTGTAATGTTTGGCCGATGAGCACTTATACATTTGATCTATAATTTCTCTTCATTTGACAAGGATTGAATAGTAGAATGTCGACTTGATTTGGGATGATGACTGCTTGTCTAGCTTGCTAGCTAAGATTTTGAAAGTATGATGACATGATCAGTCCAGTCAAAGCTACGGTAGATATAAGGTGATTTGGCGTCAATTTATCTATGGTCAATGACCTTGAGCCTTCTTGAATGGGCACTTCTAATGTAACTCTATGGCAGGACCCAAGGGGCTTGAATTTTCAAGCTATCCCTGTAGATTTTGCGGTGACGTAATGTCCCCATGAGTGACAGAACATTAAACCAATCATGGCGCAACTAGAGAACATTACTAACGTCTACGCTTGTATTTTCCACTGGCTGCCCCACCATCACAGAAAGCATTGAGGTAGGCTGAAACACCTGTATTTTGGAGCTGCCTTACCCAAGAATGCAAAAAAGAGACCATGTTTGTATGCGGCTTTATTAACTCAATGTTTATTTATAAATGTTTTTTATTTATTTTTTACATTGTTTGCAAACTGATGTGACACCTGCCCTGAATAATGCGACGCCACTGCCCATAACCAGACTTGGGCACAGTGTTAATGGAATTTGATTTATTGGCCACAAGCTGTCAGCTACAGTAAGGCCTAGTATGCATTTAAAGTTGGAATATGTAACTTTTTGGGCAACCCGACCAAATTCACATAGAAATGTAAGTTATAGATTTGTCATTTTCATTACAAGCAATTGTAGTAAGTTGTAGATCTGTTCTATGTGCACAATTTCTATGCTTCCTGTTAAGTTCTCATGCTTCTCATGCTCTGAATAAACATTAGCTTGGAGCGCTTTCCTGCGTTAGCACCCAGAAGCAGCCTGGCATATTATGCAAGCCAGAGGTGCAATGTTACACTCAATGAATGCACACACACACACACACTTGGTGGTTGTTATGCAACACTGGTTCGAATCAATGATTTATGTGTGCACTAGATGACTGACAGGGTTTTATGTATAAAAACCTTTAAGTACCTTTTTTACATGTTGATTTTTTTTTTTTAGAAAGTATTAATGTCAATATCCCCACCAAAACAAAAAATACTTAAATGCATGTGATTTTGTCCTTTAAACATTTAAATTAAATACTGCAGAATTCCATTCATTCCTATGGAGGTCTGTTTTCTGAGTGCCAGTATGGCTTCAAAGCCTCTCCATGGCCAAAACATAGCATCAGCAATCCAGGGTTTATACACATCATTGGTTGGAGTCCAGCAGGAAGTGAGTCTGAGAGCAATAGAAGTTGGACATACAGTTTCAGAGTGAGAGCGAAAGGTTTTTGTTACATTTCAGTTTGTTCACACAGATTTATGGGCCTATTTGACATGATAATTCCAATACAGTGTAGGCTTATTATTAGAAAATGTAAGGACAGATACAGACAAGGAGCTATAGGTGAGCAGTTATGCTGGGACTTGACCTTAGCTATGTGTGGGTGGTATTTGATATTTTATTAGGCTCCCCATTAGCTGTTGCAAAAGCAGCAGCTACTCTTCCTGGGGTCCACACAAAACATGAAACATAATACAGAATGACATAATACAGAACATCAATAGACAATAACAGCTCAAGGACAGAACTACATAAAAACATTTTAAAGGCACATGTAACCTACATATCAATGCATGCACCAAACTATCTAGGTCAAATAGGGGAGAAGCGTTTTGAGTTGTTTATCTGTTTTTTTAAAACCAGGTTGGCTGTTTATTTGAGCAATATGAGATGGAAGGAAGTAACATGCAAGGGCTCTATATAATATTGTACACTTTCTTGAATTTGTTCTGGATTTGGGGACTGTGAAAAGGCCCCTGGTGGCATGTCTGGTGGGATAAATGTTTTTTGCTAGTGTTCAGTGGGCAGTTATACAACACAACAGAGCCACTGTTGCACTTTTTTAAAAGAGCATACATCCACAAACTACTCCTCTTGAAACTAGGGGGCACTATTTTTTATTTTGGGAAAAATAATGTTCCCAAAGTAAACCGCCTATTTCTCAGGACCAGATGCTAGAATATGCATATAATTGACAGATTAGGATAGAAAACATTCCAAAGTTTCCAAAACGGTCAAAATATTGTCTGTGAGTATAACAGAACTGATATTGCAGGCAAAACCCTGAGAAAAATCAAACCAGGAAGTGGCTTTTATTTTGAAAACTCCATGTTCCATAGCCTCCCATTGCTCCATTTAAAGGGATATCAAGCAGATTCCTTTTCCCATCGCTTCTTCAAGGTTTCAACAATCTTCAGACATAGTTTCCAGCTTTTATTTAGAAGAATGAGCGTGAACGACCACATTGCGTAAGTGGATAGGTGGGGGCTCTCAGTGAGTTGTATGCAAAAGAGAAAGGCGGCCATTGTTACTCCCGGTCCTAGTGAAAAGCCAACTGTCCCGGTTGATATATTATCGAATAGATATTTGAAAAACACCCTGACGGATTGATTATAAAAAACGTCTGACATGTTTCTGTGGACATTATGGATATAATTTGGAATTTTTGTCTGCGTTTTCGTGACCGCTCTTTCCGGTGGATTCCTGGGCATAACGCACCAAACTAACTGAGGTATTTGGATATAAAAAATATCTTTATGGAACAAAAGGGACATTTGTTGTCTAACTGAGTGAAAACATCCGATGATCATCAAAGGTAAACGATTAATTTGATTGCTTTTCTGATTTTCGTGACCAAGTTACCTGATGCTAAGTGTACTTATTGTATTGTTTAGCGATCGATAAACTTACACAAACGCTTGTATTGCTTTCGCTGTAAAGCATAATTTCACAACAGGTGGATTAACAAAAGGCTAAGCTGTGTTTTGCAATATTGCACTTGTGATTTCATGAATATTTTCTAGTAATATTATTTGACTGTGGCGCTATGCTATTCAGCGTTGCTGACGACAATTATCCCGGATCCGGTATGGGTGGTTCAGAGAGGTTAAAAGTGATACACTACTCTTGATACTTTGTCAGCCCGTCTGTTTTTTTTCTCTGCTGCACTAAATGTCACTGATCCCCTTAACCTATTTTCTCCAATCTTTCCATTCCCCTCTGCCCAAATCTCTCTGGTCTGTAGTTGTATCCACTATGACCGCTTAGTTGTTGATTTTCCCTGCTGTAGTACCATTGGGAGAAATACATTCCACCTACCTGTAAATTGTTTCCATTCCTGAAAGCAGCAGTCTTTTTTTTTTGTTGTTGTTTAATTTTTACCCCCTTTTTCTCCCCAATTTCATGGTATCTAATTGTTAGTAGCTACTATCTTGTCTCATTGCTACTACTCCCGTACGGGCTCGGGAGAGACGAAGGTTGAAAGTCATGCGTCCTCCGATACACAACCCAACCAAGCCGCACTGCTTCTTAACACAGCGCGCATCCAACCTGGAGGAAACACCGTGCACCTGGCAAACTTGGTTAGCGTGCACTGCGCCCGGCCCGCCACAGGAGTCGCTGGTGCACGATGAGACAAGGATATCCCTACCGGCCAAACCCTCCCTAACCCGGACGACGCTATGCCAATTGTGCGTCGCCCCATGGACCTCCCGGTCACAGCCGGTTACGACAGAGCCTGGGCGCGAACCCAGAGTCTCTGGTGGCACAGCTGGCACTTCAGTACAGCGCCCTTAACCACTGCGCCACCCGGGAGGCACGAAAGCAGCAGTCTTGTCATACATGCCATTGGATATATGTCAAAACTCCCCAAGGAGATGTGGGTGTGGAGTCAGGCGCAGGAGAAACAAGTTCAGAATGGAAAGGGCGTTTAATAAACCAGTTCAAAAATCAAAAAAAGGATTGGTGGCAGCTAGTAGACCGGCGACGACGAACGCCGAGTGCCGCCCGAATAGGGAGAGGAGCCACAGTACATGACAGTACCCCCCCCACCGTGACGCCGGCCTCGAGGACGACCCGGAGGGCGAGGCGCAGGGCGTTCAGAATGGAGGCGGTGGAACTCACCCAGCAGAGATGGGTACAAGATGTCCCCCACCGGCACCCAGCACCTCTCCTCCGGACCGTACCCCTCCCAATCCACGAGGCACTGCAGGCCCCCCACCCGAAGTCTAGAGTCCAGGATGGACTGTACAGTGTACGCCAGACCCCCCTCGATGTCCAGGGGGGGCGGAGGGACCTCCCGTACCTCAACGTCCTATAGTGGACCAGCCACCACCGGCCTGAGGAGAGACACATGAAACGAGGGGTTAAGTGGGGAGCTGTAACCTATAACACACCTTGTTTATTCTCCTCAGGACTTTAAATGGCCCCACAAACCACAGACCCAGCTTCCGGCAGGGCAGGCGGAGAGGCAGGTTTCGGGTTGAGAGCCAGACCCTGTCCCCTGGTGCGAACATGGGGGCCTCACTACGGTGGCGAACAGCGCTCAGCTTCTGTCGCCCACCGGCCTGTTTAAGGGATTCCTGGATGGCTCTCCAGGTCTCCTTTGAGCGCTGCACCCAATCATCCACCGCAGGAGCCTCTGACTTTGATGCCACGGTACCAGGACCGGCTGATAACCCAACACGCACTGAAACGGCGACAGGAGTGGCGAAGTGAATTCTGGGCCATCTCGGGCCATGGGACGAACCTCGCCCAATCTCCAGGCCGGTCCTGGTAATAAAACAGCAGAAACCTGCCCACATCCTGATTCACTCTCCACCTGCCCATTACTCTTGGGTTGAAAACCAGAGGTCAGGCTGATCGAGACCCCCAGACGCTCCATGAACGCCTTCCAAACCAGGAAAGTGAACTGGGGACCCCGATCAGAAATTATATCCTCAGGCACCCCGTAGTGCCAGAAGACGTGTGTAAACAGGGCCTTCACACTCTGTAGGGCCGTAGGGAGACCCGGCAAAGGGAGGAGACGGCAGTACTTAGAGAACCGATCCACAACGACCAGGATTGTGTGTTCCCCTGTGACGGAGGAAGATCGGTAAGAAAGTCAACAGACAGGTGTGACCAAGGCCGCTGTGGAATGGGGAGGGGCTGTAACTTCCCTCTATGCAGGTGTCTAGGAGCCTTACACTGAGCGCACACTGAACAGGAGGAAACATAAACCCTCACATCCTTAGCCAAGGTGGGCCACCAGTACTTCCCCCTAAGAGCCCGCACTGTCCTCTCAATCCCCAGATGACCAGAGGAGGGTAGCGTGTGGGCCCACCTGATCAATCTATCACGAACACCAAGCGGGACGTACTTCCGGCCTGCTGGACACTGTGGTGGAGGAGGTTCTAACCGAGACGCCCGCTCGATGTCCGCATCCACCTCCCATAACACTGGTGCCACCAGACAAGAGGCCGAAAGTATGGGGGTGGGATCGATGGGCCTCTCCTCGGTATCATAGAAACGGGACAGTGTGTCGGCCTTCGCGTTACGGGAACCTGGTCTGTAAGAGATAGTAAGGCGAAACCTGGTAAAAAACATCGCTCACCTTGCCTGGCGAGGACTCAGTCTCCTCGCCGCCCGGATGAACTCCAGATTACGGTGGTCAGTCCAGATGAGAAAAGAGTGTTTCGCCCCCTCAAGCCAATGTCTCCACACCTTCAGAGCTTTTACCACAGCCAGCAACTCCCAATCCCCCACATCATAGTTTCGCTCCGCCGGACTGAGCTTCCTTGAAAAGAAAGTGCAGGGGTGAAGCTACGGGGGCGCGCCTGAGCGCTGCGATAGCACGGCTCCAACCCCAGCCTCGGATGCGTCCACCTCAACTATAAATGGCAAAGAGGGGTCCGGATGCGCCAATACGGGAGCGTCCTCTCCCATCTCTCCATTCTCGCCAACACCTGATCCATAGCTGTCCCCAAACGGTGTAATACCGCTGTATGTTGTTGCATGGACGGGGTGGGCGTGTCAGCTCCTGCTGACTCCATGATATCCGGTGCAGGATTCTGTCAAAACTCCCCAAGGAGATGTGGGTGTGGAGTCAGGCGCAGGAGAAACAAGTACAGAATGAATAGGGCGTTTAATAAACCAGCTCAAAAATCACAGGACACCTGACTACAGCAGTAGCCATGAAACACACTCAGACACAGTCCAGGGAAAAACCACGTGTAAAACATGAACTAGCGAAAAACGCAACACAAACTGACAGTAAACGAAAACAATCCCGCACAAAAACCCAAAGGAAATGTCGAGATAAATTCCCCCCTTAATTAACCAAAATGAAACCAGGTGAAAACACAAAACAGACATAACCAAAAGAAAAGGAAAAAGGATCAGTGGATCGGTGGCAGCTAGTAGACCGGCGACGACGACCACCAAGCGCCGCCCGGACAGAGAGAGGAGCCACCTTCGGTGGAAGTCGTGACAATATAATGCCTTGGATGACTAACAATGGAGAGACTATCAGAAACTGGGATTTCCTTGACTTTATATGCGCTGATGAAGTCACTATCTTAACATCCTTCTTGACCCTGTGACTTCCTTAGCTTCTCAACTCTTACCCTCTGGTGACTTATTGGTGCTGTTGGCTGTCAGTGACAGAAATATCATTACTCATCCATGAAAGAGTTGATACTGACTTCATCTGTTTTCTGTTAATATAGCATTTCTTTCAAGAAACAGTTGTTTTGTTGTTATTGGACCTTCATTTGTTTCTGTCGCTCAGTATGCTGGTCAGTGTTATCCATTAACATGTTTGAGTAATACACCAACTGAACCGTGTTACTAGCTTTTGTGGGAGAGTTTTTATGTGTGTGTGTCTGTGTGGTGTTCACATGTAGTGAGAGCAGCATAAGCTTGTTTCCCACAAATCAAATCAAATTGTATTTGTCACATGCGCTGAATAGAACAGGTGTAGTAGAACTTACAGTGAAATTCTTATTTACAAGCCTTTAACCAACAATGCAGTACCTAAATACCTAACAAAAGTAAGAGTTAAGCATAACAAATAATTAGACAACACAGTAAATCACAATAGCGGGGCTATATACAGGGGGTACCGGTACAGAGTCAATGTGCGGGGGCACTGGTGTCGAGGTAATTATGTACATGTAGGTAGAGTTATTAAGGTGGCTATGTGTAGATCATAACAGAGTAGCGGCAGCGTGGGGGTGGGGGCGCAATGCAAATAGTCTGGGTAGTGCCGTGTCTTTGGCATCATTAAAAGTGAAGGCTGTTATTTTATCAAATCAATTCTCTGTAATTATTATTACGTGATTAAACTAATCATGTAAATGTAATTAACTAGGAAGTCGGGGCACCAAGGAAAATCTTCAGATTACAAAGTTATAATTTTCCTAATATAACTCTTCAGATAAAATCTGATCAATCAGTCTTCTAATTAATGAATTATTCTCTACCTCAAGTTAGTATAATTCCAAATGCCGTTTGATTAGATGTTCAGGAGTCTTATGACTTGGGGGTAGATGCTGTTTATAAGCCTCTTGGACCTAGACTTGGCGCTCCGGTACCGCTTGCCGTGCGGTAGCAGAGAGAACAGTCTATGACTAGGGTGGCTGGAGTCTTTGACCATTTTTAGGGCCTTCCTCTGACACCGCCTGGTATAGAGGTCCTGGATGGAAGGAAGATTGGCCACAGTGATGTATTTGCCGTACGCACTACCCTCTGTAGTGCCTTGTGGTCGGAGGCCGAGCAGTTGCCATACCAGGCAGTGATGCAACCCGTCAGGATGCTCTTGATGGTGCAGCTGTAGATCCTTTTGAGGATCTGAGGACCCATGCCAAATATTTTCAGTCTCCTGAAGGGGAATAGGTTTTGTCGTGCCCTCTTCACGACTGTCTTGGTGTGCTTGGACCATGTTAGTTTGTTGGTTATGTGGACACCAGGGAACTTGAAGCTCTCAACCTGCTCCACTACAGCCCCGTCAAAGTGAATGGGAGTGTGCTCGGTCCTCCTTTTCCTGTAGTCCACAATCATCTCCTTTGTCTTTGTTGTTGTCGTCCTTGCACAACACGGTCAGGTCTCTGATATCCTCCCTATAGGCTGTCTCATCGTTGTCAGTGATCTGGCCTACCACTGTTGTGTCATCAAATTTAATGATGGTGTTGGAGTTGTGCCTGGTCATGCAGCCATGAGTGAACAGGGAGTACAGGAGGGGACTGAGTACACACCCCTGTGGGGCCCCTGTGTTGAGGATCAGCGTGGCGGATGTGTTGTTACCTACCCTTACCACCTGGGGGCGGCCCGTCAGGAAGTCCAGGATCCAGTTGCAGAGTGAGGTGTTTAGTCCCAGGGTTCTTAGCTTAGTCATGAGCTTTGAGGGCACTATGGTGTTGAACGCTGAGATGCAGTTAATGAATAGCATTCTCACATAGGTGTTCCTTTTCTCCAGGTGGAAAAGGGCAGTGTGGAGTGCAATAGAGATTGCATCATCTGTAGGTCTGTTGGGGCGGTATATGAATTTGAATGGGTCAAGGGTTTCTGGGATAATGGTGTTGATGTGAGCCATGACCAGCCTTTCAAAGCACTCATGGCTAAAGATGTGAGTGCTATGGGTCGGTAGTCATTTAGGCAGGTTATCTTAGTGTTCTTGGGCACAGGGACTATGGTGGTCTGCTTAAAACATGTTGGTATTACAGAGTCAGACAGGGAGAGGTTGAAAATGTCTGTGAGTGTAACAGAACTGATATGGCAGGCAATCCATCCAGATTTTTTTTCCCAGCTCACCACTGATTACAATATCTGTGGCTTTTTACAATTGCAATGGCTTTTTTGGGATATAAAGTAAACTTTATCAAACAAAAGGACTATTTGTTATGTAGCTGGGAACATTGTGATTGCAACCAGATTAAGATCTTCAAAGGTAAGTGATTTTATTTTATCGCTATTTCTGACGCCTCTGCTTGGTTGGAAATGTATGTAATGCTTTTGTGTGCGGGGCGCTATCCTCAGATAATCACATGGTGTGCTTTTGCCGTAAAGCCTTTTTGAAATCTGACAAAGCGGCTGGATTAACAAGAAGCTATGCTTTTAACTGATGTATAACACTTGTATTTTCATGAATGTTTAATATTACGATTTCTGTATTCTGAATTTCTCGCTCTGCAATTTCACCGGATGTTGTCGATGTGGGACGCTAGCGTCCCAATGAGCCCTAAGAAGTTAATACATGGCTGACAGACAAGTTCCTTACTTTCTCCCCCTTCCTCTTGCCTCTTCCATTTTTGCAGTAATGCTGCAATTAGTTGGTTGTAATTTTGAGTAGAGCAGACATTTTCATACATTTTTGTTAGCTCCATGTGTGACAACACAGTAATGTAAAAGTTGTGTTTTTTTTTAATGATCCAATACAAAATATAATACACTAGTCATAATTTGGTTGTAATCCAGAGAGGTTAGAACAATTATCTAGATCCTCTGAGGCTGGGGAGGGTTCCTGAAACCTTTACTCTTCAGTTGTAACACACACACACTCCCTCCCTCACACGCACTCTCTCTCCATTTTCTCACATAAACACACACACACACCACTCTCTCTCCCACAAAGCCTACACACACTACTGCCAACTTTAAAAACATTAGCCACCAATAAGAATGTAAGGAGTACCAGAAAGATGGATTCTTTAATATAGTTTAGGATTACATTTTTAGGCCTATATTAATCCTACTTTTTGAAGCGCATCTCGTGACTAGCAGACATGACAGTAAAACAATTAGGTTTTTAAAGAGAAGTGTATCAAAACCAGAGGTCGACTGATTAATCGGCATGGCCGATTAATTAGGGCCGATTTTCAAGTTTTCATAACAATCAGTAATCTGCCTTTTTGGATGCTGATTATGGCCGATTACATTGCAATCCATGAGGAAACTGTGTGGCAGGCTGACCACCTGTTACGTGAGTGCAGCGTCAAAAGGACCTTGTGGCAGCAAGGAGCCAAGGTAAGTTGCTAGCTAGCATTAAACTTATCTTATAAAAAACAATCGATCTTCACATAATTACTAGTTAACTACACATGGTTGATGATATTACTAGGTTAACTAGCTTGTCCTACGCATATAATTAATTCAGTGCCTGTTAATTTATCATCGAATGACAGCCTATTTCAACTTGATGAAACGGGTAATGATTTAACAAAAGCGCATTTGCGAAAAAGCACATTTGTTCCACAAATGTACCTAACCATAAACATCAATGCTTTTCTTAAAATCATTACACAGAGGTATATATTTTTAAACCTGGATATTTAGTTAAAATAAATACATGTTAGCAGGCAATATTAACTAGGGAAATTATGTCACTTCTCTTGCGTTCAGTGCAAGCAGAGTCAGGATATATGCAACAGTTTGGGCCGCCTGGATCATTGTGAACTGTTTCTTCCTAACAAAGACCATAATTAATTTGCTAGAAATGTACAGAAATATGACATAACATTGAAGATTGTGAAATGTAACAGCAATATTTAGACTTAGGGTTGCCACCCGTTTGACAAAATACGGAATGGTTCCGTATTTCACTAAAATAATAAACATTTTGTTTTAAAAGTTTCCGGATTTGACCATATTAATGACTTAAGGCTTGTATTTCGTAAGTCTCGTAAGTCTATGATTTGATATTTGATAGAGCAGTCTGCCTTAGTGGTGGTAGGCAGCAGCAGGCTTGTAAGCATTCATTCAAACAGCTCTTTACTGCGTTTGCCAGCAGCTCTTCGCAATGCTTGAAGCACAGCGCTGTTTATGACTTCAAGCCTATCAACTCCCGAGATTAGGCTGGCAATACTAAAGTGCCTATAAGAACATACAATAGTCAAAGGTATATGAAATACAAATGGTATAGAGAGAAATAGTCGACGCATCATAATTCCTATAATTACTACAACCTAAAACTTCTTAGCTGGGAATATTGAACCACCAGCTTTCATATGTTTTCATGTTCTGAGCAAGGAACTTAAATGCTAGCTTTTTTACATGGCACATATTGCACTTTAACTTTTTTCTCCAACACTGAATTTTTGCTTTATTTAAACCAAATTGAACATGTTTCATTATTTATTTGAGACTAAATAGATGTTATTTATGTATCATGTTAAGTTTAAATAAGAGTTCATTGTTCCTTCAGTATTGATGTAATTGTCATTATTACAAATATATATATATAAATATCGGCCGATTAACCGGTATCGGCTTTTTTTTGGGGTCCTCCAATAATCGGTATCATAATCGGTCTAATCAAAACACCAATAGTGCTAGGCTGTGAGAAATATCACTGATATAATTATTCTGAAAGAAAGCTTCTAAGAACTAGTGTTGCACGGTATACTGGTAATAATCATGTTACTAAGATGTCATGATACTTATGGTCACAACATTTTAGGATACCGTAGTATTTCATATGATATTACCACATTTTCCGGCCCGACTGATCTAAAGAACCTGTTTATAAGTGTCTGTTAGAAAATGTTCATAAATTCAGTTACATTTTTTAAGCAACTGACACTTACATGGCAGTTGGATATTCCCCAGTGAAGCATGAAGTGTGCTTAAATAAAAGTTCCCTTTGGTATGGTAGTACGTTTTATTATGGTTTATATTGTAATGAGGTCACTAGGGTCACTGCTGACGGCCAGGTGCGGGTACTATTGGCTAATGGAATTAAATGGCTAATGACTGACTGCTCACTCTAAAACCACACTGGTGGTGGTGGTGGTGGAGGTGAACAATTTGGTGTAAGTAGGATGGGTCAGAATAGTGGGTATTTTTAGGCTGGACCATATCTGTGGGCCTGGTCAGATCTGCTGCAGTGCTTTTAGGCTTATGGAAATAGGCTTTAATTCCCTTTCAATCCTTTTTATTAGCCAATGACCTCAGGCTCAATTAGCAAGCAGCCACTGCCGGGATTTCACAGGATGGAAAGGGGCACGAAACTTACAAAATCGAAGGGAATGGAACATTAGCAGAGAGACTGTGAGAGGGAACAGATCCAGACTGAGACAATACTGCAAACAGGGAAACGACTCAAGTTAAGGACAGAAGGAGAGAGGAGGGAAGTGGATTGGTCAGGTGGCTGATGGTGGGGGCTACGGTACGGCCCTCTTTTGCCCTCCTGGAGTGGATATTGCTATGATAACAGATGCTGAACGTAACAGCCAGGAGAAGAGCTTGAGCACTGGTGAGGGATGAACGTGGAGCCTGTACTGCAAGTGGGGGGTATGGAGCTACAAGCGGGAGCCATGGCTCAGGCACACAGACACAGGGTGAGTGAGAGGGTGAGTGAGTGGGTGAGGAGTAGTTCTATGCACTGCTCCATAAAAACCCTCTATGACTGAGCCATGCAGCCTGACCGTGTCTCACTTAGGAAGATAAAATAATCAGTCATTTTATATTTGCCTTTTTTTCAGCTCAGTTTATTTTTTTTCAAAAGGTTGTGAACTTTCAACACCCTTAAGGTGATATGAGTCACATTGTAGCAAAGTTACAATGCAAACATTTTAATGCTAACTTGCTCAGTTATATTGGTAAGGTAGATAGAGAATCTCCCCTCTAAGCATATGCTGTCAAATGTTTTTCTTTGCAATTGATAGAGGTCAGCTTTCTGAAAGAGGATTATGGATGTGTACTGAATTTTGCTGTTGTGCGGTCCCGGTTCTCTACAAAAATGAAGTGGATAATTGACTGAATGCAATAGGGCAGGGTTAGGCAACTAGATTTAAACTGCGGGCTGGAACATAATTTTAATAATTTGCACACTGCAAATTGAACAGTAAGCCCAAAAAGAGATTATATTTGAAAATAATATTTTCATAACTTGATTACATTGACACAATCACATCTCTTTTTATTTGTGGGAATACTTGGTAACAGATTTCCTAAATTAGACTAAAATTCAGCAAAATATTTTTTTATGTATTTGTTTGTGGTCCCCGAAAAAGTCACTTGTGGGTCATTATTGGTCCACGGGCCGCCTATTGCCGACCCCCTGTGATAGAGAGCATTATGGTGGAAACAGTTCTTATAGCCGACAAGAACTTTCAAACGTCAGATTGGCAGTTACCTCAATTCCGGCTTCAATTTAGACTCCTCTGCCCTGGGCTATTTCTGTACAACCCAATTTTCGGGGTATCAAGAGGAAACGCCTGCGTTAGAGGCAAGAGAGGGGGAGTTCTGGTGAGATTAAAGCAAAGGTAAAACTGGCCACCTCTTCCCTCTAGTCTATTGGCTAATGTACAGTCACTTGATCATAATATGATTGACCTCCAATTGCGCATTTGCTACCAATGGAACTTGCGTAACAGCAAGTATTTCTGCTTTTCTGAAACATGGCTTTTGAACAAGATATCCGCCATGGCAATCCAACTCGATGGATTCTCCATTCTCCGAGCGGACACGACAGTGAAGTCAGGGAAATCGAAATCCCGAGGGAATTTTAAGCTGTTATTGACTGTTGTATACATTCCACATTCCATTCCATTTAACAAACTGTACAAGGCTATAAACAAGCAGGAAAATTTCACCCAGAGGCTGCTTTCCTTGTTGCCAGCGATTTTAGTTATGCGTCATTAAGACACGTGATGCCCAACTTCCATCAACATGCTTTCTTTGCCACTAGGGGTGATAAAGTCAGAGACCACTGTTACTCTACCCACAAGCAAGCATACAAGGCACTCCCTCGTCCCCCATTCTGCGAATCGGATCATGACTCTGTACTCCTGCTTCCTGTTTACAAGCAGAAGCTAAAACAGGAAGTACCCATAACTCTCACCTTTGAGAAATGGTCATCAGAATCAGAGATTATGCTACAGGACTGCTTTTGCTAGCTCTGACTGAAATATGTTCTGAGGTGCCGCCGATAGCATCGACCATCTAACAACCTCCGTCACTGGCGACATTAGGAAATGCATTGTCGACGTTGTCCCCACTGTGATGGTTTACTGCTTCCTCAATCAAAGCCCTGGATTAAAGATGCACTGCATAAATCTCTCCACCATTTCCTGGTTGCTAAGGTTGCTAAAATTCTAATAGTTCGCCTCATTTCAGTTTGTGACAAAGGCAAGCATAGTGTAGAGAATCATTGTTCATTCTAAACCGCTGTGAAATATATATTTTCCATAACCAACAATATTGTATTTTCAGCTGTTTGAAGCTGATGTCCAAACCAAAAGTAAAAGATGCAAAAACTAAACTTAAGAACAGGAAGTATAGAAATAATGCGCATAGAACAGATTTACCGCTTCTTGCTTTCAATGAGAATGAAAGATCTGTCACATCCTGACCTTAGTTCTTGTGTTATTTGTTTGTTTTAGTTGGTCAAGACGTTAGTTGGGTGGGCATTCTATGTTTTGTGTTTCTAGGTTGGTTTTCTGTGTTCGGCCTAGTATGGTTCTCAATCAGAGGCAGGTGTCGTTAGTTGTCTCTGATTGAGAATCATACTTAGGTAGCCTGGGTTTCACTGTTGTTTTGGTGGGTGATTGTTTTCGTGTCTGTGTTTGTTCGCCACACGGTACTGTTTCGGTTTTGTTCACGTTTATTGTTTTGTATTCATTGAGTGTTCAGTTTATGTTTTAAATAAACAACCATGGACACTTACCACTCCGCATCTTGGTCCGATCCTTGCTACACCTCCTCTTCAGAAGAAGAGGAGGAAAACCCTTACAGAATCACCCACCAACCAAGGACCAAGCGGCGTGGTAACGGGCAGCAGCAACAGCGGCCGAAGACACAAGACTCCTGGACGTGGGAGGAAATCCTAGACAGGAGAGGACCCTGGGCCAAGCCAGGGGAATATCGCCGCCCCAAAGTGCAGCAGGAGAGGCAGGAGCAGCAGCAGCGGCCAGCATCACAAGACTCATGGACATGCGAGGACGAGTTGGACGGAAAAGGACCCTGGGCAGAGCCAGGGGAATATCGTCGCCCCAAAGCAGAGATGGAGGCAGCGAAAGCAGAGAGGCGGCATTACGAGGAGCTGGCACGGCAGCACGACTGGAAGCCCGAGAGGCCGCCCCAAAAATGTATTGGGGGGGGCACAGGGAGAGTGTGGCAGAGTCAGGAGTCAGACCTGAGCCAACTCCCCCTGTTTTCCGTAAGAAGCCAAGGAGGAAACCAGAGCCGGTCAGGGCGGTAATGGAGCAGTCGGCGAAGTTGAGGGGTGAGTCTGAGATTGTCGAGGAGTTGTTGGACAGATTGGAGGAGAGTGAACGGAGGGGAGATTATGAGACATTCGAGGAGTTGTTGATGAAATTGGAGGAGAGTGAGGAGAGAGAGCTGTTGGTTTGGCGCAGTATGCACGGCACTCGTCCTGAGGTGCGTGCTAGTCGTCTGGTGAAGACTGTGCCAACCTCACGCACCAGGCCACCTGTGCACCTCCCTAGCCCTGCACGTCCTGTGCCAGCTCAGCGCTACAGTGCTCCTAGCAGTGCTAACCGTTGCGGGCGTTGTACTGGTCAGGCACCGTGTTATGCGGTGGAACGCACGGTGTCCCCAGTACGCATGCTTAGCCCGGTGCGCTACATCCCAGCTCCCCACATCTGCCGGGCTAGGGTGAAGATCCAGCCAGGGCGGATGTGCCAGCCCTGCTCTCAAGATCTCCAGTACGCCTTCAACGCACCAGCCCTCCGGTGGCAGCCCCCTGCACCAGGCTGTCTCTCCGTCCTTTATCTACAGGTGCTCCCGCCTGTCCAGCGCCGCCAGAGCCTTCCTCCTCCCCAGCGCCGCCAGAGTCTCCCGTCTCCCCGGCGCCGCCAGAGTCTCCCGTCTCCCCGGCGCCGCCAGAGTCTCCCGTCTCCCCGGCGCCGCCAGAGTCTCCCGTCTCCCCGGCGCCGCCGGAGAGTCTCCCGCCTCCCCGGCGCCGCCAGAGCCACCAGTCTAGCTTGGAGCCGCCAGTCTGTCATGAGCCACCAGTCTGTCATGAGCCGCCAATCTGTCATGAGCCGCCAGTCAGCCAGGAGCCGCCAGAGTCGCCAGCCAGCCAGGAGCCGCCAGAGTCGCCAGCCAGCCAGGAGCCGCCAGAGTCGCCAGCCAGCCAGGAGCCGCCAGAGCCGTCAGCCAGCCAGGAGCCGCCAGAGCCGTCAACCAGCCAGGAGCCGCCAGAGCCGTCAACCAGCCAGGAGCCGCCAGAGCCGTCAACCAGCCAGGAGCCGCCAGAGCCGTCAACCAGCCAGGAGCCGCCAGAGCCGTCAACCAACCAGAAGCCGCCAGAGCCGCCAATCAGCATGGAGCCGCCAGCCAGCCAGGAGCCGCCAGAGCCGTCAGCCAGCCAGGAGCCGCCAGAGCCGTCAGCCAGCCAGGAGCCGCCAGAGCCGTCAACCAGTCTGAGCTACCTCTCAGTCCTGAGCTACCCCTCAGTCCTGAGCAACCCCTCAGTCCTGAGCTACCCCTTAGTCCTGAGCTGCCCCTCAGTCCGGAGGAATTTGTTAAGTCCAGAGGTGTCCCTCAGTCCTGTGGGCCTATTTATTAGGGTTCCCAGGTCAGGGTCTGCAAATTGAACACAAGTAAGCCCAAAATCGCCGTTCCTAGGAGGCCACAGAGGCGGACTAAGACTATGGTGGAGTGGGGTCCACGTCCAGCGCCAGAGCCACCACCGTGGACAGATGCCCACCCAGACCCTCCCCTATTGGTTCAGGTTTTGCAGCCGGAGTCCGCACCTTGGGGGGGGGGTGTACTGTCACGTTCTGACCCTAGTTCTTGTGTTATTTGTAGGACTTGAGTTGGGTGGGCATTCTATGTTTTGTGTTTCTAGGTTGGTTTTCTGTGTTCGGCCTAGTATGGTTCTCAATCATACTATGAGAATCATACTTAGGTAGCCTTCACTGTTGTTTTGGTGTTTGATTGTTTCCATGTCTGTGTTTGTTCGCCACATGGTACTGTTTCGGTTTTGTTCACGTTTATTGTTTTGTATTCATTGAGTGTTCAGTTCATGTTTTAAATAAACAACCATGGACACTTACCACGCCGCATCTTGGTCCGATCCTTGCTACACCTCCTCTTCAGACGAAGAGGAGGAAAACCCTTACAAGATCTATAACTCACATTTCTATGTGATCTATTAACTCACAACAAAAAGTTACAAATTGCAGCTTTAACACAGAGGTTGATGCTAAACTAAAGGACAGGGCTAACGCACATAAGGCTATCGCAGACAACCCTGAGGCTACTGCTGAGGACTACGACCTCCGCAGAGTCCTCAAACGAGCAAAGGGACAGCACAGAACCTAGGAGGCTCATGGTTCTCACCCCCTTCCATAGACATACACAGTAATTATGACGTCCTCCAACCTATCGGAGCTCTTGCAGCATGAACAGACATATGTTGCCCACCCAATCAAAGGATCAGAGAATGAATCTAGTACTGAAAGCCTAAGATGCAGCTAGCTAGTACTGCAGTGCAAAACTTTTTTGTGAATGGTTGAATGCGAGAGAAGACAATAGTTGAACAGTTTTTGAACAAATTAATATCTTCCAAAATGAAGAAGCAAGACATCTCGTAATATTATTTCAGTTTCACTTGCTTAGCTAGCAAATGCAGCTAGCTAGTTTAGCCTACTCAAACACCCTGCTCAAACAGAGGGATGCTATGTTAGCTAGCTGGCTATGACTATCCAACACAACACTTTAACTCTTCCAAGTCAAGGTAAGCTTTTGGTTTTACTCATCTATTGCCACCGCGGCCCGCCAGTGTAACTGCTTACTTGACTGTACACTAACTTTACTGCATGATTGTAGCGGGTTGACTAAAGCATTAGTTCTATTAGCTATGTTGACTATGATGTTACTTTAGCTAATATAGTGACAAAGATGTAGGCTATGTGTAGCAGTTATGATATGATTTGGCTTGGAAAGGTTTTTTTCGTCTGGTCACTTACAGCTAATGTGTTGTGCATTGAAGTCCACACGCGATGGGACAAGGTGAGTGGAGGAGAGTGCATAACGTTAGATGTGAGAAGGAATACAACGTGGCTGCTATGAAATTGAACTGTGTTTACGCGTGATCAGGGGTGTATTTATTTAGCCGATAATGTTGAAAAAAACATTCTTAAAAGGAAGCAAACTGAACAAAACAGGGATGAACATACCTGAATTTGTCCAATAGAAACTCCTTTGCAACTGTTGGACTAATGATTGCACCCTGTATCAGCTAAATGCAGGTAAGAGTGTGCAATCCGGTATTGAATGTTTCACTGTTTGTCCATGTGTCACTGTCACCTCATATTTTTCTCTCGACCTGTTTGCACCAACGTTTATAACTTTCATTCATAGGCTAGGTTGTAGCAACCTCATGATGGGTATAGGGAAAATGTGAGTATCATGTAGTAGCCTAAACCTATCGCTGTTACTTTGAACTGAACTCCCTCATCTTAAACGGCACTGACCGCCACTGGTATAGGAATATGGTGGAATGATATTACACAGGCTCTGCCGCATGTGGCAGGGGCTCCAGTCCATTACGGATTACAAAGGAAGAACCAGGCATGATCTGCCCAATGATGCCTTCTACCAGACAAACTCAATGCATTTTATGCATGCGTCGACAATAAACACTGTGGGGTGTGTGAAGGCCCCACCGACCCAGAGGGCTGGGTGATCTTGCTCTCCAAGGCCGACTTGAGTAAGGGCTTTAATCAGGTCAACACTCGCAAGGCCACAGGGCCCGACTGTATTCCGGAGCACGTTCTCAGAGCATGCACAGAACAGCTGGCAGGCATATTACCAGCCATTTTCATCCTCTCCTTGTCCCAGTCTGTAATCCCCACATGTTTTAAACTGACCACCATCATTCTTGTTCCAAAGAACTTGTAAGGCTTCATGCCACAATGACTCCCGCCCTGTAGGACTCACATCTGTAATCAGGCACACATCAACTCCATCATCCCAGACACCCTAGACCCACAATTTGCATTCCCACCCAACAGATTGATAGACGACACAATCTCAATTGCACTCCACATTGCCCTCACCCAACTAGATAAGAGGAATAGCTATGCGAGTATGCTGTTCTTTGACTACAGCTCAGCGTTCAACACCATTATCCCCTCCAAGGTTGTCACCAAGCTTAGGACCCTGGGACTGAACACCTCCCTCTGCAACTGGATCCTGGACTGTCGGACCGTCTCCAAATGGTGAGGGTAAGCAACATCACCCCTGCCATGTTGGCCCTCAACACGGGGGCCCAACAGGGATGTGTGCTTAGTTCCCTCCTATACTCCCTGTTCACCCACGACTGTGTGACCACGCACGACTCCAACAACTCCAACAACAACCTTTCCATCAACATCACTAATGCAAAGGAGCTGATCGTGGACGACAGGAAATGGTGGGGGTGGCACGCCCCTATCCACATTAGTGGATTGTGTCGAGAGCTTCAAGTTCCTTGGTGTCCAAATCAAAAAGGACTTAAAATGGTTCACATACATGCACAAAGTAGTGACGAAGGTGCTGGTTCTACAGCTGCACCATTGAGAGAATCTTGACTTGCTGCATCACTGCTCGGTGTATGGTAACAGTACTGTCCTCGATCACATGGTGATACAGAGGGTGGTGTGGACAGCCAGGTACATCACTAGGGCCGAGCTCCCTGACATCCAGGACCCCTTTCAGGCAGTGTGAAAGGAAGCCCTGGAAAATTGTTAGACTAAAGCCATAAACTCTTTGGGCACCGGTGACTCCACACACACTCGCACAACCTGAAATACAATCATCATATACGTTATACTGCTTGTTACGAATCCCTTTTGGCCCGACAGTCTAGGGGGGATGGTAATGAGACCCGTAACATAACTCATGTAAATTATAATTGTGACAAAGTAAAAGTGTGAACGTAATAACCACGACAACTGAAATCTACCGTCAAACTCAAGGTTTATTTGATAAACACACAGTAATGGGGGAGCAGGAAAAGGGGCTGAGCTGGACCCAAGGAAAGAAACAAATATGCAAAAACACCCCTAAGCTAGACTAGCCTACTTTAACAACAGCTAACTAACCAAAAATACAGTGGGTGGTCCGCCCAGTTCTAACTAGTGTTTTTAACAAAGTTTACCTACGGGTAGTGTATGCCCATGGGCGACTTGTCTTGGTTTCCCCCTTTTCCCACCAGCAAACACCATAAGCAAAAACAATACTCACAGGAGATGACAAAGTGATTTGGAGGTGCTCAAACAAAAGAGAGGTTAAGACACAACGAGAGAGTGAAACACTTGGATCTACATACATGGCACTTACAAAGAGATTGAGCTACTGAAATCTATGAAGAACAGAGATCTACCAACATGGCATTTACAAAGAGATTGAGCTCTTGAAATCTACAAAGAACAGAGATCTACAAACATGGCATTTACAAAGAGATTGAGCTCCTGAAATCTACAAAGAACAGAGATCTACAAACATGGCATTTACAAAGAGATTGAGCTCCTGAAATCTACAAAGAACAGAGATATACAAACATGGCATTTACAAAGAGATTGAGAGCTCTAGAGCAAACAAATGATGGGGTTTTTAAACCATGGGGAAGGAACTGTGATAGGGTAGGAAACAGGAGGAGGTGTGTCTTCTGATTGTTGATTGGATTGTTGACTGATTGGGGAGTGATGATTTTCACCTGTGAGGGGAGCCGGAGAGAAAAGAAACACACACAGGATACACACACAGGATACTTGTATCCGTAACACTGCTACTACTCTATCAGATATCCCGATGCCTAGTCACCATACTCCTATACAAATCTACCTCTATCACTCCAGTATCCCTGCACATTGTCAATATGGTATTGGAACCCACCCTGTATATAGCTTCTTACTTTCTCTTGTTTTTCTTATTTTTATTTGTGTGTTTTTGTTGTACCTTGTTATTTTTTGTACGATATTGATTACTCCATTGTTGGGTTTTGAGCTTGCAAGAAAGGCATTTTACTGTACTTGTGCACGTGACATAAAAAATGTGTTAACATGACTTGAAATTAAAGCAACTCTAGGGGACGGAGGTAGCAAGTCTTGTGTATGCCAAGTAGTAAAACGGACACATAGTCACCTCAGCATCACACGCTTACACATACTGTATTTCTTTACAACAACGCACGGACCAAGAAAACAATCAATCTCTTTGTACACAGTGCTTTGGCAGAGTGCCTCTGTACTTTGAGCCCGGGTTCTTTTCAATGCTGAGACTGTGTTCTGTTTCAGTTGTGGCTTAATTTAAGAAAGGATTGAGCTTGTGCACAGCGTTCCAAAGTAAATGCAAAAACCTCCCAAGCCATCCCTCCCTGCCTAAGGACTCACATTGGAGGAGGATAGAGTTATAGCTACTGCTGTTTGCAAGGAATTGATCTCAAATCTCAGTTTCTGAGCATGCAAGCTCCCTGGTTCTTGGTTAAAAAAGAAAGAAAAAGCTTTTGGTTTTGGAATCAGTGTCCTGCAGGCACAAAATGTGATACGAGCACAAAATGTGCTGACAGTGGTAGATACAATCAAAGCAAACATTTCCATTGGTGATTCTGTATAACCTGTCACTATCCACCCAGGTCCTCACCTGCATGACATGTGGAGGTATGTGCATTCAACCAGAACTGTGTGACCCAGACTCAACCTTCAGGAATAGGTTGCTACCGCTGGAATTTATGGGAACACTGCCAACTTGGCACTTGTCCTGCCTCTAGACAGCAAAACTAAACTTAAGAAATCAATGCTCACTATTATACTGTTTGTGTCAGACACCCTAAGTAATGTGTGGGCTGCAAATATTAAGGATGTCCTTTGTTTGCAGGTGTCTGTGGCTCGGTGTATGTCTGTTTGTAGTCTCTAAAATGGTCCATCTGAGACAAGGGACCAAAGACAATTACATTAGCGGGGCGGCAGGTAGACTAGTGGTTAAAGTGTTGGACTTCTAACTGAAAGGTTGCAAGATCGAATCCCCGAGCTGACAAGGTAAACATCTGTCATTCTGCCCCTGAACAAGGCAGTTAACCCACTGTTCCTAGGCTGTCATTGAAAATAAGAATTTGTTCTTAACTGACTTGCCTAGTTAAATGAAGGTAACATTTTAAATATTGCATAATGGACTAAATACCACTACAGTTTCCACCACTGTCAACTGAGTGTTAACCTTGAATAGAGATTTATCGATTGGATTTACATGTTTGCGCTTTGTCATGCCCTATAGAATCCATGTTGCGGAAAACGTGTGCGGAATCATGAAGAAAAACGGAATTCAACAGTGTAAAAAAGTGGATGGAACCTAGTAGGAAATCAACTAAAAGTGTTGAACTTAATAGAAAATGCATTAATTTGCCCAAGTTAATCATAAGACATATGAACTAAATGCATTAGTGATTTGTATTTTACAACAACCTTCTGAAAATGTGTTCTTAACTGACTTGCCTAGATAAATAAATAAAAAATTTAAAACATTTCGGAAAGTATTCAGACCCCTTCCCCTTTTCCACATTTTGTTACGATACAACCTTATTTTAAAATAGATTAAATAAAAATAGTTCCTCAACAATCTACACACAATCCCATAATGACAAAGTTTTTGGAAATGTTAGTACATTTTATAATACGAAATGTAAAAAACGTATTTACATAAGTATTCAGCCCCTTTGCTATGAGACTCGAAATTGAGCTCCGGTGCATCCTGTTTCTATTGATCATCCTTGATGTTTCTACAACTTGATTTGAGTCCACCTGTGGTAAATTCAATTGATTGGACATGATTTGGAAAGGTACACACCTGTCTATATAAAGTCCCACAGTTGACAGTGCATGTCAGAGCAAAAACCAAGCCATGAGGTTGAAGAAATTGTCCGTAGAGCTCAGAGACAGGATTATGTCGAGGCACAGATCTGGGGAAGGGTACCAAAGTTCCATTGTGGGGTTGGGAGAACCTTCCAGAAGGACAACCATCTCTGCAGCACTCCACCAATCGGGCCTTTATGGTAGAGTGACCAGACGGAATTCACTCCTCAGTAAAAGGCACATGACAGCCTGCTTGGAGTTTGCCAAACGCCACCTAAAGGACTCCCAGACCATGAGAAACAAGTTCTCTAGTCTGATGAAACCAAGATTGAACTATTTGGCCTGAATGCCAAGTGTCATGTCTGGAGGAAACCAGGCACCGCTCATCACCTGGTCAATACCATCCCTACAGTGAAGCATGGTGGTGGCAGAATCATGCTGTGGGGATGCTTTTCAGGGTCTGGGAGACTATTCAGGATCAAGGGGAAACATGAATGGAGCAAAGTACAGAGATCCCAGATAAACCTGCTCCAGAGCGCACAGGATCTCAGACTGGGTGCGAAGGTTCACCTTCCAACAGGACAACGACCCTAAGCACACAGCCAAGACAACATAGGCTTTGGGACAAGTCTCTGAATGTCCATGAGTGGCCCAGCCAGACCCCGGACTTGAACCCGATCTAACATCTCTGGAGAGACCTGCAAATAGCTGTGCAGTGACGCTCCCCATCCAACCTGACATAGCTTGAGAGGATCTGCAGAGAAGAATGGGAGAAACTCCCCAAATACAGGTGTGCCACGCTTATGGCGTCATACCCAAGAAGACTTAAGGCTGTAATCGCTGCCAAAAGTGCTTCAACAAAGTACTGAGTAAAGGGTCTGAATACTTAGGTAAATGTAATATTTTTATTTGATTTTTAATACATTTGCAAAAATGTCTAAACCTGTTCTTTCTTTGTCATTATGGGGTATTGTGTGTAGATTGATGCGGGGAAACCATTTAATCTAGTTTGGAATAAGGCTGTAACAAAAACTAAATGTGGGAAAAGTGAATGGGTCTGAATAGATTCTAAATGCGCTGTAGATGGTAAGTAACACTTTCCCAAAAACCTTCTCAAATAAATGTTAACTACAAAGTAACCTATTCCTAGCTGGCAGAATTATAGCATGATTCTTTGCGTCAAGCCATTGGCCATTTGGTTAGCAAACTCTGCAATCACATGAGTGCTACAGGAACACCGCTAACCAAACAACAGACTCTGGCTGGTGTACACTTGCATTAAAGGGTCATTTTTCCCCAGAACTCAAGTGGTCTCCTGGTGTGGTTTAGGCATTGTTGTGGACTTAGAATGTCCAATTTGGTTGTTTTTCTATTTAAAAAGTCAGATTTTTTGAGAGTGAAATCCTAAAAACCAGAAATGGAAACCTGGAAAACTAAATTAAGAAAATGGAATTTGGGGAAAATGTTTTTATTTTCTAGGCCCTACCTATTGGTACTTTATCCTCTATACCGACACAATTGTTTGGGGAATGTTTTTGTGCAAAATGGTTAGAGCAATTTGCCATCGATGAGTGAAAATCAAACAAGACCTTGGTCTGAAGTTCATTAATGGTCCCACTGCCCTCAATCCATGTAAAGACCCTCTGGCATGCTAACATTCAGTACATATCCAGCGTCCCTCTCTGGCCTCCAGCCGCCCTCTCCCTCTCGTCCCTCTCTGGCCTCCAGCCGCCCTCTCCCCTCCAGCCGCAGTTTAACATGCTAATGTTCTCACTGGATTCTTCAAATACTGGGGAGATTATCCCACATTAACCTCTGGCTCTGTTTAGACTTCCCCAGTAACTGCATGTAGAATGAAGAGTGGGTCAGCCAAGCATGTCTTGGCTATGAGAGGGGTCACTGCCAATGAGAGATCTATTAGGTCAAATCACTGCACTCTATATTCTTCTGTAAACTGGTAATCTCTGTATTTCCATCACAAGACCCACTGGTTGATGATTATTTATAAAACCCTCTTAGGTCTCACTTCCCCCCTATCTGAGATATCTACTGCAGCCCTCATCCTCTACAAACAACACCCGTTCTGCCAGTCACACTATGTTAAAGGTCCCCAAAGCACACACATCCCTGGGTCACTCGTCTTTTCATTTTGCTGCAGCTAGCGACTGGAACGAGCTGCAACAAACACTCAAACTGGACAGTTTCATCTCAATCTCTTCATTCAAAGACTCAATCATGGACACTCTTACTGACAGTTGTGGCTGCTTTGCGTGATGTATTGTTGCCTCTACCTTCTTGCCCTTTGTGCTGTTGTCTGTGCCCAATAATGTTCGTACCATGTTGTTGTGTTGCTAACTTGCTTCCATGCTGTGTTGTCATGTGTTGCTGCCATGCTATGTTGTTGTCTTTAGGTCTCTCTTTATGTTGTTGTCTCTCTCTTGTCGTGATGTGTGTTTTTGTCCTATATTTTTATTTTTAATCCCAGCCCCTGTCCCCGCAGGAGGCCTTTTGGTAGGTAGGCCGTCATTATAAAATTAGAATTTGTTCTTAACTGACTTTCCTAGTTAAATAAAGGTTAAAATAATAAAAATATCAAAATATTAAGATTGTAGTTTTCTAAACACTGGGAGCTATCAAAGACCCAAGAAGCTATAGGACCTTTTTTGCTAAGCATAGGCTATTTGTGTTCATCCTGAGCAGAAAGAGGTTTATATCTTAGCATTCTTGTGTTGTGTGACATGGGTGATGTTTTATTTTGTCATGATTCATAACACATTACCTGGAATTGTGACACCACCAGCACACATGCACAATCCCTGTGGTGAACCAGGTGTTTCTCATGTGAATCTGGGTTTTGTTATTTAAATATTTTTTGTTTTTTTTCTGTTTTTTTTCTTCCGTTTTTTTCTTCAACTTTAGTTTCAATTAGTTTTCAGACTTGATTTACTAGTTTTTATTTATACTGAACAACAATATAAATGCAACATGCAACAATTTCAATGATTTTACAGAGATACCATTCATATAAGGAAATTGGTCAATTTAAATAAATACATTAGGCCCTAATTTATGTATTTCACATGACTGGGCAGGGGCGCGGCAATGGGTGTGCCTGGGAAGGCATAGGCCCACCCACTTGGGATCCAGGCCCACCCACTGGGGCTCAAGTACCCGGCCAATCAGAACAAGTTTTTCCCCACAAGGGCTTTATTACAGATAGAAATACTCCTCAGTTTCATCAGCTGTCCAGGTGGCCGGTCTCAGACGATCCCGCAGGTAAAGAAGCCGGATGTGGAGGTCCTGGTCTGGTGTGGTTACATGTGGTCTACTGCCAAATTCTCTAAAATGACATTGTAGGCAGCTTATGGTAGAGAAATTAACATTAAATTACCTGGCAACAGCTCTGGTGGACATTGCTGCAGTCGGCATGTCAATTGCACTCTCCCTCAGCTTGAGACATCTGTGGAATTGTGTTGTGTGACAAAACTGCACATTTTAGAGTGGCCTTTTTACTGTCCCCAGCACAAGGTGCACCTGTGTAATGATCATGCTGTTTAATCAGCTTCTTGTTATGCTGCGGCTGTCAGGTGGATGGATTATATTGGCAAAATGTTCACTAACAGGGATGTAAACACATTTGTGCACAAAATGTGAGCGAAATAAGCTTTTTGTGCATATGGAACATTTTGGGGATATTTTATTTCAGCTCATGAAACAGGGGTCAAACACTTTACCTGTTGCTTATATATTTTTGTTTAGTATACTTTGTTTGATTTAAAAACATTTAATTACATTTTTATATTTAGTTTTAGTGTTGGGGACAGAAAGTAGCCAATGCGTGGGAGGCTAAGAGCCATTTGTAGGCCTATGTTTTGTTTTTTGGGGGGTGGGTGTCACTTCGTGCCACTGGGGAGCAGTAATATATAAGGTGATGGACCATAGACTTGGATAGACAGAACATCTGTATCTATGTCATGATGGCGTCTGTGAGAGCATGGGCAGCGCCATTGAGACCATCTCCATCTTGAAATAGCCAATTTCCTTCTTCACAAGTAAAACTCATTGGCTGATCCATCCTGATGACCCTGCTGTCATAAATACAACCGGGTCATCAGTTCATGCCAAACGGGTCAGGAGGGATTAGCCAATGAAGTTGGAAGTCCCGCCCAGTTGACTAAATCAAAATGGTGACAGTTCTCAATGGTGCTGACCATGCTAGCACAGGCTTTTGGACACTAATGGTTTCCTAACCCTCTTCTAGGCCCCCCCAGACGTTTCACATTTTTGTTTTAACCTTAAACTGGCACACCTGACTCAATTAGTCCTCAAGCCTTTGACTAATTGAATAAAGTGTGCAAGTTTAGGGTGAAAACAAAAATGTGCAACGTCTGCGGGGGGCCTGAGGAGAGGGTTGTTGAAACCCTGCTAGAGGACTCCATATATCTTCATGGCCAGGACATACAGCACCAGTCAAAAGTTTGGACATACCTACTCATTCAAGGGTTTTTCTTTATTTTTACTTTTTTCTACATTGTAGAATAATAGTGAAGTCATCAAACTATGAAATAGCGCACATGGAATGTGTTTAATAAATCAAAAGATATTTTAGAATCTTCAAGTAGCCACCCTTTTGCCTTAATGACAGCTTTGCACACTCTTGGCATTCTCTCAATCAGCTTCATGAGGTTATCACCTGGAATGCATTTCAATTAACAGGTGTGCCTTGTTAAAAGTTAATTTGTAGAATTTCTTCTTAATGCGTTTGAGCCCATCACTTGTGTTGTGACAAGGTAGAGGTGGTATACAGAAGAGGGCCCTATTTGATAGAAGACCAAGTCCATATTATGGCAAGAACAGCTCAAATAAGCAAAGAGAAACATTCCATCATAACTTTAAGACATGATGGTCAGTCAATAGGGAACATTTCAAGAACTTTGAAAGTTTCTTCAAGTGCAGTTGCAAAAACCATCAAGCGCTATGATGACTGGCTCTCATGAGGACCGTCATAGGAAAGGAAGACCCAGTTACCTCTGCTGCAGAGGATACGTTCATTAGAATTACCAGCCTCAGAAATTGCAGCCCAAATAAATTCTTCACAGATTTCAAGTAACTTAAACATCTCAAAATCAACTGTTCAGAGGACACTGCGTCAATCAGGCCTTCATGGCCGAATTGCTGCAGAGAAACCATTACTAAAGGACCAATAAGCAAAAGAGATTTGCTTGGTCCAAGAAACACAAGTAATAGACATTAGACCGGTGGAAATCGGTGCTTTTTTCGGATGAGTCCAAAATTGAGATTTTTGGTTCCAATCGCCATGTCTTTGTGAGACGCAGAGTAGGTGTTCGGATGATCACTGCATGTGTGGTGTTTAGTGTGAAGCATGGAGGAGGAGGTGTGATAGTGCTTTGCTGGTGACACTGTCTGTGATGTATTTAGAATTCAAGGCACACTTAACCAGCATGGCTACCACAGCATTCTGCAGCGATACGCCATCCCATCTGGTTTGTGCTTACTCGGATGATCATTTGTTTTTCAACAGGACAATGACCCAACACACGTCCAGGCTGTGTAACCCAATTGAGATGGTTTGGGATGAGTTGAACCACAGAGGTGTAGGAAAAGCAGCCAATAAATGCTCAGCATATGTGGGATCTCCTTCAAGACGGTTGGAAAAGTATTCCAGTATTAAATAAGGTGGAAAGACACTCTCTTGCTCATGTTTACACCAATCCAATGTTTTTATATTAGTAGATGTAAGATGAATCAAGTATTTTTTATCTGACAAAGAGAGGAAAAAACAACAAATTATGTCATGGCACATTTAACATGTTATGTTTATGTAATATTAAACATGTATATCTCAATGTCCCTTTCAAATAGGGTTAATAAAAACGTAGGCAATACAAAGTTTCTTCACAAATCTATCAGTTCAGAGAGGTGGTCGTTCGGTTTCTCAAGCCTGATGACAGTTGTCCACAGACAGTATTCTATATCACCACGAACGGTTGGAATGCAGGGGCAGAAACCAGTGCCACAGTGTGGATAAACCGCCATCCTTTGCCTGCCAGAACTGGAGAGGTGACGCTGTGAACATGCCCCCATATACCTTTTCCAGGTATTTCCACAGATCACACGGGACACATAATGTCCTGCCAGGTTGACCCTCCGGCTGGACAGTGACCTCAGACACAATCACAACCTCAGGAGGCTATTTTTCTGAATCAATATTGTTGAGATGCTTGCTGAATTTATCGTATTGGCATCTTCCTGGGGTCCTGCTGCTCCACGGCTGTACTCTCTGAATTTGCTGAAGTACAATAGACTCCGCTTCCCTCATCAGTGGCTCCATTTCTGTTGAGCGAAGTGCCAGAGAAACACTTGGATCCATCAGGCAAGCTGCTGCAGGGGTGGATCGAAGATGGCTGCAAGACGATTCAGTATGCAGTGGTGTAAAATACTTAAGTAGTACTTTAAAGTATTTCAAGCATTATAAGCATTTCATAAGTGTCAAAGGCTTTTATTGACAATTACATGAAGTTGATGCAAGAGTCAATATTTGCAGTGTTGACCCTTCTTTTTCAAGACTTCTGCAATCCGCCCTGGCATACTGTCAATTAACTTCTGGGCCACACCCTGACTGATGGCAGCCCATTCTTACATAATCAATGCTTGGAGTTTGTCAGAATTTGTGGGTTTTTGTTTGTCCACCCGCCTCTTGACGATTGACCAAAAGTTCTCAATGGGATTAAGGTCTGGGGAGTTTCCTGGCCATGGACCCAAAATATTGATGCTTTGCTCCCCGAGCCACTTAGTTATCACTTTTGCCTTATGGCAAGGTGCTCCATCATGCTGGAAAAGGCATTGTTCGTCACCAAACTGTTCCTGGATGGTTGGGAGAAGTTGCTCTTGGAGGATGTGTTGGTACCATTCTTTATTCATGGCTGTGTTCTTAGGCAAAATTGTGAGTGAGCCCACTCCCTTGGCTGAGAAGCAACCCCACACATGAATGGTCGCAGGATGCTTTACTGTTGGCATGACGGAGGACTGATGGTAGTGCTCACATTGTCTTCTCCAGACAAGCTTCTTTCCAGATGACCCAAACAATCGGAAAGGGGATTCATCAGAAAAAATTACTTTACCCCAGTCTTCAGCAGTCCAATCCCAGTACCTTTTGCAGAATATCAGTCTGTCCCTGATGTTTTTCCTGGAGAGAAGTGGCTTCTTTGCTGCCCTTCTTGACACCAGGCCTCACTGTGCATGCAGATGCACTCACACCTGCCTGCTGCCATTCCTGAGCAAGCTCTGTGGTGCCCCGATCCCGCAGCTGAATCAACTTTAGGAGGCGGTCCTGGTGCTTGCTGGACTTTCTTGGGTGCCCTGAATCCTTCTTCACAACAATTGAACCCCTCTCCTTGAAGTTCTTGATGATCCGATAAATGGTTGATTTAGGTGCAATCTTACTGGCAGTAATATACTTGCTGTGAAGCCCTTTTTGTGCTAAGCAATGATGACGGCACGTGTTTCCTTGTAGGTAACCATGATTGACAGAGGAAGAACAATGATTCCAAGCACCACCCTCCTTTTGAAGCTTCCAGTCTGTTATTCAAACTCAATCAGCATGACAGAGTGATCTCCAGCCTTGTCCTCGTCAACACTCACACCTGTGTTAACAAGAGAATCACTGACATGATGTCAGCTGGTCCTTTTGTGGCAGGGCTGAAATGCAGTGGAAATGTTTTTGGGGGATTCAGTTCATTTGCATGGCAAAGAGGGACTTTGCAATTAATTGCAATTCATCTGATCACTCTTCATAAAATTCTGGAATATATGCAAATTTCCGTCAAACAAACTGAGGCAGCAGACTTTGTGAAAAATGTATATATGTGTCATTCTCAAAACTTTTGGCCACGACTGTACATCCCTTAAGCAAATATTGTAATTTTTACTCCATACATTTTCCTTGATGCCCAAAAGTACTCTTTACATTTTGAATGCTTAGCAGGACAGGAAAATAGTCAAATTCATGCACTTATCAACCGAACATCCCTGGTCATCCCTACTGCCTCTGATCTGGCGGACTCACTAAACACACATGCATGTGTAAATTATGTCTGAATATTGGAGTGTGCACGTGGCTTTCTGTAAATAAAATAAAAAAACAAGAAAATGCCATCTGGTTTGCTTAATATAAGGAATTTGAAATGATTTAGACTTACTTTTGATACTTTAGTATATTTTAAACCAAATACTTTTAGACTTTTTACTCAAGTAGAATTTTGCTGGGTGACTTTTACATGAGTAATTTTCTATTAAGGTATCTTTACTTTTCCTCAAGTATGATAGTTGGGTACTTTTTCCACCACTGTCAGTATAAACTGACCATCCTACCGATCCTCGACTTCGGTGATGTCATCTATAAAATAGCCTCCAACACTCTACTCAACAAACTGGATGCAGTCTATCACAGTGCCATCCGTTTTGTCACCAAAGCTCCATACACTACCCACCATTGCGACCTGTACGCTCTCGTTGGTTGGCCCTCGCTTCATACTCGTCGCCAAACCCACTAGCTACAGGTTATCTACAAGTCTCTGCTAGGTAAAGCCCCGCCTTATCTCAGCTCACTGGTCACCATAGCAGCACCCACTCGTAGCACGCGATCCAGCAGGTATATCTCACTGGTCACCCCCAAAGCCAATTCCTCCTTTGGTCGTCTTTCGTTCCAGTTCTCTGCTGCCCATGACTGGAACGAATTGCAAAAATCTCTGAAGCTGGAGACTCACATCTCCCTCACTAGCTTTAAGCACCAGCTGTCAGAGCATTTTACAGATCACTGCACCTGTACTTAGCCTATCTGTAAACAGCCCATCTACCTACCTCATCCCCATACTGGTATTTGTTTATTTATTTTGCTCCTTTGCACCCCAGTATCTCTACCTGCACATTCATCTTCTGCCGATCTACCATTCCAGTGTTTAATTGTTATATTGTAATTACTTCGCCACCATGGCCTATTTATTTCCTTAACTTACCTCATTTGCACTCACTGTATATAGACTTTTTGTTTTCTTTTGTTCTACTGTATTATTGACTGTGTTTTGTTTATTCCATGTGTAACTCTGTGTTGTTGTATGTGTCGAATTGCTACGCTTTAACTTGGCCAGGTAGAAGTTGCAAATGAGAACTTGTTCTCAACTAGCCTACCTGGTTAAATAAAGGTGAAATATATATATATTTTTTTTCAAATACATGCGCAGCGCTTACGCAGTGACTTCAGTAGGACCTGTGGCAACTGTTTTGCAACACTAGTTCACTGCAAGTGTTCCTCAAGTTTAAAAATGCACAGCACCACATAAGACAGCAACTGGCTGTCAGTTTGAAGTTGGTCGTTGAGGACTTCGAACGACTCCAACAACTTCAGAAGCTGCTCTAGCTTGGCCCAGTCACGCTCCGTGCTTGCCCTCAGATTTCTTCCCTTTTATCTAGTGATAGTGATGCACAAGCTAGACCTATTTGAAACCTCGGCATCTACTGGCAATATTTACCCGTCATATTCAGAAGCTCGAAAACCCCATTCGAAATAAAGCTTAAACCCCATTTTTAGATTTTTTTTATGTTTAAAAGGAAAAAAATAAACAATTTGATGGTTTTATTTTAGTTTGTTTTACAGACAACGATAATCATTTCGGCATAGTTTGTTTTTTATTTCTATTTCAGTTTACTAACATTTTTCCAGTTTTTTTTTCAGTTTCAGTTTTTGTTAACTACAATAACCTTGAAGAATTACTTCTTACCTCAGTGAGCCACGAAATTCCTAGTTTTGAAGAACTTTACTAGAAGCTGTGCCACGACATTTTCCACCGCATGGGCCAGCCCCCTAGCAATTCGAGTTCTTGCTAATGAGTTTCAACCCCTTGTCATTTGAGTGACTGCTTGTAAGATGCATACACAGCAGAGCAAGAGAGCGCAATGATGTGGTGCACATATGTAGTACACCATTATCGGGTACCACTTTTGGCTCGTGAGTGCTACTTTCATAACTACTGGCTAAAAAGTATACAAAAGCACCAGAGAATCTCTGAATCTCACCAGATAATCTCTTTAACCCATTTTTATTTCTAGTGTATAGCAGGGCTCTCCAACCCTGTTTCTGGGTTTTTGTTTCAACACCAGTTGTAACCAACTTCATTTGGTTTATCAACCATCTGATTATTTTAATCCGGTGCGCAAGATTAGGATTGGAACAAAAACCTACGGGATGGTAGCTCTCCAGGAAAAAGGTTGGAGAGTCCTGCTTTATAGGCCTATTTCTTGTTCCTCAAAAACTATAAAACTGGCCAACTGGACACACCATGGAAATTGTACTTGGAATAATAGCCTTGCCAGTTCAGTGGAACTCTTATTTCTATGCTAAGCCTCTTCTAAGGTGCAAGATGTCACACACCACTAAATATGGCTTTTGAACTTTTGAAGTTCCTCTGATCTGGCAAGGTGTAACGATCTGGGTGTAGTGGGTGCAAAGTCAGGAGCAGGAAACAGAGAGTTCAAGGAAGTGCTCTTTTAATGCACACACAGTGAACATAGGCCACCCCACAAAACACTGGGCGCTCACAAAAACAAATGCCCCAAACACGGGAACTAAAACAGTCCAGCAAAACCCGCGAACAGGAAAAAACATGTTAGTCTCAAACATGCACAAATGTCACACAAACAATCCCGCACAAAGAACAGGCGGGCCGGCTGGCTAATAAAGCCCAACTAATCACCACAGTACATAACAGGTGTAACCAATGAACAGGCAAGGAGGGGGAGGAAAGAATCAGTGGCAGCTAGTAGGCCGGCGACGACGACCGCCGAGCGCCACCCGAACGGGAAGGAGTCGTGACGCGGTGTCAGCGCGCGGCTCCAGCAGCGCGTTGACACCGGCCTCGAGGTTGACCGGAGGGTCAAAACCCTTAACATTGACGGATCCAAAATGTCCCCCACCGGTACCAAGCACCTCTCCTCCGGACTGTACCCCTCCCAGTCCACGAGGTACTGCAGGCCCCTCACCCGGTGTCTCGAGTCCAGAATGGCCCGTATTGTGTATGCCGGGGACCCCTCAATGTCCAGAGGGGGAGGAGGCAGGTCCGGCACCTCACAGTCCTGTAGGGGACCAGCTACCACCGGCCTGAGGAGAGACGCATGAAACGAGGGGTTAATGCGATAATAGGAAGGGAGTTGTAATCGATAACACACCTCGTTTATTCTCCTCAGGACTTTGAAGGACTCACTGCGGCCCCAGCTTCCAGCAGGGCAAGCGGAGGGGTAGGTTTCGGGTCGAGAGCCAGACCCTGTCCCCCGGTATAAACACGGGCGCCTCACTGCGGTGGCGGTCAGCACTCCTTTTCTGCCGTCCACTGGCTTGTTGGAGGGATTCCTGGATGTCCCTCCTGGTCTCCTTGGAGCGCTGCACCCATTCCTCCACCGCAGGAGCCTCGGTCTGGCTCGGATGCCATGGTGCCAGGACTGGCTGGTACCCCAACACACACTGAAATGGGGACACGTTAGTAGAGGAGTGGCGTAGTGAGTTCTGGGCCATCTCAGCCCAGGGGATGTATCTCGCCCACTCCCCTGGCCGGTCTTGGCAATACGACCGCAGAAACCTACCCACCTCCTGGTTCACTCTCTCCACCTGCCCATTACTCTCGGGGTGATAACTGGAGGTCAGGCTGACCGAGACCCCCAGACGCTCCATGAACGCCCTCCATACCCGGGACGTGAACTGGGGACCCCGATCAGAGACGATGTCCTCCGGCACCCCGTAGTGCCGGAAGACGTGGGTGAATAATGCCTCCGCAGTCTGTAGGGCTGTAGGGAGACCGGGCAACGGGAGGAGACGGCAGGACTTAGAGAACCGATCCACAATCACCCAACCGTAGTGTTCCCCTGAGACGGGGGGAGATCGGTCAGGAAATCTACGGATAGGTGCGACCATGGCCGTTGTGGAACGGGGAGGGGTTATAACGTCCCTCTAGGAAGGTGCCTAGGAGCCTTACTCTGGAGACATAAACCCTAACGTCCCTAGCCAAGGTGGACCACCAATACCTCTCCAGGAGGCTCCCTACTGTCCTTGCCACCCCAGGGCGATCCGAGGAGGGTAGTACGTGAGCCCACCGAATCAGTTGGTCCCGGACACCAAGCGGCACGTACTTCCGCCCAGCCAGACATTGAGGAGGCGCGGGCTCCGCCCGTAACGCCCGCTCAATGTCCAAGTCCACCTCCCATACCACTGGTGCCATCAGCCTCGAGGCGGGAAGGATGGGAGTAGGCTCGGTGGACCGATCCTCCGTGTCGTAAAGGCGGCACAGTGCATCAGCCTTTACGTTCTGGGAGCCCGGTCTATATGACAACGTAAAACGTAATCGGGTGAAGAACATGGCCCACCTTGCCTGATGTGGGTTCAGTCTCCTAGCTGCCCGAATATACTCCAGATTCTGGTGGTCGGTCCTGATGAGAAAGGGGTGCTTAGCCCCCTCAAGCCAGTGTCTCCACACCTTCAGATCCCTGACCACCGCTAACAACTCCGGGTCCCCCACATCATAGTTACGCTCCGCTGGAATGAGCTTCCTCGAGAAGAAAGCGCAGGGGCGGAGTTTTGGTGGCGTACCCGAGCGCTGTGATAGCACGGCACCCACCCCAGCCTCGGACACGTCCACCTCCACTATGAATGCTAGAGAGGGGTCCGGGTGCGCCAACACGGGTGCATCCGTAAACAGCGCCTTCAACCTGTTGAAAGCTCTGTCCGCCTCTGCTGACCACCGCAAACGCACCAGGCCCCCCTTCAGCAGTGAGGTAATGGGAGCCGCTACCTGGCCAAAACCCCGGATAAACCTCCGGTAGTAGTTGGCAAAACCCCAAAACTGCTGCACCTCCTTTACCGTGGTCGGCCAATTACGCACGGCCTTAATGTGGTCACATTCCATCACCACCCCCGAGGTGGAAATGCAATAACCCAGGAAGGAGACGGCTCGTTTGGAGAACACACACTTCTCAGCCTTGACCTATAGGTCATGCTCCAGCAGTATACCAAGCACCTTGCATACCAGAGACACATGCGCGGCGCTGGTGGCTGAGTAGATCAGAATGTCATCGATATAAACAAACACTCCCTGCCCGTGCAGGTCCCTGAGAATCTCGTCTACAAAGGACCGCCAAGCGCCACCAAAACGGGAAGGGGAACCACCTTCGGTAGGCTATTATTCCAAGTACAATTTCCATGGTTTGTCCAGTTGGCCAGTTTTATAGTTAGAAGTGACTTCACTTTTCAATTAACAGCAGTATTTTGGGTTACATAACACGTTTATTTTGGATTCCATGCAATAAATATAGAAGCTCACCTTTTCAAGATAGTACACTGACACATATCAAGGTAATCCTAAGTAACTATCACACTTCACTCTCTCCTCTCCACTTTAAGACAAGTCTGCATGTAAACAAACTAGGCCACAAGCACATACCCAATTCAGCTCCAAAAGCACACCACAGTGGTTTATCTGTGAAAGCATTCAAAATTCTAGTGCTCTCTCAGAATAAGGAATCTGTTCATTTCTATCTCAAGGCTGACATACATATATACTACACCCCTGATGTACAGATCTATTAGCAATGGAATACCTTTAGGCTACTGTTACATGGAAAGTATTGTTATTCTTATAGGTGTAGGGTGATTTCTTGAGACCAGATCTTCTAATCTTTTGATCCATGTTTCAAGTGAATTGAAGTTAGGGATGTATAAATTGTACTCTCTTTTGCTCCTTCAGTAAATCCAGTTTGTGGAAGACAAGCAAGAGTTCAGCAGGTTTCCTACCAAGGCAGGACGACGCTCCCTGTCTCGATCGATCTCTCAGTCATCCACCGACAGCTACAGTTCAGGTACTATACACACACAAGCACACAGCTATGAATGGATTGCTTGACCCCTTTCTTGCTGACCTTTCCTATCGGTCTGATTTCTCAGCTGCGTCCTACACGGACAGCTCTGACGATGAAACTTCACCACGGGACAAAATACAGGTCAATTCCAAGGGCACCAACGACTTCTGTGTGAAGAACATCAAACATGCCGAATTTGGTCGCCGCGAGATTGAGATTGCAGAACAAGGTAGGATAACATGGTTCTGTGACCTGTCACCTCTCACACAAAGAACAATACAAGACAATCAGTGACCAGTGATAAACGTCAACATCCCAAGGGTGCTCCCAGGTATAAGTAGTACTGGTTGTTGGTTATTTAAAGCATGTTCTTGAAATTTGCTGTCTTATGGCATGAATCTCTTAGGCGACTCAATGGGTAAGGCTCTTTGATCCTAGGTAATATCGGGAAATGTCAATTAAACCACTACTGGCGTCAATCAGGTTGCAATGAGCAACAAATACATTTCTGTGAACAAGGGACAGTAAAGTATATTTACATCTAAATATTGCTCTTGCCAGGACTTTGGGTCTGTTGCGCGGAAATGTACTAGAGTCTCACCCTCCAAGGCAAGGATTGGCCAAGTCAGATTGACAGAGACACTGATTGGAGGGGAGAGTCTGTCATAAGAAAGAACAGCATCGCTCAGTTCTGTGCATAACTGAAATACTCCAGCAGCTAGAGTCTAGCTTGTTATCTGTATTAAGATTGTTATGTATATTTAGATTGGTTGAGGTCAATCTGTCTGCAGATATGGCTTCTGCTCTTAAGGGATTCAGAAACGACTGCTGTGTCGTATTATTAGGCTTTTCTCTGGTTTCGCTGATCAGTCATTCGAAGTGCAACTACATCACATCAGAGAGAGAGAGAAACATAGTGAGCTCCAAAAGTGTTGGGACAGTGACACATTTTTTGTTGTTTTGGCTCTGTACTCCAGACTTTGGATTTGAAATTATACAACAACTATAAGGTTAAAGTGTAGACTGTCAGCTTTAAGTTGGGTATTTTCAACTATTTAGAAATTACAGCACTTTTTGTCATTGGCCCCATTTTAGGGAACCAAAAGTATTGGGACAAATTCTTTTGAAAAATTTTTTTTTACCCCTTTTTCTCTCCAATTTCGTGGTATCCAATTGTTGTAGTAGCTACTATGTTGTCTCATCGCTAGAGACGAAGGTTGAAAGTCATGCGTCCTCCGATACACAACCCAACCAAGCCGCACTGCTTCTTAACACAGCACGCATCCAACCCGGAAGCCAGCCGCACCAATGCGCCGGAGGAAACACCGTGCACCTGGCCACCTTGGTTAGCGCACACTGCGCCCAGCCCGCCACAGGAGTCGCTGGTGCGCGATGAGACAAGGACACCCCTACCGACCAAGCCCTAACCCGGGCGACGCTAGGCCAATTGTGCGTCGCCCCACGGACCTCCCGGTCGCCCCACGGACCTCCCGGTCGCGGCCGGTTACGACAGAGCCTGGGCGCGAACCCAGGAACTCTGATGGCACAGCTGGCGCTGCAGTACAGCGCCCTTAACCACTGCGCCACCTGGGAGGCCCATATTGGGACAAATTCATGTGTATTAAATTAGTTTTTATTAGTTGGTCCCATATTCCTAGCACGTAATGATTACATCAAGCTTGTGACTCAAACTTGTTGGATGCATGATGAGTGAGAAAGTTAGAAACCCCCAAAATAGGCTAACCTCTCACCATTACAATAAGAGGGGATGTTAGCATTTTTTTGGGGGGGGGGGGGGGGGGTGTAGGATATTTATACCTCTAACTTTCTCCCTTATCATTATTCACAATTCATTCAGGATGGTCAGTAATCATGGTAGCATCCCACATTAATGGAGAAGTGTTTAGAAACATTATATTCTTAATTACAATAAAAGTGACTCCAGAATTATTATTCTTTACCATTCATTTCTATTGGGCACATAATAATCTGAAACACAACCAAAACAAATAGCGGAGTAGAGTCACAAACTTGATGTAGCATGCAATGACTATGAGTATGGGACCAAATACTTACCTATTAACTACTTTAATAAACATATAAGTACATTTACTTTTGAACCCCTAAAATGGGGTGGGGGGGGGAGCAAGAGACTATGTACAAAAAGTGCTGTAATTTCTAAATGGTTCACCCGGTATGGATGAAAATAACCTAAAATGAAAGCTGACAGTTAACCCCATAGTCATTGTATAATTTCAAATCCATCCTTTGCTGGAAACGGGACATAATAAATTGAGCACTGGGATCAATTGTTACAGTGTAAGGATGAGTAAGTGTATTTTATTGGTGTCGCGTTGCAGCTTAATCTACACCCATAACACTGTCAGCACAACCCCAGAGCTTGATATGGAGTGTTCATCCTCTAATGAATTGGCAGGTTGCAGATGGCATCGCTTATTTTAGGGCATTTGATTTTATGGAGCTAAGAAGGTACTGATGCAGGAAATTCTTTGAGACCCTCAATTATGAGAGATATTTGTGGGAAGGTCTTTATAGTCAGACCACTTTTCTGGTGTCTACTCTGAATGTGGCTATCAAGTTTTGGGATCACTTTCTCTCCCTCTCTCTCGCTCCATCTCCTTTGCTCTCTTTATCACCCCACTTTCTCACTCCCTTCTCTCTCTCTCTCTTGGTCGCTTGCTCGCTCTCTCCTCACAGATATGTCAGCATTAATCTCGCTCAGGAAGAGAGCCCAGGGAGAGAAGCCACTTGCTGGGGCTAAAATCGTTGGCTGCACTCACATCACTGCCCAGACTGCAGTAAGATAACTATCCCTGTCTTACCTATCATAATGCCAAGGCTACACGGGGGCATCTTTCTCCTAATGAAGTAGGATTTCAAGGTCACAGAGGCTTCTTCAGTAACCAAGTTCGCCCTGTTGTTTACACTAACTTACACTGTTTCCATTACCCAAGCTTTGCTGCAGTGAAATATCTCTCCCTTACTTAGGCTACATACTCAAATATCAGTGCCATGACTGCAGTATGATCTTTCTTCCAACAGTATCTCTACTGTACCTAACCACCACTGCTCTGCTACATTTTGCTCTGTGACTAAAAATGATAGCTGGCTCATCTCATGACAGTCCATAAATAATGTACAGCGTCTCTAAAGCCTTGTTCACATTGGCGGTTTGAAGTGACTCGAATTCTATTTATTTGCATATCTGATTTGAATCTGTTCTTTTTCCTGCAGTCTGAACAGCCAAAAAGCACATAATCAGATATTTCAAGCCACATTTCAAACCACCTTCGTATCTGATTCCTGGCCATGTGACTTGTCTGAACAGTCAAATCTGATTTATTTGTCCTGAAGTGGTTTTTAGACTGTTATTCAGCATATATTTTCGCTTGCTAGATATTCTGTTGACAATTTGACAAGAACATGTGGTAGCTAACTAGCTTGTTTATTGTTTTCAAACAAATGAGTGAATGCGCTAGAAGCTTAACAGCTACCTAGTTGGCCGACTGCTGTGGCCAAAAATCTTATCCTTTGAGGCTTTAAAAGTGTTCTTTCCCTAGGATTTTGAACATTCAAAACAACTGGGAAATGTCCATGGCAGGCATTGTTGTCACCTTAGCCTGCTATATAACTTCTGAGTGATAGGAAGCACAAGCGCAACCACCAATCAGCCTACACCCCAGCACACTCACACATGTTGTTACTATGACAACTAGTGTAGCCTTGTTCGCAAATGACTGCTCTCTGGACTCACATCCGATTTGGTCACTTGTAACTTACTGTTTGGACAGTCAGTAGTCCAAAACATATTTGAAAAATAAAACTGATTTGAGCATTAAGTCCTGCAGCGTGAACAAGGCTTTATAACCTGTTAGTGTCTAAGATTTAATATATTGGTGCTGTTAATTTGCTATTATATATTTACAGTGTTAGTCAAAAGTTTGGACACAGCTACTCATTCAAGGGTTTTTAATCATTTTTTACTATTTTCTACATTGTAGAATAATAGTAAAGACATCAAAACTATGAAATAACACATGGAATTATGTAGTAAGCAGAAAAGTGTTAAACAAATCAAAATATATTTTCTATTTTAGATTCTTCAAAGTAGCCACCCTTTACCTTTGAACACAGCTTTGCACACGCTTGACATTTTCCCAAACAGCTTCACCTGGAATGCTTTTCCAACAGTCTTGAAGGAGTTCCCACATATGTTGAGCACTTGTTGGCTGCTTTTCTTTAACTCTGCAGTCCAACTCATCCCAAACCAACTAAATTGGGTCGAGGTTGGGCGATTGTGGAGGTCAGGTCATCTGATGCAGTACTCCATCACTCTCCTTGGTCAAATAGGCCTTACACAGCCTGGAGGTGTAAGCGCAAACCAGATGGGATGGTAAGGCAATAAATAGGCCACAGTGGTGAAGTAATGACAATTTAGCATTAGCACTGGAGTGATAGATGTGCAGATGGAAGGAGTGTTGTATGGCATTGAAGCTTGTTTGGAGGTTTGTTAAGACAGTGTCCAAAGAAGGGCCAGATGTATACAGAATGGTGTCGTCTGCGTAGAGGTGAATCAAAGAATTACCTGGAGCAAGAGCGACATCATTGATATATATACAGAGAAAAGAGTCGTCCCGAGAATTGAACCCTGTGGCACCCTCATAGAGACTGCCACAGGTCCGGACAACAGGCCCTCCTATTTGACACACTGAACTCTATCTGAGAAGTAGTTAATGAACCAGGCGAGGCAGTCATTAGAGAAATCAAGGCTGTTGAGTATGCCGATAAGAATACGGTGATTGACAGAGTCGAAAGCCTTGGCCTGATCGTTGAAGACGGCTGCACAGTACTGTTTTTTTATCGATGGTGGTTATGATATCGTTTAGGACCTTGGGATCTTGAGCGTGGCTGAGGTGCACCCGTGACCAGCTCGGTAAGGTCTACAACAAGTTTAGACCTTACCTTGAAATATTTATTTACAAGTCCTTAACGAACAATGCAGTTCAAGCAATAAACAAAAGGGGAAAAAATCTAATCAATCAAAAAAGAACACAAAACATTTACATAACAATAACAAGGCTATATACAGGGGGTACCGGTACATGATTCCATATGATTTATTTCATAGTTTTGATGTCTTCACTATTATTCTACAATCTAGAAAATTGTAAAAAAAGAAAAACCCTTGAATGAGTAGGTGTCCGAACTTTTGACTGGTACTGTATATACAGTAGGCTAAATATATTGAATGGTCTGCTCTCTTTTGTGTTCTGTATTGCCCATTAGCTATTTATGATACAAAATATTACCTGTACATCTCTGTATTGTTCTTGTTCCTTGTTCCTCTCATTCAACCTCCTCGCTCTGCACTCAGGTGTTGATTGAGACTCTGGTGGCACTGGGGGCCCAGTGTCGCTGGACAGCCTGTAACATCTACTCCACACAGAACGAGGTGGCAGCTGCCCTCTCAGAGATCGGTAAGTAGAAGCTTTCAACATGACTACTTTACAGCTTTGTTACAGTAATGGCTTCTATGTGGAACAGAATGAGAGACTGACTGTACTTCATAAGAGGTTTTTGAAAGTTGTGTTTCATCACATTCATATTAATTGGTACTATTTCTGCATAATATACATTAACTCGTATTAATATGTAATTAATTACATGAGCGGGCTAAATGTTGGGGGTGATTTGCTTCCCTGTGCCGTTTGAAACTAAAGAGACATTTCGGAGATGTTCTCAATAAAGTCCTGGAAAACACAGAGAACATCAGACTTGCCTTCTAGTCAATGAACTACAGCACCAAGACACGCATATCTCTTAGGTTTCTGGGTGTTTGTTAAGTATATGTGTTTTCGTAGCGGGATCTTTTTGCTTTTCACAGCCTGTTAGCCTGAGCAGTTCACAACAGATTCAGACTGCATTACAGTAAATATCACCGGTCACACAGCTCAAGCTGGGAGAAGAACTGGTGCATAGGCTGTGGGCTGATTAACTTGTCCTACAAACACAGTATCCTCTGACCATTTACAACCCACTCTCAGCAGTGTTGATATTTTATACGTGTGAGTTATGCCAGCAATCTTCATACCGTACATACAGCAAGCCTGCCAGAAACCTACTGACTTGACCAGATGAAGGGAGTAGATAGATAGTTGTACGTAGGTATATACAGTGCATTTGTAAAGTATTCAGACCCCTTGACTTTTTCCACATTTTTTTCCGTTACAGACTTATTCTATGGATGAAATAGTTTTTTTCTCCTCATCGATCTACACACAATACCACATAATAACAAAGTGAAATAAAAAACTGAAGTATTACATTTACATAAGTTATATCACAACCAGGCTGTATCACAACAAGCCGTGATTGGGAGTTCAATACGGCGGTGCACAGTAGTCGTCTGAGTTTGGCCGTTGTAGGCCGTCATTCTAAATAAGAATTTGTTCTTAACTGACTTGCCTAGATAAATAAAAAATAAATAAATAAAGGTATTTACTCAGTACTTTGTTGAAGCACCTTTGGGAGTGATTACAGCCTTGTGTCTTCTTGGGTATGACGCTACAAGCTTAGCACCTGTATTTAGGGAGTTTCTCCCATTTCTTCTCTGCAGATCTTATCAAGCTCTGTCAGGTTGGATGGGGAGCATCACTACACAGCTATTTTCAGGTCTCTCCAGAGATGTTCGATCGGGTTCAATGCCTGGGCGCTGGCAGGGCCACTCAAGGACATTCAGAGACTTGTCCCGAAGCCACTCCTGCGTTGTCTTTGCTGTGTCGTGGTCCTGTTTGAAGGTTAACCTTCGCCCCAGTCTGAGGACCTGAGCCCTCTGGAGCAGGTTTTCACCAATGACTTCTCTACTTTGATCTATTCATCTTTCCCTCGATCCTGACTTGTCTCCCAGTCCCTGCCGCTGAAAAACATCCCCACAGCATGATGCTGCCACCACCATGCTTCACCGTAGGGATGGTGCCAGGTTTCCTCCAGATGTGGCACTTGGCATTCAGGCCAAAGGGTTCAATCTTGGCTTCATCAGACCAGAAAATCTTGTTTCTCATGGTCTGAGAGTCCTTTATGTGCCTTTTGGCATACGCCACGTGGGCTGTCATATGCATTTTACTGAGGAGTGGCTTTTGTCTGGCCATAAAGGCCTGATTGGTGGAATGCTGCAGAGATGGTTGTCCTTCTGGAAAGCTCTCCCATCAATCCTGTCTCGAAGCTCTACGGACAATTCCTTAAAGGCCTGATTGGTGGAATGCTGCAGAGATGGTTGTCCTTCTGGAAAGTTCTCCCATCAATCCTGTCTCGAAGCTCTACGGACAATTCCTTAAAGGCCTGATTGGTGGAATGCTGCAGAGATGGTTGTCCTTCTGGAAAGTTCTCCCATCAATCCTGTCTCGAAGCTCCACGGACAATTCCTTTGACCTCATGTCTTGGTTTTTGCTCTGACATGCACTGTCAACTGTAGGACCTTTATATAGACAGGTGTGTGACTTTCCAAATCATGTCCAATCAATTGAATTTACCACAGGTGGACTCCAAACAAGTTGTAGAAACATCAAGGAAGATCAATGGAAACAGGATGCAGCTAAGCTCAATTTCGAGTCTCATAGCAAAAGGTCTGAATAGTTATGTAAATAAGGTATTTCTGTTTGAAAATATTCTAAACCTGTGTTCGCTTTATCATTATGGGGTACTGTATGTTTTACAATAAGGCTGTAATGTAACAAAGTGGAAAAATACTTTTCAAATGCACTGTACACACAGATAAAGATGCAGGGATTTGAGGACTAGATAGGAGGTTAACTGTCAGTAGAATAGAGGTAAGCCCAGGTACTGTATAACATGTTTCTAGCTGTATGGTCATATGGGACGAGTAGCATGGCAGAATAATCATAGAGCTTTCAAAATCTCCCCACTCCTCCAATTCATTAGCAGGGCTTAGGATAGTTTTTTTTTTCTGTACCACTTTATTTTCTGGTAATTATATTTTTACGTAAGCCCTCCCTTTCCCACATCATTGTGTAAAGCGACATCTGTCACAGTATCTATTTCTAATAAACAGTTGGTCTTTATGGAGCTGTCCTCTGGCAGCTTCTGTTTCGGCCTGCCTGCTCTGCTCTCTCTGGGGTGGAAATTACCAGAAGGCCTTCTGTCCTGCTCCAGTTATTACCTGATGTCTGGTCCTCTCCTAAAAATAACTGGATAACAGCTTTAGAGACAAGAGACCTAGCCTCTTGGTTTAAAGAACAGACATATCCTTGTATATCTACAGAAAATACAGGAATGCCTATGGGGTGTTGTATATATTCAGAGCCATATTTCCGTAAAGCTTAGAGAGGATCTCATGTCAGATGTTGTTGAACTGTTTTAGTTGCAAATTCACTTGCCTCATCTAAAGCCTCTTCTTTTGGGGTGCTGCTTTTGGCCACCAAGTAGGGATTAACATGGGTAACCGGGATCACTTCACATTTCCAGAAAAAATGTAATGACGACCTGGAAATTACTGACATTTTCCCCAATGTCGGCACTAATGCAATGCCACAAAATACACAACATGCACAGCAACAGATTAGCAAAAAATAAAATGGCTCATTATTCAAACAGGTTTTCACATGGAAGCCTTTAGCCCAGCGTATTTACTTCACACAAAGTCACCATAGATTCAAAGCAGACGCATAATTGACACAAGTTAACATTTTAGTCATTTAGCAGACGCTCTTATCCAGAGAGACTGACAGTTAGTGCATTCATCTTAAGATGGCACGGTGTGAAAACCACATTTTACTGTCATAGTAAAAGTACATTTTACCTCAAAGTAGCTATCAGCACTCCTATCTCCATTTACTCAAGCAAACAACAAAATTACCATTTTAAAAAACGTATTAAACAACATCTTATTGAACGACAGGGACTATAAGTGGAGACAAACACACATTTTTGTTGTTGTATTGTTTGTATATCTTTATATTTTAAATTTGTGACTGTCCGGATCTATCAGTATTTTGTTACTTGTTCTTTTTTTTGTGGACCCCAGGAAAAGTAGCTGCTGTTTCTGCTGAAGCTAATCCACATAAATAAATAAATAAATAAATAAACATATTTACTCAGGCCCTCTGTTTCTGCCATGCTTATAACATCATAATGCAGGCTTTATAACACAATGTTAAATATTCAAAGGTTAGGTCAGTTCACGACAATTGGTCATGACACAAATAGCAGTATAGTGACACACATACCAGTATAGGTGAATAGGCCTACAGTGAAGCTAACCCCGATAAACTAGTGTAGCTTAAATCCTACATGATTGTTCAATACTGATGTCAATACTGGTAGTTCTGGCTGCTATTGACACCCGTTTCCTGAGTGATTTATGAGGGTGTGAAGTGGGCTTTAATGGTAGAGAGCTGAAGTGTTTAGTAGGGCCGGGACGATACCAGTATTGCAATATTCTTTCCATGGAAAAAATGAAAACACGAAGCAGACATTACTCTTTGATCATTAAAAACCTGCTGTAAGTAAATTATTGTGTGCTATAGCTTGGAAAATAAATACATATGACTCTGGATGACAACATAATGTTTGTTTCCAACATTAAGGCTGTTTTCCTAAAGAAGTTGAATCCACTTTGTGTTTTGTTTCCTTGCCACGATACCAACGAGTAAGTCTACCTGGAGGAGCCTACAGAGGCAGGGGCTGTTCTAGGCTCTTTGGTGTTGTGGTTGGACCGTTGTGCAGGTCCAGATGTCTAGAGTTAAACTGCAGGTCGTTATATTAATGACTTTACAACAGATTATACGGACATCAAGCATTGTGTGTTCAAACGTCATCGGTTCTGCTCTCTCTAGAATGAAGGGTCTTAACTTGTTAATGGCTCAGGACCCTGTGCTGCTGTTTAAAAAGGGCCTTAGCTTCTATATTTGTTGCGACATATGTCTGATCTGGAGAAATATTGTAATTTCTAAACCCATTTTATTCCCCCAACTACCTTGTCATTTCTGCAGGTGTGGCTGTTTTCGCCTGGAAGGGGGAATCGGAGGATGACTTCTGGTGGTGTATCAACAGGTGCATCAACATGGAGGGGTGGCAGCCTAACATGGTACCCATAGAACTCTTGTCAATTACCCTCCTTTAACAGCAAGACAAACGCATTTGTTGACCATTTTGTGTTACTGATATGTGTTTGCGTGTTGTCACTGTTTGTTGAGAATGTTATCTCTTCTTGCTGTGTCTGTGGTAGATTCTTGATGACGGAGGGGACTTGACTCACTGGGTGTATAAGAAATACCCCAACGGCTTCAAGAAGATCAGGGGCATTGTGGAGGAGAGTGTGACCGGGGTCCACAGGTGGTTTTATTTCTGATTATAATACATTCTCAATCATACATGTTCATAAGACCAACAGGTAAATCTGAGCTTAGTTACTTAGTTACTTTCTCTTTGCCTTAAAGGTTGTACCAGCTGTCCAAAGCAGGCAAGCTGTGTGTGCCAGCCATGAATGTAAATGACTCTGTGACAAAGCAGAAGTTTGACAACCTCTACTGCTGCAGAGAGTCTATCTTGGATGGGTAGGTGTTAAATGTACCTTTCAAGCATACAAGTGAATGTTCCCTCGCTTCGACACCTCACTGCTCTTTGTGCATACACTTGAAGTCGGAAGTTTACATACACCTTAGCCAAATACATTTAAACTCAGTTTTTCACAATTCCTGACATTTAAACCTAGTAAAAATTCCCTGTCTTAGGTCAGTTGGGATCACCACTTTATTTTATTGTTGAAATGTCAGAATAATTGTAGAGAGAGTGATTTATTTCAGCTTTTATTTATTTCATCACATTCCCAGTGGGCCAGACGTTTACATACACTCAATTAGTATTTGGTAGCATTGCCTTTAAATTGTTTAACTTGGGTCAAACATTTTGGGTAGCCTTCCACAAGCTTCCCCCAATACGTTGGGTGAATTTTGGCCCATTCCTCCTGACAGAGCTGGTGTAACTGAGTCAGGTTTGTAGGCCTCCTTGCTCGCTTTTTTAGTTCTGCCCACAAATTTTCTTTGGAAGTATGCTTGGGGTCCTTGTCCATTTGGAAGACCCATTTGTGACCAAGCTTTAACTTCCTGACTGATGTCTTGAGATGCTGCTTCAACATAATTTTCCTTCCAAATGATGCCATCTATTTTGTGAAGTGCACCAGTCCCTCCTTCAGCAAAGCACCCCCACAACATGATGCTACCAACCCCGTGCTTCACGGATGGGATGGTGTTCTTCGGCTTGCAAGCCTCCCCCTTTTTCCTCCAAGCATAACGATGGTCATTATGGCCAAACAGTTATATTTTTGTTTTATCAGACCAGAGGGCATTTCTCCAAAAAGTACGATATATGTCCCCATGTGCAGTTGCAAACCATAGTCTGGCTTTTTTATGGTGGTTTTGGAGCAGTGGCTTCTTTCTTGCTAAGCAGCCTTTCAGGTTATATCGATATAGGACTCGTTTTACTGTAGATATAGATACTTTTGTACCTGTTTCCTCCAGCATCTTCAAAAGGTCCTTTGCTGTTGTTCTGGGATTGATTTGCACTATTCACACCAAAGTACGTTCATCTATAGGAGACAGAACGCGTTTCATTCCAGAGCGGAATGACGGCTACATGGTCCCATGGTGTTTATACTTGTACAGATGAACGTAGTACCTTCAGGCATTTGGAAATTGCTCCCAAGGATGAACCAGACTTGTGGAGGTCTACAATTGATTTCCCCATGATGTCAGTGAGTTTGAAGGTAGGCCTTGCAATACATCCACAGGTACACCTCCAATTGACTCAAATTATGTCAATTAGCCTATCAGAAGTTTCTAAAGCCATTTTCTGGATTTTTTCAAGCTGTTTAAAGGCACAGTCAACTTACTGTATGTAAACTTCTGACCCACTGGAATTGTGATACAGTGAATTATAAGTGAAATAATCTGTATGTAAACAATTGTTGGAAAAATGCCTTGTGTCATGCACAAAGTAGATGTCCTAACCGACTTGCCAAAACTATAGTTTGTTAACAAGACATTTGTGGAGTGGTTGAAAAATGAGTTTTAATGACCCCAACCTAAGTGTATGTAAACTTCTGACTTCAACTGTATATATAATATTTAACTATGTATCTGATTTTTTTGTGGATCAAATACTGTAAATATATATCTCAAATATAGTACCTGTCAAAAGTTTGAACGCTCTTATTCAAGGGTTTTAATTTTTACTATTTTCTACATTGTAGAATAATAGTGAAGACATCACAATTATGAAATGACACATATGGAAACATGTAGTAACCAAGAAAATGTTAAACAAATCAAAATATGTTTTCTATTTTAGATTCTTCAAAGTAACCACCCTTTGCCTTGATGACAAAATTGCACTCTTGGCATTCTCTCAACCAGCTTCAACTGGAATGCTTTTCTAACCGTCTTGAAGGACTTCCCACATATTCTGAGCACTTGTTGGCTGCTTTTCCTTCACGCTGCGGTCCAACCCATCCCAAACCATTTCAAGGCAAAGGGTGGCTACTTTGAAGAATCTCAAAAATAAAATCTATTTTGATTAACACTTTTTTGGTTACTACATGATTCCATAAGTGTTATTCAATAGCCTTGATGTCTTCACTATTATTTTGCAATGTAGAAAATAGTATAAATTAAGAAAAACCCTGGATTGAGTAGGTGTGTCCAAACTTTTGACTGGTACTGTATGTGTATATATATGTGTGTGTGAGTTATTTATTTACACACACACACACACACACACACACACACACACACACACACACACACACACACACACACACACACACACACGATAGGCCAATACATCAGGCTAACAACATGGCCTGTGTGATCCAGTGGCCTGGGAAATTGCTTTTATAGACTGCTACTGCCCACTTCACTCTTTCTGGAGTTTCAACTTAACATAGAAAGGCCAACTTCCTGTATCTTAATGTTTCCCCTGTCTCTATCTCCATGTTTCTGTCTGCAGCCTGAAGAGGACCACAGACGTGATGTTTGGAGGAAAGCAGGTGGTTGTCTGTGGTTATGGCGAGGTAAGGGGGTGTCGTGGAAATTCTACACAGGGACATTCGGAAGTCAATCCAAAATGCATTATTCTTTATTATCAGCGTGCTGGAGAGGTTCCAACTAACTCAATGCAAAGTACACATGTCGTTCAGTTGCTCCCCCCGGGGCAGTTCCGTTAGTTCTGTTATATACAGACAAGTTATATTTGCATGATTTAGCTTATTTATAATTAATTAATCATTAACATTTGCTTCAATCATGTTATCGACCAATACTGGGTCATGCATGTGACATACCAATACCTCATAATGCTTCTTCTCTCTAAGCTGAGACCTTAAAACTGAGATATCCCTTTCTCTAAAAAAGGTTTTGGGCGTACTGCCAAATTGCAGATACTGTTAGTGAGGATTCGTTCAATCAGTCACTTGAATGAACACAGAAATTGGTTATTAGAATAGCACACATTTTTTATTTCCATCACAGGGTTTTCATATTGTATATGTAGTTATGTTTGAAGAGACTGTGTTTGTGCTGGCTACGCTAAACCTGCTATAAAAAATATGTGCACTCTGTATAATGATAATCACCTATACAGTACATACTTGTACATTTATATACTGAAGAGTTCAATGCCATGTCATGTTAAGTTATTGTATATTTAGTCTAAAGTAATCGGCCTCTATAGAGCTTTTAATGTGGACGTCAATGTTTACTGATATGCATGTTCTTTTGTGGGTCCATTGTGGCCTGTTCTGTTGATTGAGGTCAATGTGATGTGATCATATTATGTAATTCTAATGCGATATGCTCTCCCTGCAGGTTGGGAAAGGTTGCACTGCCGCACTGAAAGCCATGGGATCCATCGTCTACGTCACAGAGATTGATCCCATTTGCTCCCTGCAGGCCTGGTGAGGGACAGGAAACTGGAAGCAGAAAGTGCCAAATGTAGAGCACTGCTGACCCAGAGAAATGACACCATGAATTAGACCACAAAACCCTCTGGACAGAGGAGTCTCTCTGTCCTGCTCTAAGATTAACCTTTGAAACAGAAATTCTCCATCAAAATATAAACCCGAAAACCTGAACTGGCTTTCATCATTAGGATAACATGATAGAAACTAGATGGCAGCGTATTAAACCTTTTAAATAAAACAATAGAGCCTTATTAGTTGAATGGTAGACCAGTACTAAGCAACTCTACTGTAGGCAGAGCACCTGTCTACCCCCATCTGTTCTTACTAACCCGTCTCTCCCCATGTTTGAACAGCATGGATGGCTTCAGGGTGGTCAAGCTTAATGAGGTCATCCGTCAGGTGGACATCATCATCACATGCACTGGTAAACAACATCAAAATACCTTACTTATGTAATCAACTTTCTGTACAGGGGACTGCTTTTATATGGAAATACATTAATCTATGGGCTTCCAGTACATGCCTGTCATGATCAATATATGCATTGACATACATACATGGCCCTCTGTATCATCTAATCGAGAGAATTTGTGCTGCTAAGCTCTATGTAGATGGTAGTTTTAGACTGGTGTTTTTCCTGTGGTCTCCTAGGGAATAAGAACGTGGTGACCAGGGACCAGCTGGACCGTATGAAGAACGGCTCCATCGTGTGCAACATGGGACACTCCAACACTGAGATCGACGTGGTGAGGAACTTTAACACAACACAATTCGTGACTACAGTAGAATGTAAAAATCAACGGAGCCTTTCCAGGGAAAATGAAGTTCATGATTGTTTAAAATGTACTGCATATTAAAACTTTTAGTAGTGTGCTTGAGAGTGCATAGTGTGTTAGTCTGCTGATATGTGTGACCTGCTCCCCAGGCGAGCCTGCGGACCCCAGAGCTGACCTGGGAGAGAGTGCGCTCTCAGGTGGACCATGTCATCTGGCCTGATGGCAAGAGGGTCATCCTGCTGGCCGAGGTGGACACACACACACACACACACACACACATACACATACACATATACTCCCACATAGCAAATAAAATGTTTCTCTCCCTCAGGGTCGTCTTCTGAACCTCAGCTGCTCCACAGTTCCTACCTTCGTCCTGTCAATCACTGCCACGACCCAGGTAATACAGACACTCCCCACAGTAGCTAACAAGCAGCTAGAGTAGTGCTGCAGATAGCAGTCTGTGGGTTTACACTGCCTTCAGAAATTATTCATACCCCTAGAATTTATCCACATTTTGTTGTTACAGCCTGAATTTAGAAGCTGTTTTTCAGTCTCGGTCCCAGCTTTGATGCACCTGTACTGACCTCGCCTTCTGGATGATAGCGGGGTGAACAGGCAGTGGCTTGGGTGGTTGTTGTCCTTGATGATATTTTTGGCCTTCCTGTGACATCGGGTGGTGTAGGTGTCCTGGAGGGGTAGAGGTAGTTTCCCCCCGGTGATGCATTGTGCAGACCTCACTACCCTCTGGAGAGCCTTACGGTTGTGGGCGGAGCAGTTGCCGTACCAGGCGGTGATACAGCCCGACAGGATGCTCACAATTGTGCATCTGTAAAAGTTTGTGTGTGTTTTTGGTGACCAGCCAAATTTCTTCAGCCTCCTGAGGTTGAAGAGGCGCTGTTGCGCCTTCTTCACCACTCTGTCTGTGTGGGTGGACCATTTCAGTTTGTCCATAATGTGTACGCAGAGGAACTTAAAACTTTCCTGAAGTCCACGATCATCTCCTTTGTTTTGTTGACGTTGAGTGTGAGGTTATTTTCCTGACACCACATTCCGAGGGCCCTCACTTCCTCCCTGTAGGCTGTCACGTCATGTTGGTAATCAAGCCTAGCACTGTAGTGTCGTCTGCAAACTTGATGATTGAGTTGGAAGCGTGCATGGCCACGCCTTTACCATCTAAACCGCTGTGAAATATATTTTCCATAACCAAAAAAATATATATTTGTATTTTCAGCTGTTTGAAGCTGGTGTACAAACCCAAAGTAAAATACTTAAGAACGGGAAGCATATAAATAACGCACATGTAAACCCTTCTTAGACTTGCTTTCAATGAGAATGACAGATCTATAACTCACTTTTCGACGTGAATTTGGTCAGGTATTCCAAAAAGTTACATATTGCAGCTGTATATAGCATCTTCGGTGACTTCTAGGAAGTTTTTAACCCACTCAATCCCAACGTTATTCACCATCATTGTAAAGCCCTAATTATTTTGTTGCTCTGACAAGGTCATTTCTGAAGATAAAAAAATATAATGTGATTAGGGATTCATTTTAAGGTAAAAAAAACAACAACAACCCTGTCCCTCATTTTAAGGTAAACCCTGTTACGTGCACAGAACTCTCGTTTTAATATGGTGAAACTGTTCCTTTAAAAAGGTTTTTCAAAATAAACATTGAACATGTAATAATGGATCATAGTGTAAAAGCAAGTGAGCTGGTTCTACTCTTTATGGCCATTTTCTGATGTTTATTGGTGGAGCATAACACATCAACCCTGTTACCCCAGGTATCCCCCTTTCCCTTTGCCACAGAGAGAGGCTAGACATTTTTTTGCAATAAAAACAAAAATTGTGATGCTTGCATTTAATTGCTCCTTCCTTTTGCACACAACAAGCTTCCATTCCCCCTGTAACAAGGGGATTCATGGCTGATTTAAGATTAAGTCGTCAACCCTGTTACTTTATTTGACACTTACTGTAGTAATTTTTTCATGTAGCCCTGTACACTCATACCCGTATACAGTTTGAAAATGGCAGATTTGGACACTGATAAGCACTTAAATTGGAATGCAGTGGCTGTACAGTGCTATACATGATGTCAGAGTTCAGGGTCTCTGCTTCAAAACACTGTATGGGTTTTGACTGAGAGCCATTCTGAACTTAAGCACCTTGTGCAACAACAAGTTACCCCCATCCAGGGGCATTATGTGTAACAATTGCTTAACGCTATGTTCAAGATTAAACTCTATTGGACCAGTTGGGTTCGGGTGAATTGAAAACCACACAACTGAATAATTTAGGAAAAGAATGCCGGCTTGTATTTGTAAATCTAAAATACTTACAAACAAATGTATCACCTTGAGTAAATATTGATATGTGAAATTTGTAAAATGGCAGAGTGCGTAATTGGCGGCAGAGAAGTCAGGCGCAGGAGAGCAGAACTGGGTAATAACCCGATATTTATTAAGCAAAACCAACGGCAACAAGATAAATGGGCACAAAATAACCCGTCGTGCGCTCACGGGGAACGTGCACAAGCACTACAATAAACAATTCGGCGGAAGTCGTGACAGAGTTCCATATGATTGAAATACTTCAATAGTACAATAGACTTAGATATCGGCCATATATCCTGCCTATAATTTGCTAGGGTGCACCCAACTCTATCTTAATCTGAGAATCTCTGATGTCAATGTTCAATAGCAATACAATAAACATGAATCCACAGAAAAACACAAACCAATTCCCAAATACTGACTTATAAATCACTACGATGGAATCAATGTCAGTGACTGTGCCTATCAATAAACACTGTAAGGTGCTTATAACAATCCCACTGCAATGTCTTGCAAGAAAAATCCTATCACACCGTAGTATGGCAGTGCAAATTTAGTGTTCTCCAAGGAAAATAAATCTTTGCATGCAAATCTTCTCATCGATGTCCTGGGTTCGGCGGCTCGCCATCCTTGGTGGAACTGAATCCATACTCAAAAAACCTGACCAAATCCTGGCGTCAATCTTTCCCTCAATCCCTTCACAGTACGTTTGTATAGATAAGTGAGTGTTAATATCCAGTTCTCTCTTTTTAGTTCAGTTTCATACAACTTGATTTTTAACTTAGTTTTTCTTCCATGGAAAGGCAGTAGCTCTTTTTTTCAGCATGTTGGCGCCGACTGGTGTATAACGTGAGGTTAGGAGAGGGACTAAGAGAATATTGAGTTTTGATTGGCTCAAAATAAACTGCCTGTCATGCAGCTTCTGACAGCTGATTTGTAATAGCTGTCAACTTAAATATCAATATCAATATAGTATAATATGATTGGTTACTGGAATCTCACTAGTAACGATAAGTGTTCAACATTAGTTGACCTGTGTTACACATGCACCCCAAAAATCGGAAGGGGCACAAGGTACGTTAGGATGTCGGTGTGTGGTCAGGAGATGGGCTCGCCCCTCATCTGGAAGTTATAGCTTTTTTCTGCAATCTAAAGCCATAATCATATGTAAAAAATATATATATATAAATAAAAAATCAATTAAAATATATATATATAAAAACGTTTTATTTTCTGTATATCTAAGCATACCTCTTGAGCTGTCTGTATCCTCCTGCCTGATGGTAATTTGTTTAAATAAACAATATACGCTTCTCTGCATCTCTGGTAAATGATGGGTAAAAGATTGAAAGTTATGTGAGTCTTCAGTACATGTAGTAATTGCTTACTTTTCTAAACTCTACCAACCTTGCCAGCAGGCATGCCAGCTAAGATAGTTAGACAAGCTAGTTACTCTAACTTGATTGATAACTAGCTACATTTCAGGCTATCTGGGCTAAAGCCAACTTCATAAAATTGCTAGGTGACTAGTAGTATTACAGAGAAACGACTACAAAAACATTTTATAAAATAACGTGTTTTTTTATGACGTTGAACATGTTTCTTTATGACACGGTTTAAATAACATGAAGTCAAAAGTAGTTACACAAATCAAAAGGCACCTAATTGTTGTAACGACCCATCTATTCTTGAGTTTGTGTGTATACTAATGATTGTGTATTGTGCTTCATTTCTCCAACAGGCTCTGGCTCTTATTGAGCTGTACAATGCTCCAGAGGGCCGCTATAAACAGGATGTCTACTTGCTTCCCAAGAAGATGGGTGAGTAATGGACATCCCTTATACCCTGCCATGTTGGGCGCGTTACAAGGAAATACAGATAAATAATGTCTGTAGTGGTAGTTATAATTATGTTATGGTCTAGCTAGCTACACAACACAATTCCTGCTTTAGCTGTTTTATCCCTGTCTCTGTGGACATAATACTGTTTCACAAATGCCTGTTTTGGACAAGCTATGCAAACCACTTTCACTAGTCTCTGAGGCCCTACTTATGCCATCTGGTGATGGGAATGAGACATTACAAATCAATTCTGTAACTTTTATTTGGTATTCAAGCATACAGACACAAATATTTGTTGAATACAATTATAAAAACATTGCTTATTACTTCTATAATTGTATGTGTGTTGTGATTGTCTCAGATGAGTATGTTGCCAGCCTGCACCTGCCCACCTTTGATGCCCACCTAACGGAGCTCTCAGATGAGCAGGCCAAGTACCTGGGCCTCAACAAGAATGGCCCATTCAAACCCAACTACTACAGGTACACATTTCCCTGCTAGCATCCCTTTAAATGTCACCAAAATATCAGATTTATGTCAGATTTATCTTCATGTTTGCATTTCATCCCCACAGCCACAACACAACAACATCATCCCCCACAGCCACAACAAATGTTCTTATTGGTACAATCAAGTTAAGTGAAGGTTTTTATAACTTCAGTACATACATTTGACTAATATTTTCATTTGTGGTATTCATAGGTATTAGCTTGCATGAACGGACCACAACTCTGCACTCCTTGACTTGGACAAGGCCTGGATAAGATAATGAAATATATATATATATATATATATATATATATATATATATATATATATATATATATATATATATTAAGCTCCTATTCCTTCATCTTCTACAGTAGGTGTTACCCTGTTTCATTTGCTGTTTTGTGTGTTTAGTTTCACCATTAGTTCTGTAAATACACACTCTAACAAACCAACATACAGGACCCCACTGGCCATCAATGACCAATTGAAAGTACAGCACCTAAACTCAGCTGTCTGCTTGAGATATTTATATACACGTCTGATTTCATTCCCACTCTCCAGTAGAATAGACATTTTTCTGATGTTTTATTTGTAGTTTGATAGATCTTTATTTTTGTGCCAATTGATTGTGTAGGGAAGGGGATTGTTGTAATTGAGATTGATATTTTCTGTCTGCATTGATGTCGCTCTTCTCAAATAATTACATTCCAGCCAAGGGAACAGGGAGAAATGGCCTCCACACTAGAAAGACTCAACCTCAATGTCCCATTTAAAGGCATTGTCACATTTCCTGCTGGACCATGTGTATACCAATATAGATGTTTACTACCAGCTTGTAATTTTACTGATCTCTATCTCTCTTCCTCTGAAACAGAACTGAGGTTTTATTGAAAATATGAGTACCTGTACTGACTGTACTGTATTGGGGCGGCAGGTGGTTAGAGCGTTGGGCCAGTAACCGAACGGTTGATAGATTGAATCCCCGAGCTGACACGGTAAAAATCTGTCGTTCTGCCCCTGAACAAGGCAGTTAACCCACTGTTCCTAGGCCGTCATTGTAAATATGAACTTGTTCTTAACTGTCTTGCCTAGTTAAATAAAGGTTAATTAAAAATGTTTTTTTGTTAAATAGACTAAAGGGCAGACATACAGTATATGATTTTCTTTGAATAGTACATGTGTGCATGTACAGTACAGAAATGCAATTATCTTCACTAAAAACATTTATAAGTGTAAGATACAGAAAGGTATGTGCAACCAGAAGAGTGACTATCCAATCTGGCACTGGTTTTGATTGAGTCTCACATGGTAATATGGTAATAACACTGGAATGTTTTGCATTGTAGGAGTCTTATCAGACTTACAAGGACAATAGTGCATTGCTATTTCTCCATTCCTGGTCTAAACAATGTGGAATTAAGTTTATTGAAGTGATTTTTTTTTTAATACAGTAGTTGGCTGATTTTAGTATTGTTATTACTAGTAGTAACTAGTATCCCTGTTTGTGTGACGTGAATCTGTTTTTCACTTAACGTTCCTGATCACCATGTTGTCCTTCTGTCTGTTCTCTGCATCCATACTTGCCTGTTTTCATGTCACCATCACATTGAAAGGTCTACTCCATAAGGAGAGTTGTTATTCAGTTGAGTAATGTTGTTTTTTAGTTCCACCTGCCGATGAATATTACACAGGGTAAATAATCTGTATATATTACCGGTGCATTTAAAATGACATGCACTGTCACTCTGGTCTGGTAATATGGGACACTGAGTCGGTTGAATACAGACCACATCTGTGTGTACAATTTTCAGTGTTTTCTGTCCTTCCATTTTAGCTGTGTGAAACAACAGATACTGTTTTATTTGTATATATATTAGCTGATGCAACTGTGAGATAAAGCGCTTTCTTCTTTGCACTACTTAAAGCTGTTGAGCATTACAACCAAGGACATATGCGTGAGAAGGACATTGTTGGAGGGGTATTGGCGTCGTAACTTTGGTTACTGGTCAAGTGACAGTGCCTTGTGACCCATCTGCTACTGCACATATTCATCAGTTGTAGGATTATGTCTGTCCACTCTATTCCTCTTTGAAAGCTGTCCAACAGTGTTCTGATTCAGTATTCTGCAGTATTCTGCAGCATCACTGTAGTGGTCTCATATAAATATTTGTACTTATTGGGGGTACCCAAACTGCTTAATGTGTCAGCATTTAGTTACTTCCATTGTAAGAAAACATAGCAGTTTGAATTTACTTGTTTTTGAAGTTACAGTAAATCTTTATTTCTTCCCTTGGATATTGTCTGTATAGCACTACCAAAAGCATGCCATGAAGTAAAACCAGAATGCCTTTACATGCACTGTGTTGTTTACAAGGCCTCTGAATTCAAATTCTGTTTTAGTTAATTGAATCTCCCATACTTTAGATTTGTTTATACTGTCAGAACCATAACGACTAGCAGGATGTCGTAATAACTGACAAATATAGTCAGTTTATGAAACCCTGTCTAGCAGTTAAGTGTTATCTGACCAGCTCACAAGTCCCGGGTCATTTGGATGTTGTATGCAACAGTGTTCTGCAATTTGGGCTAATTGAGTGACTGTCGGTGACTGACATAACAACAGAAACTGATGCACACTACCAAATTTCAAAATTGCACCTTGTGTATTCTACTATTCCAACTATCAAAAATGAGTTGAGACCCCGACTGAGTTCCTAAAATGTATTTATTTATTTTTTGGGTGAAATTGATCCGCAGGCCTACAAAAGGGGGGCCGTGGGGCGCCAGTGCACATCCCTGATGTAAAGCAAGGAGCACTGTGATGTACATGATGCGAGAATCGCTTATGTATCTCTGGTTGTGACAAAACTACCCTTTTTATTTGAGCTTTGCAAATTAAATTATATTGTTAAATTATACAGTACTATGTATTATTTTTATGTGTATTATCTGAGTGGTTGATGTATAGTCTGGCTGAGTCAACTCAAGTTGTTTTACTTTAATCTGACTGCTCTCTGATGCTGCTATTTATTTTTCTGCTTTCTGTTGGTTGATGTGTACCGATCCCTTTAATAAACTTTTCGGTGTTTGAATTAAAAACTGCTAGTGCACCATTGTTTAACAAGTGATTATTTACCTAATGTGATCAAGGTCCAATTCTGGAACTAACTGTATGAGGGTTTTTCACTTAAGCAACAATTTTTTTATACAAATTCACAGTATAGACATTTTGAAAAACAACTAAGTAAATAGAATGAATAAACTATTTATTCATGTGAACAGTGCTGTAAATGACAAAATATAGATTCAAGTATAAACAATATTTGATTTGGCTGATTACATTTTTTTAAGACTGGGCCAAGAATGACTGTATTTTAGTCCAGGCGCTAGGATGTCTACAGCTGCCATAGGTGACACAGGCTACACTGCCCTCCAAACAGCGGAGGAAACTTCCTTTCATGGGTGATTTCATGATCACCTGAAATAAGTATTTTAAGTATTCACCTCCAAATCCATTATATTCTGTTGGCTCACATGGTTTCTCCTCCAGTGTCAATCTGCCAAGTGCATACGAGGCTGCAAAGTTTCCTCAACTGTAAACCGACAAAATAGCACCACAGATGTGACTCACTAAATAGCATGTCTGACTAACAAACTGTATTCATAGAGCGTCTTCTGATCCTACAACGACTGCAGGGCTGTTGGTGATGGCAGACGGGCTCTAGAAATACAGCAACTTTTCAGCAGACCATTTGGGAGACATTAAAGCACGGCTCCTTGTCCTCCATGAAGGCATCAATATTCAGTTGGTTTGCAGAGAATGCTGCAACGTATCCAGAGTAGGGCATGTCTCCCAGGTCAGAGTCAACCTGTCCAGGTTCTCTTCACAAACAGGTCATTTCTTCAAGGCTCATAGGAGAGCTTTGCTCTTTGGCGCTTTGGTGAACAACCCAAAGCTGCTGTGCCAAGCAGAAGTGCTTCTTCACATCTTCACTATTCACTGGAATTGTAGGGTCAATTGCAAAGATGCCATACACACGTGTCAATAATGTGTAGAAAGAGGGCATTTGGAACAGTTCCAAGTTACATTATGGTCCAGTAGTTCACCGTTTTGTGCTCCTCCACTCTGCAGTGCTCCCCAGTCACCAGGTCTCACAGGGTTTCTCCCAGTGGTCTAAGGCACTGCATCTCAGTGCAAGACGTGTCCCTGCTTCGAATTCAGCCTGCATCACATCCGGCCGTGATTGGGAGTCCCATATGGCGGCGCACAATTGGCCCAGCGTCGTCCGGTGTAGGCTGTCATGGTAAATAAGAATTTGTTCTTAACTGACTTGCCTAGTTAAATTTAAAAAATAAACATTGGGTAGTTATTTTACTTGAAATGCACAATGTCCTCTACTCTGACAATTAATCCACAGATAAAAGGGTAAACCGAGTTAGTTTCTAGTAACCTCACCTCTTTCAGTCTTCTTTCTTTGGACTTTATATGTCGGCAACCAACTTTAAGGTGCATTACCACCACCAACTGGACTGGAGTATGGACCTCAGTTCATTGTTCAATCACCCATGTAGGTATCTGCTCCTAAAAACCAATGAAGAGATGGGAGAGGTGGGACTTGCAGCACGTCAAGCGTCACAAATAGAACCAAGTTCTATTTTAGCGCCTGGCTATGCAGACACGCGCGAGCAGTGTGTATGCAATGATTGAATAATATGTACGTGTACATTTATTTTGCAACGTTCGCGCACGTAAAGCGAGCGGTGTGGTCAGCATGTTCGACTGACAGCTGTCATGATAGTTCCTGTAACCTCTATCTCCAGCACTCAGGATTTTCTCAGGACAGTGGGGCCACCAGCCACACTCATCATGTCATCAAGTATGGAGCGCACAATCCTGACCCCAGAAGAAGATATGTAGCTGCTTCGTATGATTGAAAGCATCTGTGAAGTGCAGAGTACCAGCAAGTTCCTAAAGCAAAGATATCACCACCCAAATCATCAGGTCGACAAGTGCCTTGCTGGCGGATCCCTCTCCCTCAGGGGAGTCTCTATCTGCAGGGTTGGCTCTAACGCTGGGAATAAGACTGGTGACAATTTCCACCACCACCCAAGATTCACTCTGTAGACAGGAAGCTGTGAGGCAGGTCAAGTCACTGCTGATGTGATGTCCTCAATTACCTTTTGGAGTAATGCCGCGTTCACATGCTAGTTGGAACTAGGAAACTCTGAAATGTACAACTTGCTGATTTCGTTGAACGTGGCACGTGTGTAACAACAACCAGTTAGCAAGTTGGAAATGTCAGAGTTTCCTTGTTCCGACTAGTACTTGAACGCAGCATAAGCTTCTGGACGCAAACCGGGTGGGTCCCTTTGAGCCACGGTCTACACTTCAATTGCAGCTTTTATGCTACAGGAAGACAGAAAATAAAGGCCACAAGTTGAGAGATCATGAACACTACAGGAAATAATGGAATTGATAGCTAATAAACACCTGCATCAAGGGGAGTGACAGACTCTCACAGGTTAGGACTGGAAAGGGAGAGACACAGTGAACCTCCAAAGCCATTCGACTGGGAGCCCCCCAGTGAGTAGGCCTAAAGAGAGATTGAGAGAGGATGAGTTTTAGTAAGGTAGGATTTCTTGCATTTACTGCTAAGGTTATCAACTAGCTGTTAGCCAGCCTGCCAGCTTAGTGGTGTCTGCCATTAGCACAGTCAGTGTAGTCAGCTCAGCTATCCCCATTGAGACCGTGTCTGTGCCATGTTTAGCAAAACTAAACATGGTGGTGTTCGCCTTAGCTATCTCACTGGAATAAAGACCTCCTCCATTCCTGCCATTATTGAAAGAGATTGTGATATTTCACATCTCAAAATAGGGCTACTTAATGTTAGATCCCTCACTTCCAAGGCAGTTATAGTCAATTAACTAATCACTCATCATAATCTTGATGTGATTGGCCTGACTGAAACATGGCTTAAGCCTGATGAATTTACTGTGCTAAATGAGGCCTCTCCTCCTGGTTACACTAGTGACCATATCCCCTGCACATCCTACAAAGGCAGATGTGTTGCTAACATTTACGATAGCAAATTTCAATTTTCACAAAAAATAACGACTGTGTTCATATTTTGAGCTTCTAGTTATGACATCTATGCAGCCTACTCAATCACTTTTTATAGCTACTGTTTACAGGCCTCCTGGGCCGTATACAGCGTTCCTCACTGAGTTCCCTGAATTCCAATCGGATCTTGTAGTCATGGCAGATAATATTCAAATTTTTGGTGACTTTAATATTCACATGGAAAAGTCCACAGACACACTCCAAAAGGCTTTTGGATCCATCATCGACTCAGTGGGAGCAGCAGGTAGCCTCGTGGTTAGATTGTTGGACTTGTAACCAAAAGGTTGCAAGATCGAATCCCCGAGCTGACATGGTAAAAATCTGTTGTTCTGCCCCTGACAAAGCAGTTAACCCACTGTCCCTAGGCCATCATTGAAAATAAGAATTTGTTCTTAACTGACTTGCCTAGTTAAATAAAGGTAAAAAATAAGAAACTAGCTCCCTGGTATACAGATAATACCTGAGCCCTGAAGCAAGCTTCCAGAGAATTGGAACGGAAATGGTGCTACACCAAACCGGATATCTTCCGACTAGCTTGGAAAGGCAGGAAGAGCCCTCGCTGCTCCATCATCTTATTTTTCCAACTTAATTAAGGAAAATAAGAACAATCCAAAATGTATTTTTGATACTGTTGCAAAGTTAACTAAAAAGCAGCATTCCCCAAGAGAGGATGGCTTTCACTTCAACAGTGATAAATTCATTAACTTCTTTGACGAAAAGATCATGATCATTAGAAAGCAAATTACGGACTCCTCTTTAAATCTGCGTATTTCTCCAAAGCTCAGTTGTCCTGTGTCTCCTATGTTGAACATAATAAATGTGTACCAAACTCACTAAAAGTGGCAGTAATAAAGCCTCTCTTGAAAAAGCCAAACCTTGACCCAGAATATATAAAAAACTATCGGCCTATATCGAATCTCCCATTCCTCTCAAAGAATGTTGAAAAGCTGTTGCGCAGCAACTCACTGCCTTCCTGAAAACAAACAATGTATACGAAACGCTTCAGTCTTGTTTTAGACCAATCATAGCACTGAGACTGCACTTGTGAAGGTGGTAAATTACCTTTTAATGGAGTCAGACCGAGGCTCTGCATCTGTCCTCGTGCTCCTAGACCTTAATGCTGCTTTTGATACCATCGATCACCACATTCTTTTGGAGAGATTGGAAACCAAAATTGGTCTACACGGACAAGTTATGGCCTGGTTTAGATCTTATCTGTCAGAAAGATATCAGTTTGTCTCTGTTGATGGTTTGTCCTCTGACAAATCAACTGTACATTTCGGTGTTCCTCAAGGCTCCATTTTAGGACCACTATTGTTTTCACTATATATTTAGTGAACAACAGCAGCTGCAAACGGGGACTAGGAAACAACAGACAGAGTATCCCGTCTACCACACAACGACGTTACTACAACGTATTCAATTGACCACCAGAGACATTCTTCAAAGGACAAAGGACTCGGTTTGGCAACACGGCCTTCCATCTACCACCAATCTACCGAAGCGCAGCTCAGAGTAAATATTTATTGCATTTTCCTTTTCCAAATGGGCGGTAATTTAGAATGCATAAGATACTATATTTATGATAGCACAGCTTCTCCCTTTTGTTCCTCAGTCTTCCCGCTCTTTCACTGAAACCCAGCCCCTTTTCTTTTGTGTAACCAGCTGTCATATCTGTTCCGCCCGCTAGGGACGTTTTCCTTTATGATGTAATTTGTAATCAAGGTATAATTCATTCTGTGTATATGTAATTCTGTGTGATTAGTTAGGTATTTAGTAAATAAATAATTAAACCCAATTTTGTATTGCTGATTCAACTTGTTAGCCAGGGTTCGTGAAGATAACCAAGAATTTACAACTTTCAGATGAGACTGAATTAAGGTGACGATTAATATTGACTGCTATTGATGTAAAATATGACTAGGTCTTTAAGAGTTTATTCGGAAGATAACAGCTCTATAAATATTATTTTGTGGTGCCCCGACTATCTAGTTAATTACATTTACATGATTAGCTCAATCAGGTAATATTAATTACGGAGAAAGGATTTTATAGAATTGCATGTCATATCACTTAATCCGGCATAGCCAAAGACACGACAGGACTCATGAGTCTTCTCAAGTACCAGTACCCCCTGTGGACAGGCCCAGTGAACCAAGGGGTCCTAGTCAGTGAAAAATTTTAAATGAAGTGGAATGCATGCCAGGAAAGCCACTACACAACACTAAACAATACATTAATTGTACTATAACGGTGACAAACGGTGCCCCCAAACTGTTAGGGCCTACATAAAGCTGTCCTAACATCTTACCACTGCTACACCTGGCTATCAGTGGAGCCTTGTCTGGCAGCAAAACAGTTAATTCAGCCTCATTTACTGCTTTCTAAAAAAACATAGCTGATATGGCTGACTTGCTTTAACAAATGTGGTTTCTAATGACAATTGAGATGTACAAACTATGGCATAAAGACACGACAAGCGGATAAGAGGCAATCCAGTAATTTCGATTAAGACATTGAGCGAGCTAGGACGAACTTTAGTCAATATAACTATTTGTTTAGCAAATGTACAGCGACAGAATTCAGAACATGGGCCATTCTTACAGTGCTCTCCCTGTACACCAAGTTAGAACCATAGGATAAATAAAGGGGGCATACAAGCAGACAATGAAAGCTCTTACAATATTCAATGATTACATTTCTCTAAAACAGGTTATAGGCTACAGAAGAACAGTCAGAACAATAGGCGAAATTAAGAGGGGTAAATAGACCACATTTTTAGGGTGAGGAAAATGGGCTACTACACAACATACACTTAATATTACTTTCTTAGCTACAGTATACATTTCTCCCTGGCATATTACATCATTTATGAAGCAGCATACAATACATTTTTGGACTCATTGTTGTGCAGGAAGGCGGCGCGGCGGTCTTCCAAGTCAACAGTTGTTTTGACCTCGGCACAAATCTTGCTTCATTGACAGCATGGCCAATGTTGAATGTTTATCATTTTAAACTGGGAAAAGAGCCCCTTAAACCCAGATTTGGGAACACACAGCCACTCATTGATTCCATCGAAACCACTTGAGTGTAATGTTTATGTCCAATGGCCGATGAGCACCGATACGTTATCTATAATTTCTCTTGATGATGACTGCTAGCTAAGATTTTGAAGGTATGATGTTGACATGATCAGTCCAATCAAAGCTACTGTACATATAACGTGATTTGAAGTAATTTTATCTGTGGCCAATGACCTTGAGCCTTCTTGGATGGGCACTTCTATGGCAGCAGCCGTCTCCTCTTACACTTGGCAGTGACGTAGAGTTCCCATGAGTGACAGAACACTGGGCCAATCACGGCACAACGCTCTGTATTTTCTGCTGGCTGCCCCACCACCACAGAAAGCACTGAGCTAGTCTGAAACACCTGCATTTTGGAGCTGCCTTACTCAAGAAAACAAAAAAGAGACCATGTTTGTATGCAGGTTTATTAACTCAATTATATATTATTATTTTTTACATTGTTTGCAAACTGATATATGGCACGTATTAATGCCAAAATAACATGCAACTAGGCAATATATTATTTTGGGGGGCTAAAAATGTGTCTCTGCCTCACCTGCACTGAATGACGGGTCGCAAGAGGTCCTAGTACCGCTGGTTGGGAACCTCTGGGTTCGATGGTGGTGCGATTTATTCTTCTCGTTTTCCCTTTATTGGTGACAAATGTACAATTCACACTCTGACCTGTGAAAGACAGAAACACTAAAGAACGCGTCTAGTCTGCCGGAAAGCCATACGAAGAAGAAGAACTTTGTCAAAGACAGTATGAAGATACAGTAAATCTGCCCTTCCAATAGCAATCGCCAATCACGCTTGTAGAAGTTGTAGGCGATGTCATGGCGACGTTGGCTAGCTAAACTTATTATTATTTTAGTTTTGTTTGTTATTAACAACAAATCAATACAGAAAGTACATGAGGGAACACAAGTATATATAGATTATATACAATGGACAATTGAGCTAGGGGGTACAATATCACATTACACAAGGACCTTAAGGGACATACATACACTTATAATTCTAACAGCTTTTTTGTTAGTATTTAATTGTCTTAAAATATAGTTCAATTTATTTTTGTAGGGTAAGAAAATGTGTTTTTTTGTTTGCAAATTTTCATTTGTGAATATGAAATTTGGCCAAAATAATAATTAAATTAATTACATACAAATGTTTCAGCGTATTCCTATCGTAGGTAAAGAATCCAAGCAGTACATCTCTCCACAATCGTTGGCTAGCTAAACTCATGCGTAGAAACACAATGAAATGCTCAAGTGCAGGCCGTCAAATCAAAGCCACTCCTTCGATATAAAGTTGTTTTTGACGAAAATAAAACGTGTGAGTTTGTCACTTTCACGGGGTTGGAGTAATAAAATGTTCGACTACTTAGGACATTGTCTCGAATCTAGGTTGTGCCTTTAGATTTGGAAAAAAATAACAACTAAGGAAGAATGTTTCCTTCTCAAACCCCAATCACCAGTCTGGTCTGTTTCTAAAGCGTTCCTGGAAGTCTCGCGATGTTGCGCCTCTGGGTTTCGAAACTGATTTTGTTATTGAATCAGAGATGGACGTTGGTGGTGGATTGACTATCAACAAACAGAGGGCTATGTTACCCAACAAAAGTAGGGGTGAATTTGTCCGTAATCAGAGAAAAGACTCGGAGGTAAGGAAGAAAAGTGATGGTTTATTGAACGTACGTTCTGCATCGTGTTTGTGCTGTCAACAATCTTAGCTAGAACTAGCTAAGTTAGCAAATTTACTAGCCGATACCTGCTGCTAGCTAACGTTAATTTAATTATTGAGCCCCCAGTCCGTTTTTACCCATTACAACTGTTCTGAAGTATTACGACCTCTCTGTAACAAAAATACGATATTAGAATGGTTATCCCTGAATTTGAAACTGCCACTTGTCCAACGTTAACCAGCTAACGTTAGTTTACCGACTAGTAACTACAATAGCTAGTTAGGTGGCTAGTTTAATAATGGACGAAATGAGCCTAACGTTACTCCTTTATAATCCAAGGATTTAACACGTTCTATTTAAATTAGAATTATCTCTGGAAGCCAATACAGCAAAATAACATATGTGTGTCGAGTCTCACATAGCTAAATCCCTGCTCTCTACATAATCACATCAAAATAATTTCACAATTGCAAAATACACACTTACTGTAAAATTAAATGTTATTTGTCACATACACCGACTACAATTTGTGTAGACTTTACCGTGTACATGTACCGTGTACTTCCCAACAATGTAGATTTTTTTTAAATTAAAATGGTAACGCTGTGTGCCAGCCACCCTCTTGAATTTACTCATATTACACTACTAGAACATTGAGTAAACACGAGGAATAAAACAAAATACACACAAAAATGTAGCTATATACAGGGAGTACCAGTACCAGATTAATGTGCAGATGTACGAGGTACAGTGCTTTAGGCAAGTATTGAGGTCAAACACTTCAGTGAGCAGGCCTTTCTAATTGACCTGGCCCGGGTATCCTGGAAGGATATTGACCTCAACCTGTCAGTAGAGGATGTCTGGTTCTTTAAAAATGCTTTCCTCACCATCTTAAATAAGCATGCCCAATTTCAAAAAAAGGTAGAACTAAGAACAACTCCAGCTTTGACCTCCCTTGACCAGCACAAAAACATCCTGTGGCGTACTGCATTAGCATCGAATGGACCCTGTGATATGCAACTTTTCAGGGAAGTCAGGAGCCAATATACACAGTCAGTTAGGAAAGCAAAGGCTAGCATTTTCAAACAGAAATTTGCATCCTGTAGCACTAATTCCAAAAGGTTTTGGGACACTAAAGTCTATGGAGAATAAGAGCACCTCCTCCCAGCTGCCCACTTCACTGCGGCTAGGAAACACTGTCACCTCCGATAAATCTGCGATAATTGAGAATTTCAATAAGCATTTTTCTACGGCTGGTAATGCTTTCCACCTGGCTACCCCTACCCCTGGCCAACAGCTCTGCACCCCCCGCAGAAACTTGCTCAAGTCCCCCGCTTCACCCAAATCCAGATAGCTGATGTTCTGAAAGAGCAACAAAATCTTGACCCCTACAAATCAGCTACGCTAGACAATCTGGACCCTCTTTCTAAAATTATCTGCCAAAATTGTAGCAACCCCTATTACTAGCCTGTTCAACCTCTTTCTTATCATCTGAGATCCCTAAAGATTGGAAAGCTGCCGCGGTCATCCCCCTCTTCAAAGGGGGAGACACTAGACCCAAACTGCTACAGACCTATATTCATCCTGCCCTGCCTTTCTAAAGTCTGAAAGCCAAGTTAACAAACAGATCACCGACCATTTTGAATCCCACCGTACCTTCTCCACTACGCAATCTGGTTTCGAGCTGGTCATGGGTACACCTCAGCCACACTCAAGGTCCTAAACAATATCATAACCGTCATGGATAAAAGACAGTACTGTGCAGCCGTCTTCATCGGCCTGGCTAAGGCTTTCGACTCTGTCTATCACCAAATTCTTATCGGCGGACTCGATAGCATTGGTTTCTCAAATGACTGCCTCGCCTGGTTTACCAACTACTTCTCAGATAGAGTTCAGTGTGTTAAATCGTAGGGCCTGTTGTCCGGATCTCTGGCAGCCTCTATGGGGGTGCCACAGGGTTCAATTCTCGGGACGACTCTTTTCTCTGTATATACAGTGCCTTACGAAAGTATTCGGCCCCCTTGAACTTTGCGACCTTTTGCCACATTTCAGGCTTCAAACATAAAGATATAAAACTGTATTTTTTTGTGAAGAATCAACAACAAGTGGGACACAATCATGAAGTGGAACGACATTTATTGGATATTTCAAACTTTTTTAACAAATCAAAAACTGAAAAATTGGGCGTGCAAAATTATTCAGCCCCCTTACTTTGTAGCGCCACCTTTTGCTGCGATTACAGCTGTAAGTCGCTTGGGGTATGTCTCTATCAGTTTTGCACATCGAGAGACTGACATTTTTTCCCATTCCTCCTTGCAAAACAGCTCAGTGAGGTTGGATGGAGAGCATTTGTGAACAGCAGTTTTCAGTTCTTTCCACAGATTCTCGATTGGATTCAGGTCTGGACTTTGACTTGGCCATTCTAACACCTGGATATGTTTATTTTTGAACCATTCCATTGTAGATTTTGCTTTATGTTTTGGATCATTGTCTTGTCGGAAGACAAATCTCCGTCCCAGTCTCAGGTCTTTTGCAGACTCCATCAGGTTTTCTTCCAGAATGGTCCTGTATTTGGCTCCATCCATCTTCCCATCAATTTTAACCATCTTCCCTGTCCCTGTTGAGGAAAAGCAGGCCCAAACCATGATGCTGCCACCACCATGTTTGACAGTGGGGATGGTGTGTTCAGCTGTGTTGCTTTTACGCCAGACATAACGTTTTGCATTGTTGCCAAAAAGTTCAATTTTGGTTTCATCTGACCAGAGCACCTTCTTCCACATGTTTGGTGTGTCTCCCAGGTGGCTTGTGGCAAACTTTAAACAACGCTTTTTATGGATATCTTTAAGAAATGGCTTTCTTCTTGCCACTCTTCCATAAAGGCCAGATTTGTGCAATATACGACTGATTGTTGTCCTATGGACAGAGTCTCCCACCTCAGCTGTAGATCTCTGCAGTTCATCCAGAGTGATCATGGGCCTCTTGGCTGCATCTCTGATCAGTCTTCTCCTTGTATGAGCTGAAAGTTTAGAGGGACGGCCAGGTCTTGGTAGATTTGCAGTGGTCTGATACTCCTTCCATTTCAATATTATCGCTTGCACAGTGCTCCTTGGGATGTTTAAAGCTTGGGAAATCTTTTTGTATCCAAATCCGGCTTTAAACTTCTTCACAACAGTATCTCGGACCTGCCTGGTGTGGTCCTTGTTGTTCATGATGCTCTCTGCGCTTTTAACGGACCTCTGAGACTATCACAGTGCAGGTGCATTTATACGGAGACTTGATTACACACAGGTGGATTGTATTTATCATCATTAGTCATTTAGGTCAACATTGGAGAGATCCTCACTGAACTTCTGGAGAGAGTTTGCTGCACTGAAAGTAAAGGGGCTGAATAATTTTGCACGCCCAATTTTTCAGTTTTTGATTTGTTAAAAAAGTTTGAAATATCCAATAAATGTCGTTCCACTTCATGATTGTGTCCCACTTGTTGTTGATTCTTCACAAAAAAATACAGTTTTATATCTTTATGTTTGAAGCCTGAAATGTGGCAAAAGGTCGCAAAGTTCAAGGGGGCCGAATACTTTCGCAAGGCACTGTATATCAATGATGTCGCTCTTGCTGCTGGTGATTCTCTGATCCACCTCTACGCAGACAACACCATTTTGTATACATCTGGCCCTTCTTTGGACACTGTGTTAACAAACCTCCAAACGAGCTTCAATGTACAATACTTCTTCCGTGGCCTCCAACTGCTCTTAAATGCTAGTAAAACTAAATGCATGCTCTTCAACCGATCGCTGCCCTCCCGCCAAGCATCACTACTCTGGACGGTTCTGACTTAGAATATGTGGACAACTACAAATACCTAGGTGTCTGTTTAGACTGTAAACTCTCCTTCCATACTCACATTAAGCATCTCCAATCCAAAATTAAATCTAGAATCGGCTTCCTATTTCGCAACAAAGCCTCCTTCCCTCATGCTGCCAAACATACCCTCGTAAGACTGATTATTCTACTGATCCTTGACTTCGGCGATGTCATTTACAAAATAACCTCCAACACTCTACTCAGCAACTTGGATGTAGTCTATCACAGTGCCATCTGTTTTATCTACAATGCCCCATATACTACCCACCACTGCGACCTGTATGCTCTCGTTGGCTGGTCCTCGCTACGTATTCGTCGCCAAACCCACTGACTCCAGGTCATCTACAAGTCTGATCGGTAAAGCCCCGCCTTATGTCAGCTCACTGGTCACCATAGCAACACCCACCCGTAGCACGTGCTCCAACAGGTATATTTAACCGGTCATCCCCAAAGCCAACACCTCCTTTGGTCACCTTTCTTTAAAAAATCACTGAAGTTGGAGACCCTGTCAGAGCAGCTTACCGATCGATTTAGCTGTACACAGCCCATCTGTAAATAGCCCACCCAACTACCTCATCCCCATATTGTTTTTTGTTGCTCTTTTGCACCCCAGTATCTCTACTTGCACATTATCATCTGCACATCTATCACTCCAGTGTTAATGCTAAATTGTAATTATTTTGCCACTATGGCCTATTTATTGTGGTATCTCCCTAATCTTAATACATTTGCACACACTGTATATAGATTTTTCTATTGTGTTATTGGCTGTACGTTTGTTTATCCCATGTGTAACTGTGTTGTTTTTGTCGCACTGCTTTGCTTTATTTTGGCCAGGTCACAGTTGTAAATGAGAACTTGTTTCCAACTGGCCTACCTGGTTAAATAAAGTTGAAATAAAAATCACGTTACGTTACAGCCTTATTCTAAAATTGATTACGTTTATTTTTTTCCTCTTCAAATTACACACAATACCCCATAATGACAAAGCTAAAACAGGTTTTTAGAAGTGTTTGCACATTTATTAAAAATAAAATAACAAATACCTTATTTACGTAAGTATTCAGACCCTTTGCTATGAGTCTCAAAATTGAGCTCAGGTGCATCCTGTTTCCATTGATCACCCTTGAGATGTTTCTACAACTTGATTGTCCACTTGTGGTAAATTCAATTGATTGGACATGATTTGGAAAGGCACACACTGGTCTATTCCCACGGTTGGCAGTGCATGTCAGAGCAAAAACCAAGCCATGAGGTCAAAGGAATTGTCCTTAGAGCTCTGAGACAGGATTGTGTCAAGGCAAAGATCTGTAGAAAGGTACCAAAATGTTTTTGCAGCCTTGAAGGTCCCCAAAAACACTGTGGCCTCCATCATTCTTAATTGGAACAAGTTTGGGACCACCAACAATCTTCCTAGTGCTGGCCGCCCGGCCAAACTGAGCAATCGGGGGAGAAGGGCCTTTGTCAGGGAGGTGCCCAAGAACCCGATGATCACTCTGACAGAGCTCCAGGTTTTCTCTGTTTAGATGAGAGAACCTTCCAGAAGAACAACCACCTCTGCAGCACTCCATGAATCAGGCCTTTATGGTAGTGGCCAGACGGAAGGAAGCCACTCCTCAGTAAAAGGCAAGACACAAGATTCTCTAGTCTGATGAAACAAAGATTGAATTATTTGGCCTGAATGCCAAGTGTCACTTCTGGAGGAAACCTGGAACCATCCCTACGGTGAAGCATGGTGGTGGCAGCGTCAAGCTGTGGGGATGTTTTTCAGTGGCAGGGACTGGGAGACTAGTTAGGCTCGAGGGAAAGATGAACGGCGAAGTCAAAGGGATCTGCTAAGAAGAATGTGAGAAACTCCCCAAATACATGTGTGCTATACTCACTGCCAAATTTGCATCAACAAAGTACTGAGCCAAGGGTCTGAATACTTTTTTTTATATTTAATACATTTGCTAAAATTTCTATTAACCTGTTTTTGCTTTGTCATTATGTAGTATTGTGTGCAAATTGAGGAGAAAAAACCGAACAATTTAATCCTTTCAGAATGCACTGTATTTGTGTCTGTGCTCCAACACAGGGCTTCTCCGAGTCTCCAGACCTTGAGTTTGAGTATGCAGATACAGACAAGTGGTCTGCTGAACTGTCAGGTGAGGTATTACTGTACACTCCTTATTGCTTTAAATACTGACCTCTGTGACAGATTCTCTTGTGAATTTGGTACCAGCTATGCCTACATCTCTTCTCCAGAGCTATACAGTTACACTGAAGGACCAGAATTTCTTCTCAACAGAAAATGCTTTGAGGAGGAATTCCGAACTCATGGTATGCCCCTTTTCGACTTGAATGCATTGTCTTCCTCAAGTGTGGTTATACAGTACCTCTTACTGAGAGTGTTTTGTTCCTGCCCTGTCTCAGTGTCTGACAAGAAATGGACCGAGCTGGATGTGGCTCAACACAGAGCTCACGCCATGCGTCTACTTGACGGCCTGGAGGTGATCACCAGGGAGAAGAGGCTGAAGGTGTCCAGGGCAATCCTCTACATGGTTCAGGGTAAGTCCTCAGCAGGTTTAGTAGCCTGCTGTGACTAAAGAAGCCTGGGAAGAGACAGCTGTTTCCGTATGTTTTTATAGTGATGCAGTAAGCAAACAGTGTTTCAGCACTAAAGTCATGTTTCCCACCTGTGTCTCTACAGGGACATTTGCGGAGTGCAGCTCTGAGGCAGAAGTGCAGCACTGGATGAGGTATAACATCTTCCTGCTGCTGGATGTTGGCACCTTCACGGCCCTTGTGGAGCTGCTCAACATGGAGGTTGAGTAAGTTGGAACTACAAATCAGTGAGATGTCATTGTTTTTGGGAGGAGTTTCTTTGCTACACAAAATGTGGTCAAAATCAGGTTGCTGATTCTTTCTTTCCTCTTTTCAACCCCTCTCTCTCTCTCTCACAGTAACAGTGCTGCCTGTAGCAGTGCAGTCAGAAAGCCAGCAATCTCCTTGGCTGACAGCACAGACCTCAGGTAAGATTAGACACTGACTTTCCTGCAGCTCTATATAGTTAAACACCAGTGTATGGGAGTCCCCCTCTGATGCTGGGGTGTTTTTCTGGTTCCCCAGGGTGCTGCTTAACATCATGTATCTGATGGTGGTGACCATCCAGCAGGAGGACCCAGCCGACTCACCTGAGTGGAGGGCCACCAGGGAGACCTTTAAAACAGAGCTGGGTAGGAGTGTGTGTTTCTGTTAGATAGAAGGGTTTTGTCAAGGAGTAGTTTATAACTAGTCTTTTCTATTTCCCCTCTCTCTCCCAGGCTCTCCTCTGTACAACAACGAGCCCATCTCTGTCATGCTCTTTGGCATGGTGACGAAGTTCTGCAGTGGTCACGCCCCCCACTTCCCCATGAAGAAGGTTCTGATGCTGCTGTGGAAGAGCATACTGGTGAGAGAGAGATTTTATCATATTTTGTGGATTTTGGCTATTCTTAGCCAGGTACTTTTGGCTTGCATATCCAATTTACAACATGTCCTCTCCTCTGCCCCAGTTCACCCTCGGGGGGTTTGAGCAGCTCCAGAACATTAAGGTGCGTAAGCGGGAAGAGCTTCGCCTGCCCCCCCTCCCAGAGGACAGCATCCGGGTCATCAGGAGCATGAGGGCAGCCTCGCCCCCCGCATCTGCCTCTGACCTCATCGAACAGCAGCAGAAAAGGGCACGCCGTGAACACAAGGTAACCTCTACCACGTCTCAATGCGGCACACAAAAGTTACGCCTCCCCCTGTTTAACACTTGCTCAATGTACTATTGTGTAAGGCTTATTTGAAAAATACTCCTCCTCTCTTACAGTCCCTAATAAAACAGGACAACCTGGACGCCTTCAATGAGAAGGACCCCTACAAGTCAGATGAACCTCGTGAAGATGAGGACGACAACGATGACAATGACAACTCCATGGAGGCGGAGCCTTTTCCCATGGAACGGGATGAGGTCATGCCCCCACCCATCCTACACACCCCCTCAGAGAGGGTGAACTTCCCCAAGGGCCTGCCTTGGGCTCCCAAAGTCAGGTACAGTCCGGGGCTGAGTGAGACATCAGGGAGACATTTGCTACAGATTAGTGCTGTTTCTATAGATGTGCTTTGTTATTTTATGTGTCTTGTATAGTGTTCCTAAAGTTTGACTAGAGTTTTGTTTAATGCTTTTACAGGGAAAAGGACATAGAACATTTCCTGGAATCAAGTAGAAGCAAATTTATCGGCTATACGCTTGGAAAGTAAGTTCAGTTGGTGTCTTTTTTTCATTAATAGAGATTAAATCTTCTAGAGATTTAATCCATTTTAATGTTGTTTCTTTTCGAGGATCCTTGACCTAGATTTCATGGTTATTTCTGTATTTGTATTGCAGTGACACAGATACAGTTGTCGGCCTACCCAGACCCATCCATGAAAGCATCAGAACCTTGAAGCAGGTTATATTATACAGTACTCAACAAGTCTCAAACATTGTGAAACATGGATACATTTTCTAGATATTGCATAATATTGCTGCATTATGCCTGAAAGAGAGCCATTCTCCAATTGGGCTGGTCTCTGACGCACTATCACCTTTCCCAGTCAGATGGATAAGCAGTGGTGAAAGTACTCTATGTAAGATGGCCGACTATTACTAATGTGATAATTAGATTGGAAAGTCATAATTTAGGCTAATAATACAACTCAATCATTGTTTGCAAAAAATACTGTTCAATGCAGCACATTGAGGCTATAGGCCTCTTGTTGGCCTTTTCTAAACACATTTCATGCAATTCTACTATACTTTATATGAATGGAGACATTAGCAGAATTGTTCTTTAATACTACAAAAATTACACGGTATCCTACTCTGCTGACACTGACAAACAGATCAATGAAAACGTTGTTTCATCCATATAATCGGCCAATGATAAGGGGAGACACATAAAATATGATGTCCATCGAACCTGGAGGAGGAAATGATTGTCCAAAAACAAACAAAAGTGGCACTGACCCAATGATAAAGACAGTGAATATGCACACTCACTGGGGATATGGCCGATGTTCTCAGCTAGTGCCAATAAGATACGAGGCTACTTACTGGTCGCTCAATTAAGTTGAGAATTTTTAAACTAAAAGACAGATTGAAGTCTTTGTCATCTCTTTACAGCGATAGCTATTTGCTTCCCAAACGCTTTTTCCGCAATTGTATTTTTTAATGTTGCGATATGCTTGGCTAAATCTCTCTGCTTTTCACTGACAGTCGCAACTCAACAGTCATCTCTATTTGATACTTGTCTTCCGCGTTGCCCAAATTGCGGGCCTTCCGACTTCCGAATGTCTTTTGTAACATTTGAAAACTTTTTAAACAAGACTATAGTATTTTCATTAGTTTATCTCAGTGGTGGGGAGTTGGATGGTACAGTAACTGAAAAAGGTTGGGAACCACTGAGATAAACTAATGGAAATACAATAGTTGTATACTTAAAGAAAAAAAAAATTAAGACTCCAATCTGTGTTTTTTTAGTTATCAAAATGTTCAACTTAATTGTGAATTTTACCAGTAGGCCTATGGTCTCATGATTCTTCTAAAGTATTCCTAGTGGTCTTAGTACCCTTGTTTGGGACCACTGGTTTATCTTACTGTAGGCTATATGTAAAAACACAAATTCAAGTGTTCATTTTATTTGTGAATTGCGTTTGTTACAACTATGAAATAGAATGCATATATGTGTTGAAAAGCGCTAACAGCTTATTTTTATAACAACAAAATAAGAAAATCCTACCCCAACCATCAAGGTGCACGGTCTAATGGAAAGCATCAGTAGCCTAAACATCATTATAAGTGCTAAGTGTGCTTGATAAATAGTGAACATCATCACAAAAGCAATAACGGGGGGGAAACCGTTAAAGACATGCACTAAAACTGGTTATAAGTCCAGTTCTGTTTGTGAATTAAGATTTAAACAACTGTGTTATAGATTTATTTTAGGAAAAGTCAAGGACGGATGAGGCATGACTTAAAACATGTCAGAAATAAAATAATGAAAGTCATGAGCAGTCTAAATGACCGCTATAGCAATTCTATAGTGTTAACCCCCAGTCTCTCTGGCAGCATCGGGGGATGGGTGGAGTGAGCTGTGATAAGAGCACCACTGGCAGTGGGAATTCTTTACAATGACAGTTGTTTCTATTTCCTTGCAGCATAAGTACATCTCTATAGCTGAGATTCAGATTGCCAAGGAGGATGAGTTTCAGAAAACTCCACTGTCAGGGGTGAGTGCCATTGCATATCACTGACATGTATGTTGGAATATCACTGTCCTAGAGAAAGGGCGATGTGTTTAATTTAAAAAAACATTATTTTGCATGTTTTGTGTTTGTTTATAGGGGGAAGAGGATGTGGAGATGTGCTCCACTGAGCTGCTATACCAGGGCATTCTTCCCAGCTTGCCTCAGTACATGGTGAGTGTTCTGCTCCTCTTGTATACTGAATCTAGGTCTCCAGTGCATTTCTATGACCTCTAACCCTTGGCAGAATTGACCTGTGACTCTTCTCCCTCTCAGATTGCCCTGCTGAAGATCCTGCTAGCTGCTGCCCCCACCTCCAAGGCCAAGACAGACTCCATCAACATCCTGGCAGATGTGCTGCCTGAAGAGATGCCGTGAGTCAACTGTTTGATTTGAAAGGGGGCTGTATTCTGTTGAGTTCCAACTGAAAGGGTTTTATTATTTGAATACTGTATCTGCAGGACCACGGTGCTCCAGAGCATGAAGCTTGGTGTGGATGTTAACCGCCACAAGGAGATCATTGTTAAGGCCATCTCTGCCATCCTGCTGCTGCTTCTCAAACACTTCAAACTCAATCACGTCTACCAGGTACTGGCAACCGACACTCAACCACTACCACCACATACAGGCAAACTCTCAAAACCCTGAATTAGCCTCATCTACCAAGTATTAGGAGTGGTAATTTCTCACAAGCACCATACACTTGTGAGTGGCCTTCCCTTACCCTTCTGTTTCTTTTTATTCATTTATTTTGACAGTTTGAGTACATGGCTCAGCACCTGGTGTTTGCCAACTGTATTCCTCTCATTCTCAAGTTCTTCAACCAGAACATAATTTCTTACATCACAGCCAAGAACAGGTACGTTGGGGAATTTGAGCCATTCCAAGATTCTGATTATCTGAGACCCTTTTAGTAATCACCTCTCATTCTCTTTCCTGCAGTATTTCTGTGCTGGACTTCCCTTACTGTGTGGTGCATGAGCTCCCTGAACTTACTGCAGAGAGTTTGGTAAGTTTCACACTCCATCCTTCACAGAAATAAAATACTGATTGTAATATCTGAACTCAAACGCCTGGGCAATGTTTTTGTAGAAGGGGGACACACCATTGTACCTAATGGAAATGTTACAGCAGTCAAAGGTTGGAGGTGAGGTGTTGTTACCCAATGGTTGGTTTGTCTGTGTTCTACAGGAGGCTGGCGACAACAACCAGTTCTGCTGGAGGAACCTGTTCTCCTGTATCAACCTGTTGAGGATCCTCAACAAGCTGACCAAGTGGAAGCACTCCAGAACCATGGTGAGGGCGAGACCCACCCAACCAAAACAATACAGTTACTCTTATTCACTAGGACAGACATCAATCTGGGATTATTTTAGATCATAATTGCATACCTTGCACTTCTCTGTCAGATGCTGGTGGTGTTCAAATCTGCTCCCATATTGAAGAGGGCGTTGAAGGTTAAACAGGCCATGATGCAGCTGTACGTCCTCAAGCTGCTCAAAGTGCAAACCAAGTACCTGGGCCGCCAGTGGAGGAAGAGCAACATGAAGACCATGTCTGCCATATACCAGAAGGTCCGCCATCGCCTCAATGACGACTGGGCCTACGGTAACGGTGAGTCACTGTCAACACCAAAATCAACCCACAAAGTGTCCATTGTGTTTTTCAGTCAGTGATTGATATGATGATTGATAGCCTCATATTTCCCCACAGTGACTGTGAACTGTTAAGTGTAAGCACCCTATGTAGCTTGGGGTATGTCAAGTTTTAAAGAGAACCCCAAGTAATGAGCTTCTATGTTTCTTTGATGGCAGACCTGGATGCGCGACCCTGGGACTTCCAGGCAGAGGAGTGTGCTCTGCGCGCCAACATTGAGCGCTTCAACAGCCGCCGCTACGACAACAACCAGAGGAACCCTGACTTCCTGCCCGTGGACAACTGCCTGCAGAGCGTTCTTGGACAGCGCGTCGACCTGCCGGAGGATTTCCAGATGAACTATGACCTCTGGCTGGAGCGAGAAGTCTTCTCCAAGCCCATATCCTGGGAGGAGCTTCTGCAATGATAACAGGGCTGGGTGGTGGGAGGTGGTCCTATAGGAAGGTTTTCTGAACACACCTCCCCAAGGTGGCAACACTAGTCTACATCTCCACATCGTTTAGTGCTGAAAAAGCATACGTGTTACAGCATTCATAGAGCACTGCATTTGTTTCTGAAAATTACGCAGACAAGAGTCCCCATAACAAACATGATTCTTATGATGTCACCTCATGCAGAGTAAATAACAGTCAGTAAGGGATATTCAAGAGTTAGAGGGTCAACGGCTAAGTCACTAAAAGTGGACCTTGCGCATTAGCATTACCCCTTCACAGTTGGATCAATCATTTATAATATCTGAATCCAGGCACTAGACAACTCATAAAAAAAATAAAAATGCAAATGGGGGGTGCTTATATTTGTCCTGTTTCACACATGTACAAGTGTGTAACCTGTACAAGCGTGTGGTGAAATGGAAATGTGTTTTTTTGCATATCCCATTTGGAGAGTGGTGTCACGCACGGCCAAGGTGAACCAGGTCTTGATTTACCCCATGTAGAGCCTTTTCTAGTTTTCAACTGGACCTTTACAGAGTGATATAGGTTTTATCAGCCTTGTCCAACCTCCATGGTTGGGGATGTAACCCTTTCTATTCTGTTACTTACACACAACTCCACACATCCAACCTGCCATGATGCCACTCTCCTGGCTGTCGGAGCAGTACTCTGCCCTTCAAGCACTATAGTACACTATTATAACCCTTAGGAAGTACAAAATAAAGTGTTTGTGTGTGTGGAAGAGAGATTGTGAGGGAAGGGTTGCTTGAGTGTGTGTGTGTGTGTACAGTATGTCTTATGGTTACTGATATAACCCCCTGTTGACCAGGCTTTTGATGTTCCATTAGTACTCTTCTCACTGAGTGACTGTTGGCTTGTATGAATCACACACCTCTATCAACCATGGTGGAGACAATTTAGATTGGTATTAAGATGTTTTAATGGAATTTACAGCCTAATGTTTTAACCTAAAGCAACAGGAACACATGCTGGCCACTACACAACCGTATTGGCTGAGAACTTGGGAAACAAATCTTAATTTTGTGTGTGTGCGCATGTGTGTGTGCACAGTATGTTTGAGAGAGTGAGGCAAGAAAGTGGTTCTCACTCACTCTTCACTAGCTCATGTTTTTTTTTTTACTCAAGGGAACAATTATGCCCACCTGCTAATTCCTCAGTTCTAAGATAATTGTATAGTTGTGTTGTGCTTATACTAATTTACCACCGCTATTACTTTTTTTTGTGTTAGGTTTTATTTATTTGCACCAAAGATGAAACAGTACAGATAAAACAAAGAATGGTAGAAACTGTGTGCAGGTGAGGTTGGAAGCCCAAAAGGGCTTTTATGAAAAATATAGTATGTTCCATCAGTTAAACAAAGGATATTAATTATAATTGAACATGACATACTCATTATACAAGACTATGTGTGTGTGTGCATCTGTGTGAGAGTTAGACATGGAGGGGATTATTGGGTAGTTTGGTTCATCAGGCGGACCCCAGTCTTCTTCGCTTGAACTTATTGATGGATGATGAGGTTTGGCAATGTGAACATAAGAATTCCAGAGTATGGTACCTCTGTATCTGATAGAGAATTCTCTATGTGAGGCAGTGGGGAGGGTGAAGGTTATCGCAGTGTCTTGTGTTATGTAGATGGATTTCAGAATTTCCAGGGAGAATCCGTTAACGGGTTTAGGTAAACTGTCTGGGAGGTAGATGAAGTGCATAATTGGCGTACCTTAATGTTGTAAATAGACAAGATATTGAGTTTCTTAAACAAAGGTGCAGATGGAGCCAGGTAATTAGAGGAGGTGGCCAGTCTTGCAAATTTATTTTATATGATGAGTAATTTCTGTAGGTACGAGGCATATGTATCGGCCCAGAAGTTTTTACCGTAATGAGATATGGGTCAATTAAGCTATAGTATAGAGTTAGGAAGCAAGCCTGATGAACCAAACTATGTTTTTTTTTCAACATTCCCTTATACACCAATTTTTCTACGATTTCTGAAAAACATAGTAGTACAGATATTGGGTGATGAATTGTAAAAGATCTTGGATCCCCAGATTTTATAGAGGGGGGATAACTTTGGCAATTACATTTTTTTTTAGGAACAATACCAGTTTGCATTGATTTGGTGAAGATCTACCTTAGAGGCTCAGTAATCAAGGAAGACACTGATTTCACCAGAGGCACCAATCTCATGACCTGCTGCTGATATCTTTGTTACCAATTACCTCCATTACAGCAGAAGGATCAAACTGGAGCATAGAAGGGAAATGCCACTTCATGTAATCTAAGTGGTTTTCTAAATTGTATTTGACAGAGAGGAACCCACATTCACAAAAACATTAAATTCACATGAAATAACATCAGAATCACTCTAGGTATTATTTCCAACAATAAATTGAGATGGAATAGTTCTAGATGCCATTTTCTTATTCAATAGTTGATTGATTTTCCAAGTTGACTTTATTTTATTTAAGTATTCTTGTACTTTTTGTAATTTGCAGAATTTAGGGGAGAGGGATTTGTGAGAAACCTTTTTATACAACTTATTTTTAACTGAAGATGTTTTGAGACCGTTTGTAAACAAAGGTTTCCAGAACCCTTCTGCTGCTCTCTTACGTGGTTTAACTAAGGTAGTGAATTACAGAATTAAAAGATTTGAGAGAAGTCTGGCAAGCAGACTCCACATCAGCCTGATTTATTATAATGGTTATTGAAGAGAGAATCTAAAATGGAGAAATGTAATTATGACATTGTATGACGTTAGGATGTTGGAAAAACCCTTATTTATCATGTCAATATGTTTAGCATTGTATGACTTTATACATACTGTATATATTACTATTTTTTTGCTTTATTTATACCCAGTGATAACAGAATAAGACTAAGCTTTTTGTCAATAAACCTTGATTTACTTGCTCTTTCAGTACTCTCTTGAAGGTTTTGAAATCCTCCCCTTTGGCTTCAGTCCAGACTCACCACTCCCTCTCAGCTCTCAAACATACCATGAAACCACAAGGCGTGCCTTTCACAGAATCGAAACTGTTCTCTTCCTGGCGGAAAAGAAAGACCAACATGTTATAGTTCTCAGATATGGCTGTGTCTCGCGTATCTGTCAGGAAGGACCACCTCAGCTGTCCACTCTGCCAGGAGGTGCTCAGTAATCCAGCTGCTATTCCCTGTGGACACAGTTTCTGCATGATCTGTATCCAGGACTTCTGGGACAATGAAGAAAAGGGTGATCGTTTCTGCAGCTGCCCTGAATGCCAAGACTCCTTTCAGCCGAGGCCTATCCTGATCAAGAACATTGTTCTGGCTGAAATGGTGGAAGGAATGAAGAAGTCCAAGTGTGGAAATAATGTGGGTGCTGGAGGTAAGCGCAGAGCTGTTGAAGACGGTCAGGAGGCAGGCCCTTCGCCCAGTCATGCTTTGGGTTGGGCCAGACCCACGAAGATACCCAAAACCACTAGAGTCTCAGAGGTACCGAAGAGCAGAGTATGTCCTATACATGGCAGACTGCTGGAGATTTACTGCTGTGATGATGATCAATGCATCTGCCCTCTATGCGCCCTGGTTGAGCATAAAGCACATAACAACTTGTTGGCAAAAGAGGGACGGAAAAGGAAACAGGTACTGACCTTTATCTCAAAGCTGGCGCTTCGAGTATCCCAAAGGTTATGTGTATAATTCTCAGTTGATCCCTTAGTGATTCAATTCAAATAAGTACGTAAATAACACTTCATTACCGTGTGCATTCCAAGATTTATGAGGTTATTATTGGTTTGACCTTGTAAATATTTAATCTGCAGATAAATTTGCCCTCCACAGGAACAGCTCCAGGACATTAAGAAGGAATCCAAGCAGAGGATCAAAATGAGGGAACAGGAGCAGAAGGACCTAAGAGAGAACATAAAGAGGGTTAAGGTGGGTATACAGTAGATCTGACAAGGAAGTGAATATAGTTATTTACAATGCTCTCTGGACAAACCCAACTATAATAGTAACATAGCAGCAAGGCCACAATCTCCTTCCTAACTCATGGGTGTGTACTGCCCCAGGTGGCCCACACTGACAGATTTTAATGCCCAATGTGTTTCAAAATTCTAAAGGCACATTTGAGCTACAGTGTCTTTTGATGCAGGTGTATGGTAACAATTGAATAACATGAGAGAAAAAAAGGAGAATTCTGCATGCTGCTCTTGCTAGTGTCACTGCTCTTTATTAAGCTTTAAGCATCGGCCTGCAAGGCCTTCGTCAGACATTGCTCCACCTACATCCATTCAATGCACTGAAAGGGGTTGGAGTAATGTCAACATAAGGGTGCACATTAAAAACCCTCCCAAAAGCTCTGACGAAGGCCTTGAGGCTGATATGTAATGCCAATGTGTTAACTTTATATGGCCTATTTAAAAACGTCCTGAAATTAAAAACAAACGTAAATCATTAAGTCTGTCCCTGACTGTATGTGTAACAGGAAGGTGGTAGGGCTGCTGAGGAGCACTGCGAGGGCGTCCTCTCTGGGCTGATCGACTCCCTCCAGAGGCACTACTCCACAGTGAGAGAGTTGATCTTGGCCCACGAGACAGCTGCAGTGGCTCAGGCTGAGAGCTCCCTGTGCAGCATGGAGAAAGACATGGCTGCCCTGAAGAGGAGAGATGCTGAGCTGGGGCAGCTCTCACAGACAGATGATGATATCCACTTCCTCCAGGTATGGTTAGTTGTATCACAGGCAGTGGTGTGTATTCATGGATGCCAAGGTAAGCCAGGCTTCCTAAAAGAAATTGACCAATAAAAAACATAAATTATTTTATCTTTCATCTCAGTGTTTCATAATGTTCCTTCAATTCGCCAGAGGCTGAATGTATCTCACAGGAGAAAGCATCCGAGCGAGCGAAACAGCGCCCCTCTGTGTCTTTATCTGATCCTACTACCTGACGCTATCTGGTCCAATAGCCAATCAGCACTGAGCTCAACTGTGAATGGTCCTGGCACACACAAAAAAAAGTGTCACGGGAACCTAGCTAGCTATCGAAAATTGATTGGCCCTTTCCTAAATTAGCCATTTATGGAGATAGGGATTTGGACTTGTAGTTTTACTTAATTCTCCCTACTGGCCAATGATAATAACATCCAACCATTCATGAATGAATGTTGTGCCCCTGGCCTGAGAGGATGGAAGTTCAATATGTAGCTTCATGTGGAAGGCTAAGATTATAGCTAACGTTGCCCATGAATGGAAGTTAGGCTAGCAAGCAAACGTTTTAGCCAGGTAGCCTAGGACAACAAAAAATAAAAGCGTTTATTGTATGCCAGAATGACCGTTTCATCAACATGAAAGAGAGGAGGATGGCATTGGCTTTTCTCTACAAGTAGGCTGAGTCAACATGTTTTTCTACTTACACGAAGGTGCACACACACACACAGAAATAAGAACCATGGACAGCCACATCGTATGTAGCTTGATTGGACTAAATTATTTTTGGTATATTTTAGTTGTCACTATTAGACTAAGCAAAGTTGATTTGATTATGTTGAAATGGCGCTGGAACAGTGGAGGCTCCTGTTTTCTGTGTGACTTGCGGTAACTCTGTGGTTCTAAATCAATAGTTATTTAATGGTCCGAAAATTTCGGAAACATTAACTTGCTTGACCATGCTGTAGGTCAAGTAACTTTCTTACATGCGATATGCTTTGTGGACGTCACTGGACAGATGTTGCTCTCCAATTTTGTGATAAAACAAAGGTGTGGTTGAATTTATTCTGCTACTGTCTTCTTATTGTCTCTGCTTTTTTATTATATATATATATTTTGAATTACCTTTATTTAACTAGGCAAGTCAGTTAAGAACAAATTCTTATTTACAATGACGGCCTACACCTGCCAAAAACCGGACGACGCTGGGCCAATTGTGCGCCGCCCTATGGGACTCCCAATCAATGCCGGTTGCGATACAACCTGGATTCGAACCAGGGTGTCTGTAGTGTCGCCTCAAGCAATGAGATGCAGTGCCTGAGATCGCTGAGCCACTTTGGAGCCCTTTTAGGCCTATACAGTATATCACGGTTGCAAGGCATATGAATTAACAAGTTATAGAGCAAACAACACAATTATCACAACACATAGGTTGCAATATGGCTCGTTTTGTTTTGGAGGGGGGGGGGGGGGCATGGCTTCCCCAGTGATTTTACCCACACACTGCTACTGATCACATGCTGTAGTAGATAGATGTAGGATCTGGTTCTGAGGTTCACAAGTGTGTGCATGATGACATGGTGAATTTTCACAACTAATAATGATAACTCTATCATTTTCAAGTCTCTCTCTCTATCTCCCTCTCTATCATGAAAAAAGAGATTGCCCTCTCTCTCTAACCTCCCAGAACCCCCTGACTTGTCCAGTGTCTCGACGGATCCACACCTCCCCTTTGAGGCCATAAGGAGTGCTGTCTCAGAGTTTGGGAATCGACTGGAGGCTTTCGCTGAGGAGGAAATCAGTACAGTGTCTCAAACTGGTCAGTTGAGGGGAGGTATACCGCAGACAGACGTACACATAGGCAGACAGACAGACCAATATACAATACATTTATAAAGGATTTTATGATCTGTCTCAACAGTGGCTGGAAATGGAGGTTCCCAGTTTCCAGACCATAGAGTCATACCTGAGCAGCTTCCAGGTGAATCTTATCCTTCTTTTTGTGTGTTATCCCAAGTGTTTCAGAAAATCAGTCACATTTTACTTGACCCTTAGTAATGAGAGTTTTAAATTAACAAGAACTTTAACCACAACTGAGCCTTTCTCCTGACCTACACAGTTATCAGTGCTGCACAGACCCCAGAGCCTACGACCAGAACAGAATTTCTACAGTGTGAGTCCTATGTTCTTTGTGTAACACATCGAATCTTCACTCAACCTTTACAACAGAAACATAGTAATAAAGAGATTTATTTTTAAATGATTCTGAACCAACCTCATGATAATGCTGTTTGAACATGATCATGTAGAGTTCAAAAAGTACTCGCACTCAAAACCATGAGAGGAATAATATCCCAAGGAGACCGAGATGCAAAAATAATATAATTAATTTAGACCATGTTCAAAAGAATACAAAAAGTGAAAGTGTAAGGTGCTAATACATATTTTTTTTAAAGAAACCGAGCATACATTTCGGCCTTATGCCTTCATCAAGGACTAAACGTATGCTTTTCATTCTAGCCTGAGCGCTAACCCTCATACTGGCTTTCTATGAACATGGTCATGAACTT